>NW_024412396.1:10444124-10499178 GCF_014898765.1 Herpailurus yagouaroundi
CTTTCTTTCTTTCTTTCTTTCTTTCTTTCTTTCTTTCTTTCTTTCTTATGAAATTTATTGTCAAATTGGTTTCTGGACAACACCCAGTACTCATCCCAACAGGTGCCCTCCTCAGTGCCCGTCACCCACTTTCCCCTCCCCCCATCCCCCATCAACCCTCAGTTTATTCTCAGTATTTAAGAGTCTCTTATGGTTTGCCTCCTTCCCTCTCTGTAACTTTTTTTTTCTCCCCCTTCTCCTCCTCACTGGACTTCTGTTGAATTTCTCAGGATTCACATAATAGTGAAAACATATGGTATCTTTCTTTCTCTGTATGACTTATTTCACTTAACATAACACTCTCCAGTTCCATCCACGTTGCTACAAATGGCCAGATTTCATTCTTTCTCATTGCCAAATGGTATTCCATTGTATATATAAACCACATCTTCTTTATCCATTTGTCAGTTGATGGACATTTAGGCTCTTTCCATAATTTGGCTATTGTTGAAAGTGCTGCTATAAACATTGGGGTACAAGTGACCCTATGCATCAGTACTCCTGTATCCTTTGAGTAAATTCCTAGCAGTGCTATTGCTGGGTCATAGGGCAGATCTATTTTTAATTTTTTGAGGAACCTCCACACTGTTTTCCAGAGTGGCTGTACCAGTTTGCATTCCCAACAACAGTGCAAGAGGGTTCCCATTTCTCCACATCCTTGCCAGCATCTATAGTCTCCTGATTTGTTCATTTTAGCCACTCTGACCAGAGTGAGGTGGTATCTCAGTGTGGTTTTGATTTGTATTTCCCTGATGAGGAGTGACATTGAGCATCTTCTCATGTTTCTGTTGACCATCTGGATGTCTTCTTTGGAAAAGTGTCCATTCATATCTTCTGCCCATTTCTTCACTGGATTCTTTGTTTTTCGGGTGTGGAGTTTGGTGAGTTCTTCATAGATTTTGGATACTAGCCCTTTATCCAGTACGTCATTTGCAAATATCTTTTCCCATTCCGTCGGCTGCCTTTTAGTTTTGTTGATTGTTTCCTTTGCAGTGCAGAAGCTTTTTGTCTTGATGCGATCCCAATAGTTCATTTTTGCTTCTAATTCCCTTGCCTTTGGGGATGTGTCAAGTAAGAATTTGCTGCGGCTGAGGTCAGAGAGATTTTTTTTCCTGCTTCTCCTCTAGGGTTTTGATGGTTTCCTGTCTCACATTCAGGTCCATTATCCATTTTGAGTTTATTTTTGTGAATGGTGTGAGAAAGTGGTCTAATTTCATTCTTCTGCATGTTGCTGTCCAGTTCTCCCAGCACCATTTGTTAAAGAGACTCTCTTTTTTCCATTGGATAGTCTTTCCTGCTTTGTCAAAGATTAGTTGGCCATACATTTGTGGGTCCAATTCTGGAGTCTCTATTCTATCCCATTGGTCTATATGTCTGTTTTTGTGCCAATACCATGTTGTCTTGATGATTACAGCTTTGTAGTAGAGGCTAAAGTCTGGGATTGTGATGCCTCCCGCTTTGGTCTTCTTCTTCAAAATTTGGCCATTTGGGGCCTTTTTTGGTTCCATACAAATTTTAGGATTGCTTGTTCTAGCTTCGGGAAGAATGCTGGTGCAATTTTGATTGGGATTGCATTGAATGTGTAGATAGCTTTGGGTAGTATTGACATTTTGACAATATTTATTCTTCCAATCCATAAGCATGGAATGTTTTTCCATTTCTTTGTATCTTCTTCGGTTTCCTTCATAAGCTTCCTATAGTTTTCAGCATACAGATATTTTACATCTTTGGTTAGGTTTATTCCTAGGTATTTCATGATTCTTGGTGCAGTTGTAAATGGGATCAGTTTATTTGTCTTTCTGTTGCTTCATTATTAGTTTATAAGAATACAAGTGATTTCTGTACATTAATTTTGTATCCTGCGACTTTGCTGAATTCATATATCAGTTCTAGCAGACTTTTGGTGGAGAATATCGGGTTTTCCATGTATTGCATCATGTCATCTGCAAAAAGTGAAAGGTTGACTTCTTCTTTGCCACATATGATGCCTTTGATTTCCTTTTGTTGTCTGATTGCTGATGCTAGAACTTCCCAACACTATGTTAAACAACAGCGGTGAGAGTGGGCATCCCTGTCGTGTTCCTGATCTCAGGGGGTAAGCTCTCAGTTTTTCCCCATTGAGGATGATATTATTTGTGGGCTTTTTATAAATGGCTTTTATGATGTTTAAGTATGTTCCTTCTATTCCGACTTTGTTGAGGGTTTTTATTAAGAAAGGATGCTGAATTTTGTCAAAGGCCTTTTCTGCATTGATTGACAGGATCATATGGTTCTTTTCTTTTATTAATGCGATGTATCACATTGATTGATTTGCAAATAAGAAGTTTATTTATTTTGAGAGGGAGGGACAGGAATAGAGAAGAGAGAGAGAATCTCAAGCAGGTTCTTCACTCTCAGCACAGAGCCCAATGTGGGGCTCGAACTCATGATCTGTGAGATCATGACCTTAGCTGAAATCAAGAGTGGGATGCTCAACTGACTGAGCCACCAAGGTGCCCCTGGATTTGTTTTCCTTTTAAAGATTGTTTTGGGAATTTTAGATCAGGTGCATTTCCATAGAAATTTTAGGGTTAGCTTGTCAATTTGTTCAAAATGTTTGGCAGAATTTTTCTAGGGATTGTGTGAATCTGTACCTCAATTTGGAGACAATTGCTATAGTAACGACATTGAGCCTTCTGACCTGTGAACATTATGTATCTTGCCATTTATTTAGGTTTTTAAAATATTTAGGGTTTTAAAAAATTTCTCTCACTAGTAATTTGGAGTTTAGTAAGCTTGCATTTCTTTTGTTAGGCTTATTTTTAATTATTATTTTGCTTTGTTTTAAATTTCATTTTGTGTATTAGTTTATAGAAACTATTGAATTTTATATATTGATCTTGTATCTTACTGCATTACTAAAATTATTTAATCTAGTAATTTTTATAGATTTCATTGAGTTTTCTGCATGTGTAATCATGTCATCTAGAAATAAAGAATCTTGATCAGAAAAGCATATT
The DNA here is from genome assembly GCF_014898765.1 of Herpailurus yagouaroundi. Classification (NCBI taxonomy): domain Eukaryota; kingdom Metazoa; phylum Chordata; class Mammalia; order Carnivora; family Felidae; genus Herpailurus; species Herpailurus yagouaroundi. Next base: position 10,447,163 of record NW_024412396.1, read on the forward strand.
ACTTCTTTATCTTTCATTTGTGTGATACATACCTGAAAGCATGCTTCACTAACTGCTACAAGCTTCCGCATTGTTAGAAATTCAATATTTATGCCCCCCCCCCTTTTTTTTGTCATATTGCACTGAGATTTTCAGTACAATGTAGAATAAAAGTAGTGAGAATGGATTTCTTCAGCTTGTTCCTGTTCTTTGGGAAAAGCATTTCATATGTCACCATTAAGTATAATGTTAGCTGTACTTTTATAGATACTGTCCATCTGCTTCAGATAGGTCCGCTCATACTTTGCTAACAGTTGTTATTAGTAATGAATATGAAATTTGTCTAATGCTTTTTCTGCATCTGTTGAAATGATCAAATAGTTTTTCTTCTTTATTCTGCTAATATGATAAACCATGTTGGTTTTCATAAATTAAACCAACCTTGTATTCCTAAGATTAAATCCTTCTTTGTCATGATATTTTTCATTTTTATATTTTGCTGGATTTCTTTTTCTAATGTTTTAAGGGTTTTCTATCAGTATTCATAAAGGATATTGGTCCATAATTTTCTGTTAAAATATATTTTTATGATTTATTGTGAAGGATAAATCTTCAGGTGTTTGGTTTTGTATACCATAAATTTCTTGTTTTAAATTACTTTCCTCTTCTATTTTCTCAAGGGTTATTGTTATTTTCTAAATTTTTAGTTGATTTTTTGTTGAATCTCATTATGAATCATAAATATACTATAATATTCCTCTGGTTATTGCCTTGGCTACCACATTTTAAATAGATATTGCATATTTTTTATAATAAGGGATATGAAATGTTGCAGCAGGAAATATTGTGTACCTCAGTCACAGATAAGGTTCCAGATAATGGTTTTCTACATACTCAGGGTTTCTGGTAGCTTCCCATCTTCTGTGAATGCTGTCTTGTCTCTCTAGATCTGGCCATTGACTTCCAGGTTATAGTCAAGAAGACAAGTCAGGGATGATCTGATGACATAAAATTTTATGGTCTCTCTCAGCCAACACTTGGTTCAAGTTTCTCAACTTCACTATTGACATTTTAGACTGGATAATTTTTTGTTGGGAGAAGAAGGGTGCCATCCTGGGTACTGGAAGATACTTAGTAGAATATCTGACTTAATATCCATTAATGTCCATAGCAGCCCTATTTGTGATAATTAAAATTTTCTCTAGACATTACCAATGTCTTGCAGCGGGGATGAGGTCAAAATTGTACCTGGTTTAGAACTACTACTCAGGTCAATTTCTTTGTGTCATTTGTTATTTTTGTAGAGCTAGTAGCTTTCCATGCAAATGAATATATATTAGGCAAAGGCCGCTATTTCAAGCCATAGGGATATTATGGATTATGTACTGTCACTTCTACTTTGTTTGTTTTCACAACTGGTATCTGACCCAGGGACTAAAAACATTTGAATATATGGTTCAAATAGCAGAAGACTCTGAGAGAACAATACCTCTCTATTCTGTGACTGTCATTTAGATGTCTCTTACTAATTCTTTTAACTGAGAAGCATAACTGCTTTTCTGATTTTAAAAATCAGGGTAGATATATATTCATAATCTTGAACAGTCAGACAAAGAACATCACTTATTTATATTTCACTTGTGTGATGAATATCTGAAGCCTGCTCTACAAACCAGTGTAGTGGCACATAAAACCTCCTCTCAACAATAAATGGTAGCACCATTACAATAGCTGTATATTTCAGAGTGAGTATATATAACTCAAATCTTACCAGCTTTTCCCCATTGTTAGAAATTGATTGTTTTTGTTTACCTTCCCCATTTATAAGTATTTATATGAAAAATATTTTCTGCGTATTGCAGGAAGGTTTTTAAATATATATATGCATGTACAAAGCTATATTCCTTCTGAAAAGTGGCAGCTGTTTGTGATGTTGCTTTTCCCTTCAGATTAAAAAAAATTTTTTTTAATATTTATTTTATTTTTGAGAGAGAGAGGCAGAGTGTGACTAGGGGAGGAGCAGAGAGAGAGGGAGATACAGAATCCTTGGCAGGCTCCAGACTCTAAGCTCTCGGCACAGAGCCCCAACATGGGGCTCGAACGCATGAACTAAGAGATCATGACCTGAGCCGAGGTCTGATGCTGAACTAACTGAGCCACCCAGGTGCTTCCCTTCAGATTTTTTTAACACTTGTTTTTGCCCTTTTCCACCAACCTAACCTAAAATTATCATTTTAAAACTATTTAATAATGAAGTGTGTAAGGTGCACTGGTCTTTATGTATTATACACACCTGCATAACTGCTACCCAAATCAAGATCTAGAACACTTTTAATATCCAGGGCATTCCCTCTTGTGCCTTCCCAGTCAGTGCTTACTTGAGAGGTAACTAGTATATGATTGACTGATTCATATTTATTTCTACATACATACATATATGTTCATTTTTCATTAAATGACAAATAGAATTGTATATATTTAAGTGTACAGGGGTGTCTGGGTGGCTCAGTTGGTTAAGTGTCCACCTCTTGATTTCAGCTCAGGTCATGATCTCAGGCTTGTGAGATGGGAGTCCCAAGTTGGTCTCCATGCTCAGTGTGGAACCTGCTTGAGATTCTCTTCCCCTTCTCTCTCTTTCTCCCCTACTTGTGTTTTCTCTCTTAGAAAAAACAAAACAGGGGCGCCTGGGTGGCTTGGTCGGTTAAGCGTCTGACTTTGGCTCAGGTCATGATCTCATGGGCCGTGAGTTTGAGCCCCGCGTCGGGCTCTGTGCTGACAGCTCAGAGCCTGGAGCCTGTTTCAGATTCTGTGTCTCCCTCTCTCTGCCCCTCCCCTGTTCATGCTCTGTCTCTCTCTGTCTCAAAAATAAATAAACGTTTAAAAAAAATTAAAAAAGAAAAAACAAAACAAAACAAACCACACACACACAGAAACAAAAAAACAAACGAGAAATAACAAGTGTTGGCAACGATGTGGAGAAAAGGGAATGCGTTTTCACTGTTGGTGGGAATATAAATTGGTGATCCACTATAGAAAACAGTATGAATTTCCTCAAAAATGAAAAATAGAATTGCCATAGTATTCAGTGATTCCACTATGGAGTATTTATCCAAAGAAAATAAAACATTAATTTGAAAGATACAGGCATATTCATGTTTAGTGTAGCATTATTTACAACAGCCAGGATATGAAAGCAATATCTTGAGCAAATATGAGCCGTATGGCATGAAATCTTGCTAATTATGACAAACATGGATGGACTTAGAGGGTGTTATTCTAAGTGAAATAGGTCAGGCAGAGAATGACAGATACCATATAATTTGACTTAAATCTAAAATCTAAAAACACACAAACACTCATAAATACAGAGAACAAACTGGTGGTTGTCAGAGGAGAGATGGGTAGGAGGATAGGCAAAATAAAGGGGATTAATAGGTACAAACTTCCAGTTATAAAATAAATTTAAAAGTCTTGAGGATGAAATGTATAGCATAGGGAATATAGTCAATAGTATTGTAGTAATGTACGGTGACTACAAATAATTGCAGTGAGCATTGAGTAAGGTATAGAATTAATTGCAGTGAGCATTGAGTAAGGTATAGAATTATTGAATCAATATGTTGTACACCTAAAACGAATATAACATTGTATGTGAATTATACTTCGATAATAAAAAAATTAAAAACATGAAAAAAATTTTAAAGTTTTTATTATGCAGTTCTTTACCTACTTGGTTAAATTTATTCCTAAGTATTTTATTGTTCTTAGTTTTTGGTGCTGTTGTAAAGGGAACTGTTTTCTTAATGTTTCTTTCTAATAGTTTGTTGTTCGTGTGTAGATATGCAACTGATTTTTTTGTATTCTGTAACTTTATTGAATTCATATATTGGTTCTTACAGTTTTTGGTGGAGTCTTCAGGGTTTTCTATATGTGACATCATGTTATCTGCAAAAAGACAGTTTTACTTCTTACGTACCAAATTGGATGCCTTTTTTTTTTTTTTCTTGTCTAATTGCTCTTTCTAGGTCTTCCAGTACTATATTGAATAAAAGTGACAGGAATGGGCATTTTTGCCTCATTCCTTATCTTAGTGGAAAAGTTTCAACTTTTTGCTGTTGAGTATAATGTTACCTGTGGGCTTATATGCTGTGGTCTATATTATGTTCTGGTATGTTTCTTCTATGTCTTGTTCATTGAAAATTTTTACCATGAATTGATGTTGACATTTGTTAAATCCTTTTTTTTTTTGCATCTCTTAAGATGATCATGATTTTTATCCTTCATTTTATTAATGTGGTGTATCAAATTGATTGGTTTGCATCTTGAATCATCCTTGCATCCTAAGAGTAAATCTCACTTGATCATTGTGCATGATACTTTTAATATACTGTTAAATTTAGTTTGCTAATATTTTGTTTTGCATCTACATTCATCAGGGATATTTGCCTTTAATTTTCTTTTTTTGTCTTGTCTTTGGTTTTGCTATCATGATAAGTTTAGATAATTTTGGAATTATTTCCTCATCTTTTATTTTTTGGAGGAGTTTGAGAAGTATTGGTAATAACTTTGTTAAATGTTGGTAGACATCACTAGTGAAGCCATCTAGTCCTGGACTTTTCTTTGTTGGGAGAGATTTGATTACTGATTCAATCTTCTTATTAGTAATTGGTCTGCTCAGATTTTTCTTTTCTTCATGATTCAATCTTGGTATGTTTCTAAGAATTTATTCATTTCTTCTAGTTTATCTAATTGGTATATAATTATTCATGGTAGTTTCTTACAATCCTTATTATATTTGTGTTATCAGTTGTAATGTCTCCTTCATTTCTGATTTTGTTTGAGTCCTTTCTTTTTTTCTTAGCCAGTTCTATTTATCTGTTCAAACAACTAGCTCCTAGTTTCATTAATCTTTTCTCTTGTCTTTATAGTCTCTATTTCATTTATTTCTGCTCTGATACTTGTTATTTCTTTCTAGTATCTTCGGGCTTTGATTTTCCTTCTTTTTATAATTTCTTGAGATGTAAAGTTAGGTTGTTTGAAAACTTTCTTTTTTCTTAATTTAATCTTTTATTACTATAAATTTCCCTCTTAGAACTGCTTTTCCTGAGCCCATCACTTTTGGTATGTTTGTTTCCATTTTCATTTTTTTTCAAAACATTTTTATGTTCCCTTTTAATTTCTTTGACCCATTGGTTCAGTAGCACATTGTTTATTTTCCATGTATTTGTGAATTTTCCAGTTTTCCTTTTATAACTGATTTGTAGTTTCATTCCATAGGGGTTGGAAAAGATACTTGATATGATGTCAGTCTTTGTAAGTTTATGAAGACTTGTTTGGTTCTCTAACATAGGATTTGTCCTGGAGAATGTTCCATGTAGTCTAGAGTAAAAAGTGTATTCTACTGCTCTTAGGTAGTATATTCTGTATATATCAGGTTTATTGGGTTTAATGTGTAGGTTAAGTCCAGTGTTTCCTTAACATCTTCTGTCTATCCATTGTTGAAAGTGAGATATTGATTTTTTTTTTAGTATTGTATTGCTATTTCTCTCCTTAGATGTTAATATTTGATTTATATATTTAGCTGTTTCATTGTTGGATGTGTGAATATTTACAGTTGTTATAACCTTGATGAATTGACCCCTTTATCATTGTATAATGACCATCTGTCATTATACCTTTTGTTACGGTTTTTTGGGTTAAAGTTTCTTTTGTCTGATGTAAATATACCTACCATTGCTTTCTTCTGGTTTCTGTTTGCACTTCCTCATTGCTTGTCTCTGTCTTTGCATGTCCTGAAAGCTAAAGTGAGTCTCTTGTCAGCAACATATGGTTGGGTCTTGTTTTTTAATCTATTCAATTACTCTTTGTCTTTTGCTTGGAGAATTTAGCCCATTTACATTTATCTAATTATTGATAGATGTGTACATATTGTCATTTTGTTAATTGTTTGCTGACTGTTTTGTAATTCCCTTATCTCTTCTCTTGCTCTCTTCCTTTGTGATTCGATGGTTATAATGTTATTCTTAGGTTCCTTTCTTACCTTTTGTGTATTTAGGTTTTGCTTTGTGGCTACCATGAGGTTTACATAACAAAATGTTATAATTTTATTTTAATTTTTATTTACCTTGAAAGAATGCATGTGCATGTGCATGTGCATGAGTGGAGAAGGGCAGAGAGAGAGAGAGAGAGAGAGAGAGCGAGCGAGCAGGCTCCACACTGTCAGCTCAGAGCCTGATGAGGGGCTCAAACTTATGAATCATGAGATCATGAACAGAGCCAAAATCAAGAGTTGAGCACTTAACTGACTGTGCCACCCAGGTGCCTGTATGTTATAATTTTATTTTAAGCAGATAACAACTTAACTTTGAATATGTCCAAAAGCTGTATGTTCTTACATCCTCCCCCACTTTTTATGTTTTTGATGTCACAATTTACATTTTTTATTGTGTATCCATTAGCAGGTTGTTGTTGTTATAGTTACTTTTCAATTCTTTCATGGCTTAACTTTTATACTAGAGCTATAAGTGATTTACCCACCACTATCATGATGTTAGAGTAGTCTGTATTTAACTATATATTTACTTTTACGAGTGAAATTTATACTTTTATATTTTTTCATGTTATTAATCATCTTTTTGTTTCAGCTTGAATAGCTCCCTTATAATATATTATAAGGCTGATCTAGTAGTGATAAACTCCTTCAGCTTTTGTTCGTCTGAAAAACTATTTCATATCTGAAGGACAACTTTGCCAGATAGAGTATCCTTGGTCAGCATTTTATTTCTTTACTACTTTGAATATATCATCCCTCTCCTTTCTGGGCAATAAAGTTTTGTCTGAAATACTTAGTAGTCTCCTGGGGGTTCCCTTGTATGTAATAAGTTACTTTTCTTTAGATCCCTTTAAGCTTCTCTCTTTAACTTTTGACAAATTAATCATAATACTTTGGTCTGGGTCTCTTTGGATTCTTATTTGGTACTCTTTGAGGTTCCTGGATCTGAATGTCTATTTTTCCCGGTTAGGGAAGTTTCAGCCATTATTTCTTTGAATAAGCTTTCTGCCTCATTCTCTCTCTTTTCCTGGAATCCCTATAATGCATATATCGGCCATTTTATGGTATCTTATAAGTCACTTAACCTGTCTTTATTTTTTCATTCTTTTTTCTTTTTGCTCCTCTGATTGAATGAATTCTACTGTCCTGTCTTCAAATTTGATTTAGTCTTCTGTTGAAACCATGTATTAAGTTTTTTAGTTCAGTTATTGTATTGTACAGGTCTGTGACTTGTGTTTAGTACTTTTTGATATTTTCTATCTCTTTTTTAAAATTCTTGAGGAGGGCCCAACCTGGTGGAGAAGTAGGGGGATCCGTACTTCCTGTGTCTCTCAAATAAAGAAGGGTTGAATCCAAAGGACTTTGAACCCAAGAGTCTGGGAGAAAAAAAACTGAGTCTACCAGAGAGACACCCGGACAACCTGATGGGCCATAGGTGGGTGATTGCGAACTGGGGGAGATAAAGTGGGCCACATAGGCACCGAGTGGAGGGATCCCCTTCTGCAGAGAGACAAAGGGAAGGGAAAGAGAGGCTGGGGAAGCTTAGGACTGAATCTGGACAAGAGAAAAACCTCGGACCAGGACAGAGAGGGATCCCATCTCTAACTGTGGGGCTTTCTCCGGACTGGGGCTGGCTTCCTGGTTCATGCACCTAGGGTGGGGGGGGGGCGGGTAGCTAGCCACCCTCCAGCTGGGTGGCTAGGTCAGGGGTGCAGTCCGCAGTAGGAGAAAGCAGTCCTCTCCCTGAAGTGCTGCGGGATAGGACAAAACCCGCTGGGACCACACATCAGGCGGCATGGAGAGGTGCTTCCCCAGTTCCACACTGAGTGGGAGTTTGAATCCCAACCAAGCGCAGGGGCTGGGGAGTCATTGGAGCGAGACAGACTGCCTTGTCTGTGCCTGTGGCACAGTGAGGACAGCTTGAATGGAGTTATTTGGGACACCAGGTCATGGAGAAGAGACTGGGGCTTGCCATTTTTCTCCCCACCACCACCAAGGCGGGGCCTCAGGGATTGGCCCATGGGGTCCACAGAGGAGGTGGGACCGCCTACACCAAACTGGGTAACAGTGTACTGGAGCAGGATAGACACTGAGGAACAGACGGCCCCCTCCTCCAGATCATTGCTGCCACATTGCCTGGATTAATTCTTGGACAATTCTTATTATTTAGATATATTCTTCCTTCCTTTTATCCTTCTTATCTCTTCCCTCCTCTAGGCTCGTTACTCTGGTTGTTGGTTTGTTTAAGCAGACATATATAATCCATTCTTTTGATACATGTTCTACACCTCCTTCTTTACTTTCCTTTCTCTCTCTCTCTGGATTAATCAAAGCATATAGCTTCTCTGTCTGGGTAACTTTATCTTTGTTTCTTTTTCCCTGCCTCCTTCTTTATTTTCCTTTCTCTCTCTTTGGATTAAGCCATTTAGTCTCTCTGCCTGGTCAATGTTTATTTTTTCTTTTTCCCTGCCCCTGTCATTTCTCTGTTTGTATGAGCTCTTCCATCAGCACCGCCTCCACGTTATTCTTTACTTGTAGCTGGTGTTTCTGGGGTTTTGTTTTTGGATTGTTTTTGTTTGTTTTTGTATATTTGTTTGATTTGTTTGTGTATTTGCATGCTTTTGTTTCCTGTTTGTTTGTTTGTTTGTTTGTTTTCCTTTCCAGGGATACTTCAAGGAACAAGTCAAAGCACACCTGATGGGGGGTCCAAAACATCCCTACGAGTAAGGAAATAAAATAACCCGAGTCACAACAACAGAGCAAGTAACATTCTCCAAAAAACACCTCCTAGAGGTCCAGGCCCTAGACAGTGTATGACCCCTCTTAATATAGCAGTGCTTGCAGGTGCAGGGCACATAATGAGCTTTTAAGACTCATAAGGGACAGAAAACTAGCCAAAATGATGAAATGAAAGAATTCTCCTCAAAAGAAATTCCAGGAAGAAGTGACAGAAAAGAATTGATCAAAACAGATATAAGCAATATAACTGAACAAGAATTTAGAATAATAGTCATAAGATTAATTGCTGGGCTTGAAAAGAGCATAGAAGACAGCAGAGAATCTACTGCTGTAGAGATGAGGGAACTAAAAAATAGTCATGATGAATTAAAAAATGCTAAAAATGAGATGCAAAATAAAATGGAGGCGGCCACAAGGCGGCCACAATGCGGAGGCGGCAGAGGGGAGAATAGGTGAATTAGAAGATAAAATTATGAAAAAAGAGGAAGCTGAGAAAAAGATAAAAAAATCCAGGATCACTAGGGGAGAATTGGGAGAACTAAGTGACTCAATGAAACAGAACAATATCCATATCATAGGAGTTCCAGAAGAAGAAGAGAGAGAAAAGGGCTGAAGATGTACTTGAACCAATCATAGCTGAGAACTTCCCCGATCTGGGGAAGGAAACAGACATTGAAATCCAAGAGGCACAGAGAACTCCCTTCAGATGTAACCAGAATCGATCTTCTGCACGACATATTATAATGAAACTGGCAAAATACAAGGATAAAGAGAGAATTCTGAAAGCACCTAGGGATAAACAGGCCCTAACTTACAAAGATAGACACATGGTGGTAATAGCAGACCCATCTATTTCTGCCCTGAAACTTGGAAGGCCAGAAAGGAATGGCAGGAAATCTTCAATGTGATGAACAGAAAAAATATGCAGCCCAGAATCCTTTATCCAACAACTCTGTCATTCAGAATAGAAGGAGAGATTAAGGTTTTCCCAAACAAACAAAAACTGAAGGAATTCATCACCACTAAATCAGCCCTGCAAGAGATGCTAAGGGGGACTTTGTGAGTGAAATGTTGCAAGGACCACAAAGTACCAGAGACATCACTACAAGCATGAAACCTACAGACATCACAGTGACTCTAAACCCATATCTTTCAATAACACTGAATGTAAATGGACTAAATGTTCCAACCAAAAGACATAGGGTATCAGAATGGATAAAAAAAAAAACAAAACAAGACCCATCTATTTGCTGTCTACAAGAGACTCAGTTTAGATCTGAGGACATCTTCAGATTGAAAGTGAGGGGATAGAGAACTATCTATCATGCTGTTTGAAGTCAAAAGAAAGCTAGAGTAGCCATGCTTCTATCAGACAACGTAGACTTTAAATTAAAGGCTGTAACAAGAGATGAAGAAGGGCATTATATAATAATTATAGGATCTATCCATCAGGAAGAGCTAACAGTTACGAATTTCTATGCACCGAATTCAGGAGCCCCCAAATATATAAAACAATCACAAACATAAGCAATCTTATTGGTAAGAATGTGGTAAATGCAGGGGACTTTAATACTCGACTTACAACAGTGGATAGATCATCTAGACAGAAAATCAATAAAGAAACAGTGGCCCTGAATGACACTGGACCAGATGGACTTGACAGATATATTTAGAACTCTACCTCCTAAAGCAGCAGAATATACTTTCTTCTCAAGTGCACATGGAACATTCTCAAAGATAGATCACATACTGGGTCACAAAACAACCCTCAATAAATATAAAAGAATTGAGATCATCCCATGCACACTTTCAGATCACAATGCTCTGAAAATTGAAGTCAACCACAGTAAAAAGTCTGGAAAACCTATGAAAACATGGAGGTTAAAGAATATCCTACTAAAGAATGAATGGGTCCACCAGGCAATTAGAGAAGAAATTAAAAAATATATGTAAACAAATGAAAATGAAAACACAACAATCCAAACCCTTTGGGATGCAGCAAAGGCAGTCCTAAGAGGAAAATACATTGCAGTCCAGGCCTATCTCAAGAAATAAGAAAAATCCCAAATACAAAATGTAACAGCACACCTAAAGGAACTAGAAGCAGAACAGCAAAGACACCCCAAGCCCAGCAGAAGAAGAGAAATAATAAAGATCAGAGAAGAAATAAACAATATAGAATCCAAAGCAAAACAAAAAACAAAAAACCCCAACAAAACAAAAAAAACAAAACAGTAGAACAGATCAATGAAACTGAGTTGGTTTTTTGAAAAAAATAAACAAAATTGATAAACCTCTAGCTAGACTTCTCAAAAAGAAAAGAGAGAGGACCCAAATAGATCAAATCATGAATGAAAATGGATTTATTACAACCAACCCCTCAGAAATACAAGCAAGTATCAGGGAATACTGTGAAAAATTATATGCCAACACTGGACAACTTGGAGAATGGACAAATTCCTAAACACCGACACACTACTAAAACTCAAAAGGGAAGAAATAGAAAATTTGAACAGACCCATAACTAGTGAAGAAATTGAATTGGTTATCAAAAATCTCCCAACAAAGAAGAGTCCAGGACCAGATGGCTTTCCTGGGGAATTCTACCAGACTATTAAAGCAGAGTTAGTATCTATCCTTCTCAAGCTGTTCCAAAAAATAGAAATGGAAGGAAAACTTCCAGACTCATTCTGTGAAGCCAGTATTACTTTGATTCCCAAACCAGACAGAGATCCAACAAAAAAGGAAACTGCAGGCCAATATACCTGATGAATATGGATGCAAAAGTTCTCAACAAGATCCTAGCAAATCGAGTTCAACAGCATGTAAAAATAATTATTCACCATGATCTAGTGGGATTCATTCCTGGCTGTGGGGCTGGCTCAATATTTGCAAATCAATCAATGTGATACATCACATTAATAAAAGAAAAGAACCATATGATCCTGTCAATTGGTGCAGTAAAAGCATTTGATAAAATACAGCATCCTTTCTTAATAAAAACCCTCAAGAATGTTGGCAGAGAAGAAACATACTTAAACATCATAAAAGCCATTTCTGAAAATCCCACAGTTGATATCATCCTCAATTAGGAAAAACTGAGAGCTTTCCGCCTAATATGAGGAACACAACAGGGATGTCCACTCTCACTGCTCTTGTTTAACATAGTGTTGGAAATTCTAGCATTGGCAATCAGACAACAAAATGAAATCAAAGGCATCAAAATTGGCAAAGAAGAAGTCAAACTTTCACTTTTCTCAAATGACATGATATTCTACATGGAAAACCCCAAAAGACTCCGCCTAAGGTCTGCTAGAACTGATACATGAATTCAACAAGTCATAGGATACAAAATTAATGTATAGATATCAGTTGCATTTCTATACACCAATAATGAGTCAACAGAAAGAGAAGTCAAGAAATTGATCCCATAAAATGCCAAGGAATAAACTAAGAACCATAAAATACCTAGGAATAAACCTAACCAAAGATGTAAAAGATCTGTATGCTGAAAACTATAGAAAGCTTATGAAGGAAATTGAAGAAGACACAAAGAAATGGAAAAACATTCCATGCTCATGGATTGGAAGAATAAATATTGTTACAATGTCAGTACCACCCAAAGCAATCTACACGTTCAATGCAATTCCAATCAAAATTGCATTCTTCGCAAAGCTAGAACAAACAATCCTAAAATTTATATGGAACCACGAAAGACCCCGAATAGCCAAAGAGATACTGAGGAAGAAAACCAAAGTGGGAGGCATCACAATCCCAGACTTTAGCCTCTACTACAAAGCTGTAATCATCAAAACGGTATGGTATTGGCACAAAAACAGACACAGAGACCAATGGTATAGAATAGAGACTCCAGAATTGGACCCACAAATGTAGGGCCAACTAATCTTTGACAAAGCAGGAAACAGTATCCAATGGAAAAAAGACAGTGTCTTTAACAAATGGTGCTGGGAAAACTGGACAGCAACATGCAGAAGAATGAAATTAGACCACTTTCTTACACCATTCACAAAAATAAACTCAAAATGGATGAAGGACCTAAATGTGAGACAGGAAACCATCAAAACCCTAGGGGAGAAACAGGAAACAACCTCTCTAACCTCAGCCACAGCAATTTCTTACTCGACACATCTCCAAAGGCAAGGGAATTAGAAGCAAAAATGAACTATTGGAACCTCATCAAGATAAAAAGCTTCTGCACTGCAAAGGAAACAATCAACAAAACTAAAAGGCAGCCGACGGAATGGGAAAAGATATTTGCAAATGACACACTGGATAAAGGGCTAGTATCCAAAATCTATGAAGAACTCACCAAACTCCACACCCGAAAAACAAAGAATCCAGTGAAGAAATGGGCAGAAGACATGAATGGACACTTTTCCAAAGAAGACATCCAGATGGCCAGCAGTAACATGAAAAGATGCTCAATGTCACTCCTCATCAGGGAAATACAAATCAAAACCACACTGAGATACCACCTCACTCTGGTCAGAGTGGCTAAAATGCACAAATCAGGAGACTATAGATGCTGGCAAGGATGTGGAGAAATGGGTACCCTCTTGCTCTGTTGGTGGGAATGCAAACTGGTACAGCTGCTCTGGAAAACAGTGTGGAGGTTCCTCAAAAAATTAAAAATAGATCTACCCTATGACCCAGCAATAGCACTGCTAGGAATTTATCCAAAGATACAGGAGTGCTGATTCATAGGGGCACATGTATCCCAATATTTATAGCAGCACTTTCAACAATAGCCAAATTATGGAAAGAGCCTAAATATCCATCAACTGATGAATGGATAAAGAAGATGTGGTTTATATATACAATAGAATTCTACTTGGCAATGAGAAACAGTGAAATCATGCCATTTGTAGCAACGTGCATGGAACTGGAGGGTATTATGCTAAGTGAAATAAGTCAGTCAAAGAAAGACAGATATCTTATGTTTTCACTGATATGTGGATCTTGAGAATGTTAACAGAATACCATGGGGGAGGGGAAGGTGGAAAAAGTTACAAACAGAGAGGGAAGGAGGCAAAGCATAAGAGACTCTTAAATACAGAGAACAAACTGAGGGTTGTTGGGGGTGGGGGAGAGGGGAAAGTGGGTGATAGGTGATGGGCATTGAGGAGGGCACTTGTTGGGATTAGCACTGCATGTTGTATGGAAGCCAATTTGACAACAAATTATGTTAAATAAGTAAATAAAATTCTTTGTATTTTCATGCATTGCTCTCCTGACCATTGTGATGATCTTTATGATCATTCTTTTTAATTATCTTTGGGTGAATCACTTTTCTTTGTTTTTTTATGATCATTTTCTGGAGACTTGTCTTGTTTTTTTGTTTGGAAGTTATTCCCATTTTTCCTTTTCTTTGACTCTTTTTGTTGGTTTCTGCACATTAGATAAAATGGCCACATCTCCCAGTTTTGACAGATTGGTCTTGTGTAGGTGATGAACCTTGTCAGTAAGCCCTGGCCTAAACTGCTGGTTTCATTTCAAATGTTTGTGACTGTCCAAACTGCCATTTTTGTTTTTAGTGGTTCCCAATTGTTTAGGTTGTGCCAAGACCCTCCCCCAGGGGAGGATCACACTCAGTACTGAATGGAGGCTGATTAGAAGCAAGACCTTCAGGCAATAGCTGGGAAAGCATGTAGTTAAACCCCTTCCAAGGAGAAGCTGAGAGATGGGCATTTCTGCTTCATCCCTCCTTGCTGCATCTGTGCATATAGCTGTACAGTATGGTGGGGGTAATTCTGAACCTGTTGAGACTGTTGATTCACTATAAGGAGCACCCCTGTGAGAGTTGTGAAATGCAAGCCTTGTTAGCTATCAGAAGTAGGTAGTTTGAGATCCTCTCCCTTATGTGGCAGCCATAAAAACTGGGGCATCTTTAGAAGCTCCTTCCAGAGAGGTGCTGGCAACTTGATTTTACTGTTAATTGAGGCAGAGGGAAAAGTCAGGGTAAGTACGCATTGGCTCTCTCTCTTTCTGAGTAAGATCTCAGCCAGCCCCTAGATCTGTGCTAATTAGTAGCTGGACCCGAGGCAGCAACTTACAAAGTATGCAGCCAGACCCTTTCCAGTGAAAGATCGGAAGATGGGTGTTTTTGCCTCTTCCCTCCACACCGCTCCTGGGGGCAGGAGTGGGGGAAAGCTGCTGCAAGTGCTCATGTGCCTGCCCGTAAGAACTGGACTGGTTCTTTGTTATGGCCCTGTGTGACACGTGAATTCAAGTTCCACTGGTTATCAGAGTCAGGCAGTCTAGGGGCCCAATTCTTTTTTTTTAATTTTTTTTTTCAACGTTTATTTATTTTTGGGACAGAGAGAGACAGAGCATGAACGGGGGAGGGGCAGAGAGAGAGGGAGACACAGAATCGGAAACAGGCTCCAGGCTCTGAGCCATCAGCCCAGAGCCTGACGCGGGGCTCGAACTCCCGGACCGCGAGATCGTGACCTGGCTGAAGTCGGACACCCAACCGACTGCGCCACCCAGGCGCCCCAAGGGGCCCAATTCTTAAGTAGCAACTGCAAAAGCTTGGGTGCTAGATGTGAAGTCCACTTAGCTCTTCAGGGAGAAGTTGGGAGTTGGGAGTTCTTTCTTAGTTGCATGGCACTGTGTTGTTGGGTGGGGGGTGTAGGTAGAGTTTATGGTGAGAGTGTATCTCAGCCTTTTCTACCTTTTGCTGTGTAGGTATTTCTCATTCACCTGATGTACAGGAATCGCCCAGCTGCTTTCTGGATTTCACTTAAGATTGCTTTGTGTGTTGCTATACACTTGGTGTGTCTATGGGAGGTGGGAAGTCCAGGACCTCCATTGTTGCCATTTCTGTCCCTTGGTTTCTTTGTTCTTTTTTGTTGCTATATAGTATTCCAAACATGTCCTTTCTCTTTGCTGTTTGGGATGTTTATAGTTTAGGGCTATTTTGAGTAATGCTGCTATGAACATTCTTGTGCATGCTTTATGGCATACAGATGCATTATTTCAGTTTTGGTATATTTCTAGAAGAGAGATTGCTGGATTTTGGAGTGAATGTATGTTAAATTTTAGTTTTTTTCTGCCAAGTAGTTTTATAGAGTGGTTGTTCCAACTTAATCTCCAACCATTAATATAGGGGAGCTGTATTAATACTACTCTGTCTTTGCACTTCTGCTTGGTATTTTGTGGTATCTCACTGTGGTTTTAATACTAATTTTCCCATTGAATAATGCTTATTGGCTCTTTGGATCTCTTTTTTTATGAAGTGTCTATTCGTGTTTTCTGTCTTTAAAATTTTTTTTTTCTTATTTATAGGAATTCATTATATGTTTTGCATGATCCCTTTTCAGATGTATCACAATTATCTTCTCAATCTGTGGCTTGTATCTTTACTTTTTTAGTGGTGACTTTTGATATAAAATGTTTTGATAAAGTTTAGTTTATCAATTTTTTTCATGTAGATTTATGTGCATTATTTAAGAAATCTTTCCTAGCCTACTCACAAAAATATTCCCCTGTATTTTCTTCTAGAAGCTTGATTTCAGCTTTCACATCTAGGCCTATGATTCCTCTCAAATTAATGTTTAAAATGGTGTGAAATAAGGGTAAAGGTTAATTATATTTTCATATGAATATCTAGTTGTTCCAATACTTAATTATAGTGGCACCTCAGTTGTAAATCAAGTGACCATATGTGTTATCACTACCCTAATATTTGATAGTAATCTCCATGAGCATCCTACTTTTATATCTTTTTATTAGGATATGTTGAGGACTATAATAATTAAAATTTTCTGGTCATGCTAGTTGAACTTAATAGTTAAATTACTTCTTTTTTCTTTCTAGAAAAGAGTATGTGCAGTTTTAACCCATAACCTTCCATTTCTGACTTTTTTGTTTCATTTATTTATTTTTTCTTTGAAATTGGTCTTGATTTTTCATTTTTCATTTTCATTTTTCTCACTTTTTACTTAAATAAAAGTTAAGGTTCACTGCTGGCCTATCATTTTGCATGATTACCTTTATATTTAAATACAGCACTTGAGATTTTGAGTGCTTTTATGTTTTCAGTACCAACTTTAAAAGTAACTGTCACTACTTATGTCATAACTCACATATTCTGAACAAGGTATTTGATATGGTTAGTTTCACATACATCACTGTGATTTGTTTTACCTACAGGGTGTGTATATCACAAAAGCGTTGGGAACTGTTACTCAGGAAAAAATTAAATTGAAAATCAAATTATTTAGAGAGCTAAGAGATGACCAGTTACAGTTTTTTTCATCAGATGCTACAACCTTATAGAGGTGTGATAAATGATTTTGTCATGTGAGCTTTGCTTTCTTATAGACTAAATTTTGTGAGTTTGATTCTCAGATTCAGATGATTGGGATGGGCCCTGAGCAGTTCCTTGTATTCCCCGTCCTGTTTTTTACTTTATATTATGTTATTTGGTATGCTCCCAGGTACTTTGAGGAATAGATTTAAATATCTCTCTATGTATTTTCTTTCTGCCAAGAAGGTAATGATAATCTGGACAGTCCAAGGCAAGAGTGTGTTACCTAATGTCTGAGGAGAGAAATTACCTTCAAATTTTAATATTTTTGGTACTACTTAAACCATTTGTTAGTTGATTAGTTGGTTAGGAGTAAGGTATTTTATTTCCTGTGTGAAGAAATGTCTCGAATTGAGCTTTCCAGTTTCTCTCTTTGGATTTTTTTGTAGTGATTTATGAATAGATATTCTTCAGAATTGTGTTTTGTTGTGTAGATATCCATTCTTGGTCTCATGAAGTAAAATTTCAGGAAGAAAGTAGAGGACTATTCTCTTATATAATATGTGGTCATTTATGTTCATTTTCAAAAATTTGGAGGTTAGGCAAAGAATATTTCTATGGAGCTGATAAGTTAACAAGATTGGATAGACATATATAGTTTTTGAAAATAATAAGTTAGTAAATTAGTTTAGGGAAAGGGATGCACAAGAGTGTGTGTATACGTGTATGTGAATACTTTTTTGAATTGGTTTCTAAAATATGCCATATTTATACAAAAGAAATTGGAGGCAACCAAAATAAAAGCATGAAAACAAACAACAAATACCAAGCACAAGACAAAAGAGAAGTCTGGAGAAATGTAGAGAAAGGGGATGAGAAAACCGTATCAAAATATTAAAAGAATAGACGTGGGATCCTTATTTACTCTGAATTCTCAAACTCCAGGAATATTGTTAGGATTTGCCTAATTCTCTACTGGCATTATGAAACCAATGTTCTTTAACCATTGAATAAAGAAATCCCACTTCTCTTTCAAAGATCATGCCATGGGATCATCCACTTCCTACCTGTGTCTTTCCTATTATCTGTTAGCTATATATTTATTAAGATCTATGAAGATCTCAAACTTGACTGTCTATAAATCACCTGGAGTTTTTATTAAAACTAATCCAGTAGGTCTTGGATGTTACCTTATATTCTGCATTCTTAACAAGTTCCTAGATGATATCATTGGACCACATGGTAACTACCACCAAAGATTTAGACCAGAGTCCTCATACTGATCAAGAGCTTTGGCATTTGGCTTATAATCTTTCCACATTGACTTATGCCATCATCCTGGGTCATCTCTTTTAATTCTTTCATTTCAACTTCTATAAATTTTATTTTGACTCCATTCTCTTTCAGCAGTCCTTCCCTATAGTCTCTTGTTACCATTAGAACTTTCCTACCTTTAAATATTGTATTTCAGTGCTTTACTTTGAGTTTACCCTTCCAGCTTTCTTACTCCCTTACTTACTTAATGGACCTTGCTCTCTGTTGAATCTCATGAAGACCTTTAAATTTTGACATCTTTACTTTCTCTGAGTTCGTCAGTTCCTTCTTTGCTGACCTGAAGTTTGTTGTCACCCTTTAGATGATTTTCTCCTTGTCTTTCAGTTGTCCATCCCTGCATCAGAATTGCAGTTCACTTTCTCCATTTCCATGGTCAGGTTGCTGAATATACCTGAAGGAAAAAACATGTTGTCCAGATTGCTGCCATTTTGTATCTATGGTACTCATTCTCATCTGGGCTCTTAATGCTGCTCTTTTTTTTTTTTTAACTTTTTTTAAGATTTTAAGTAATCTCTATGCCCAATGTGGGGTTCGAGCCCACATTCCTGAGATCAAGAGTCACATGCTCCACTGACTGAGCCAGCCAGGCACCCACAGTGCTGCTCTTTTCTAATCTTTTCTAATCCAAAGGCTTTGTTTTGCTTGGGCCTATAAATTTTAGAGAGAAAACACCTCAAGGAACTTGGAAAGAATTTTTTTGTGAGTCCATATAGAAATAAGGATAAGATTTCCTGAACGTAGAAACTCTTGTTTGGTGTGTCACAGTAGTTAACAAATGCAAGAACCCAGACTCCTCAAGTGCCTCTGTGATACTATTCCTTAGGGTGTCCAGAGTATCAAGAGTGAGAATGCCCGAAAATTCCTAGTTTCCCCTACCCCTTCAACACTTGCCTACATATCTGCACCAGTTCTCAATTCCTTGTTCCTAATCTTATTCAAAGCTCAATTTTTATTTTCATAATTTCGTATTTTCATGATTTCTCCAGTACCTTCCAGTGTTTGATAACCTTCTTTCATTGCTTTGACATTTAAAAGGGGGAAAAGGTATGAGAAAGAAAAGTAAGAAAAGTCATTATCTCAACTTTTTAAAAGTTTATTTATTTAGAGAGAAAGTGTGTGTGTGTGTGTGTGTGTGTGTGTGTGTGTGTGTGTGTGCAAGTGGGGGAGGGACAGAGAGAGGAAGAGAGAGAATCCCAAGCAGGCTCTGCACTGTCAGTATGGAGCTTGATGTAGGGCTCTATTCATGAACTGTGAGATCATGATCTGAGCCAAAATCAAGAGTTGGACCTTAATCGACTGAGCCACCCAGGCACCCACCATTAGCTTAAGTTTAATAAGACTACATTCTTGAGAATTTCTGCATACAGAATAGAATGCCTTCTTATCTTAAAATCTAATTTGCACATATTTTACTGATATGGTAATGTCTTTATAAGGGTCATATAGAATTTGTGACTTTATTTTTTTATTTTTGGAAGAGTACAAGTTGGGGAGGGGTAGAAAAAGGGGGACAGAGGATCTGAAGTGGGCTCTGTGCTGACAGGCTGACAGAAGCAAGCCTGATGTGGGGCTTGAATTCACCAACCACGAGATTGTGACCTGATCCAA
Organism: Herpailurus yagouaroundi; assembly: GCF_014898765.1. Classification (NCBI taxonomy): domain Eukaryota; kingdom Metazoa; phylum Chordata; class Mammalia; order Carnivora; family Felidae; genus Herpailurus; species Herpailurus yagouaroundi. Next base: position 10,467,148 of record NW_024412396.1, read on the forward strand.
AGCTGGCCAGTCAACTGACGGAGCCACCCAGGTGCCCCAGAGAATTTGTTACTTTATTATTTAAAAAAATTTTTTATGTTTATTTTTGAGAAAGAGACAGAGCATGATGGGGGAAGGGCAGAGAGAGAGGGAGACACAGAATCTGAAACAGGGTCCAGGTTCCACCCCAGAGTGTGTTACTTTAAAGTATAATTGACATAATTCAAGGTCTGTGTTTGGAAATTGTAAGCTATTGTGAAAATACACTGAATAAAGTGGGGGGAAAAGGTATTAATTTTTAATTAATGTTAGATGTTTTATGTGGCTCTTATAAGCATGTAACTCTAAATATAGGTTATGGTGATATCCTCTATCAGTCAGCTCTCTTGTTTCAATTTTGAATTTACTATGCAATTTAAGATTCTGAAGGACTTCTGATGAGTGAATATACTAATTTGTTGATGGAAATGTCTGATTTGCTTGGAAAGTATATACCTCTTGGTAATACATTGTTGTCATGTTACTAATCAACCGAAAACAGTGAGAACAATTTTCCCCAGAAGCAGATAATCCTTGAAATTCTGGGTCTCCATATCTCTAACTCATTTGAAGTATTTTTTTTTTTAATTTTTTTTTTTCAACGTTTATTTATTTTTGGGACAGAGAGAGACAGAGCATGAACGGGGGAGGGGCAGAGAGAGAGGGAGACACAGAATCGGAAACAGGCTCCAGGCTCCGAGCCATCAGCCCAGAGTCTGACGCGGGACTCGAACTCACGGACCGCGAGATCGTGACCTGGCTGAAGTCGGACGCCCAACCGACTGCGCCACCCAGGCGCCCCACTCATTTGAAGTATTGAGGGTGATGTTTTAACCAACTCCTTAGAAACTATATTACACTAAATTTTACAGTTGAGTTTAAGAGTATTTTTTGGGAGGAGGTCAAAGAAAGAGCAATGAGAAAGGTTAAGGGAATGAAAATATGTGCTTTACTATTGTCAGGCTCGGCCATTACCTTGTTTCTCACCTTATTCAGGTTAAGGATAATATATTAGAAGATTGATGGAGAGACAAACTACTGTCCTTTATTTTGGGGATTGCGTAGCATCTAGATAGGGAGAATGAGAAGGAAGAAAATTTTACTGAGGGGTAGGGGAAGGCAGTGAGAATAAAGTGGAAATGAGGGAAAAAATGTGCTCTTTTAGATAGAAAATGTAGATTAGCAGAAGAATTTAAGGCTAAGTAAGAGTCAGCCTGCCTTATGTCATATACATGAATATAAAGGGCCTATTTTGTATTACAGAGAATGTTAATAAATATCTTATTTGATATTTGTACATTCTGTGTTTAAACAAGCAGTTTGGAAATCTTCTGACTATGCATTTTTGAATAATTGATATTCAGAATACAATTTGTCATCTATGAAGATGTTTGGTGGAGCTGATTTGCATTAAAACATTAATGATGATTCTCAGTAAAAATACACAGAAGCACAAAACAGTTAATTGTCTTTCTTTTAAAATAAATGTCAAGAAAAGCATTTAAAAAGTAAGATAAAATGTAGTATTTAAATAAAATTCTATCAGAATTCAAAATATTTTATAACTACACAGGATAATAGAATTTTATATATTTTAATGTATATATTATGTTAAGGATCTTATGGAATCTTTTTTTTTTTTTTAATTCTTCAGACATAAGAGTATTTGCAAATGAACTCAGACTGCTTTTCAACAGTTTCCTGTAGGTTTAGGATAGCTCTCTATTTAATTTTTGAAATATTTGATAGGTGTTTGTAATTTTTAGAATTATATTTGTGTTTATCTCATTTTCTTACTTTGTAGTTTGTTTTTTACCTGACAAAACTGTTTCTTTTACTCTGAATAGTTGAGTAGAGTCCAGTTAACAAGGGCAGTGTTGATGTAGGGAAATGTAACCCAGAGCTATCATTTGATATTAAAAGAAGTATATTCTATCCTGGAACTCAATTACTATTAAAGTAGCTATATTTGTACATAAGTATAGTTATGAGACCTAATAAAGATCAGTAGCATTTGTTAGCTGTTACCCATAAGTATAGTACATACATGAATGATTCATTATGTGGGAGCAATTAATTTGTCATATTTATCTTACCAGTTAATCAGACATTCTGTAAGTATATACTATCAAAATAGGTACCTGTAAAGTTTTTATATGCAGAAATGATTTGTGGCAAGTCAGATATTCATTTTGTGCATGAAAATTTAGGTAATATATCTTTAGAAATCCTGTCATTCAGAAAGTAATATTAACCATTTTTACCATTAATATTATGTTGTGGTTAGGCTCTTCCTTCTGTCTTAAGCCTTCCATATTTTCCCAAAGGACCCAACCAGACAATTTGAATTATTGATGCTCACTTAGAAATGGGAGAATGGAAAATTAGCTTTTAAAAGATGAATTGGAGTTCCCATCTTCCCCCAAGATTAATTGGTTAATACTAATTAATTGGTTAATGTTTTTGAGGTCTGTTTCTCTATATTTCTATATCCTGGCTGTTTGTGTATCCCTTGTATTTCTGGTGGTCTGTTACCTGATATGAGAGATTGCTAGTCAGTCTGGGTTAAAATAATATTTATTAATATCTCTTAAAATTGTTTTAATGTTTATTTATTTTTGATAGAGAAACAGAGCACGAGCAGGGGAGGTGCAGAGAGAGAGAGAGAGAGAGAGAGAGAGAGAGAGAGAGAGACGCAGAATCCAAAGCAGGCTCCAGGCTCCAAGCTGTTAGCACAGAGCTCGACGCAGGGCTCGAACTCACTAACTTTGAGACCATGACCTAAGCCGAAGTCGAATGCTCAACCAACTGAGCCACCCAGGTGCCCCAATATTTCTTAAAAATTTTAACCCAGCATATCCTTTGTTAATATATATGGGAGGAAAGGTGAGAAAATGAATTGTCTAAGAAGTAGAAATTTATCTTATCTGGTGTTATTTTTATTCTAGGAAAAAAAGCACTATTATTGAAAAATACCGTAACGAGTATTTTATTTCTGTTTCCTGAAATTTTTAATTATCTTCAGTCAGGAGAAAGAAAAAAAAAAACAGTAATAAGGATTTTGTTAATATTTATTTAATTTTCTCTGTCATTACCTGATGATCTTTTCCCCCTAAATCTACTCTTTATTTAGTGTTTCTCATAAACCAAGGTGCTTAGGCCAAAACTCTGGGACTTATTCTTGATTTTTTTTCTTTCCTTTACCAGGTATATATAACCTATCAGCAAGTCCTCTAGAGTGTATATTCCAAATATATCTTTAATTTGTCTATTTCTCTTCATCTTCTCTATCATCCTAGTATAACCTGTCATCATTTATTTGGAATACTCTTAAGTTGTGTTTCTACTTTCACTCTTGCTTTCTTACATACCACTCTACTCTCCTGATAGTACTCAAAATGATCTTTAACAGCTTTGCTTACAAATAACCAGAATGCTAAGCAGCCAGTTTATTATTTAAAAAACTTGAAAATAAAGAGAATCAAGTACTTGTCCTATTTTTCTTACACCATTAAGCACGTAATTGATGAAGGAAGTTTTCCTTTACTAAGGAATTTCAGTTGACAAATAAAGAAGGAATGATACAATTGTAGTGTCAATATTTTATAAGCCCTAATTAAGTAATATAATAGATCTGAGGCAATAATTATTACCGTTAATATATGCATGTAGAGAGAACATATTATATGCCTCCTGATTGGAGTAAATAACGTAAACTATAGAGTAGTTTTGCTAGAAAATTGAAACTGAATCTGGTTAAACATTCAGATCTAACTACCAGTTAATAGAAAATACAGGAGACAGAGGAACATGTTAAGTGACACTATGAGGATGCCATCAGAAATCCAGAGTGTAGAAAACCCTGTAGAATAAGTAACCCTGTTTTTTTTTTTTCCATCAAGTAAATTGTAAGGAAAAAAAAAGTGAAAGAATCGTCATCTATAGATTAAAAGACCAAGAAACTTGTTAAAGCAATATCTGGAACTTATTTGGATTTGATTTGAACCAGTGAACTTTAGAAAAAATTGATACACAGGGAAATTTGGACACTGCCTAGATAGTTAGTAATTTTAATAAGTTATTATTGAAAATAATGATGTAGGGGCACCTGGGTGGCTCAGTCAGTTAAGCATTTGACTTCAGCTCAGGTCATGATCTTGCAGTTCATGAGTTGGATCCCTGTGTCCAGCTATGTGTTGACAGCTCAGAGCCTGGAGCCTAATTCAGATTCTGTGTCTCCTGCTCTCTCTGCCCCTTCTCTGCTCATGCTCTGTCTCTCTCTCTCTCTCAAAAACAAATAAAACATTAAAAAAAATAATAAAAATCAGTTAAAAAAGAAAATAATGATGTAATTATAGTAATATTGATAAAAGTTATATTTGTTAGAAGAGTCCTTATCTTTTAGTGACATATATTAATATGTGTATAAATGAAATGACAGATTTCTGAGGGGTGGATGTGGAATGAGTAAAGATACAAATTAAGCAAGACTGGTCATGAAATGATAATTATTGATACTGGTGGATAAATATATGTGGATCCATTTTGCTCTGTTCTCATCATTCATACACATTGAAACTTCCTATAATTAAATGTAAATCCAAACAAAAAGCCTTTGCACTTAGACTATAATCCAAACTTTTTATCTTAGTAGAGTCTACTCAATCTGACTGTACTTAACCCATATCAAGCGTGTTCACCCTTTCTCACATTACACTTGTTTTTTTCCTTTTCCTCAGTTACCCCAAATTCATTCCTGCCTTGGGGTCTTTGAACTTGTTGTTCTATCAGGAACCTTCTTCTCCTAGATCTACAGTGTCTGTCCTCTGTTGGCATTCAGGTCTCATTTCATTTTTATTATTTTTCAGTTCTAGTTTTCTTTGTTTATTTGAGGGCGAGAGCAAGCAGAGGGGAGAAGGTGAGGGAGAGGGAGAGAGTGAATTCCTAAGCAGGCTCCACACCCAGCATGGAGCCCAATGTAGGGCTCGATCTCATGACCCTGAGATCAGGTCTCATTTTAATGTCACTCCAGAACATCTAGCTGTAACAATCATCTCATCTAGTTTTATTTTCCTCAGAACACTTATCCTGAATTCGTATTTTCTTTTATATTTATTTGTTTATTGATTCTACCCACTAGAGTATAAAGTACATGTAGGTGGTGGGAAGATCTTGACTATCTTGTTCACTTTTAAATTTCCAGCACTTTTCTGACAAATATTTTTGCTAAGGCAAATATGATTGGCATTCCATAAATGTTTTTTGAGTGAACCAATTAAATGTTTATGAAGCTGTTGAACACTAAGAACATTATTAATCTTTTACTTTTAGAATATCAACATTACATACATTTATTGCTTAGTGAAAGTATTTAAAATTCAGTTGGCATTTTCATTATTAATGTTTTCAAAGGCTCATATGCAACAGAATTAGCTTTGTAGCAAACCTTCAGAAAGATTTTAAAAATTTCACAAAATGTCAAATTTTTCCTTAGCATATATTTAAAAATATTTGTATTTTGGATAATTAATGTCACATTTTGTCTAAGAGCTGTTTTTCATATCTACATAAGTAGAGGTTAAATTTTGTGCTATGTGTTTATATGTGATTTGGAAATTTGGCAGACATTTCTCATCTTGTGAATAATAATGAAATACTTATAACTATATCTTCCATCAAGAAGGAAACTTGGAAATACTTTTATAGATAAATGCAGTAGAGGAAATGAGACTGTAAAATTATGAGATATTCTCTTTATTAGAATAGAAAACAATCTATTTGTTAAAAACAAATATATAATATATATACATACATATATAAACAATATACCTATCTATATCTACATATCTATATCTATATATTTCCAAGTAAGTATCGTCATTCAGAATAACTGCTAAGAAAGTTGTTAATAATAGTTATTGAATAAAGTGATATGTTTCACTGACAAAATAATTTTTACCCTAATATTTGTTAGAGTTACATATATGGTGCAGACTGGTGGATTCCCTTCTTGTGTCCTTAGGAAGCTTTCCGTCCACAGCACGATATTGACTGCAGAATTGGGCTCATTTGGGCCATGGCTGAGATCGTTCCTCTCATCATCCTCCATGTGTGGTATATGGGAGTCTCAGATCATGGCCTTTCCACCAGAAACATGCCATCATCTGTTTCTCTTCTTCACCATCTCCTATTAGATGGTACAAATCTGGGACCTTCTTCAGATTTGGCTCTTTGCCAAAATATATTTTGTTCTAAGTGGATTTGCCTGTTTGTTCTTTTTCTCATTTCTTCATTTATTTCTCTATTCAATACAGGTTTATTGTGGCTTGTCATGTGGAAAACACTAGCTTTGAGATTGTAAGGAATTATATAGAGATGAACAAAGCATAAAATATTCCAGGGATGTTGCTTTTGGTAGCTTTACTTTTGGAACTTCTCTTTTAGAATTGCCTTTAAAATGAATTTTTGTTACACACATGCCTACATATTTGTCTTAGTTTAGGAAGAGTCAGAGAAACTGAGCCTTTCCTCAGTCTCCCAGGGAAAGAAAGGGTGAGAAACACAGAATGTCACTAGGCCCCTGATGAACCCAGTGATAGAGTCTCACAGGACCTAGTTCCCTACCAAGGGAAGATGCTTATTTTCCTTGTCATGGTCCTGGCCTTGCTCACCTGCTCAGTCTCCAGTTTTTAGAAGTTGTCCAATTCCCACAATGCCCCCTTCCTTTGGTTCTGTAACATTTTCACGTAGGGGAGAAGGCTGCTTACTGTCTTGTATCAGGATCCTGAGGGAGTTGTCATCTTGCAGGATGGTGAGGTGAGATCTCTCTAGTATCTTAGCATTTGGTTTCTATCTGTTGTGCTTAGAACCTGAAGACTGGAGAGCCTCAGATACCCCTCAAGAGTATGTTTGACTCCTGGCAGGCCCTAGAGTTTTCTGTGAACTGTCCTGTTTCCTCCTTGGAAAACACCTGCTTGAAAGGGAGCTCAGTCTGGCTTCAAAGTGTCATCTGAGATAAGTGGGTGAGTTGTCTCAGAGGCACATCCAACTCAGATGAAAGTGCCTCTGGGGTCATAACAGGCTCTGGGGGAAGATTTGATTTGTGGGCTTTCATCTCACATATTTCACTCCACTGTTTTACCATTGGGCTTATGGGGTCTCCACTGCTCGTCTTCACAGGTATCCATGCAATGCCATGGGTAGGAGAGTGGGGATCGGAGTCCTGGGCCTGAATAGGACCTTCCAGCTGCTCCTCTGTGGGTAGGTTGAACTCTGAGGTTTGCACCTGGATGGGAGTGCACAGGATGCCTGCACTGAGTGATTGAGGATCTGCCATTCTAACCAGATGCTTGTGCAGTGTAGGCTGCACTGGAGTGGCTGGGATGCTCCTGGCTGAGCCCATCTCAATCAGTAGGAATGGAGTGGGGCAGGGCCCAGCCTGAGTGAGGAGAGGATGCTGGACTCCAATTCTATCTTTGTGTGCCCAACGACTCCAATTTGTTGGTTGATAATTTATTTAACCATTCACTTATTAAAGGATATTGCTGTTTGAGACATTTTTTAAAACTTAATTTAATTTTAATTTTTTTACTTATTTTTTTAAATTTGATTTTATTTTTCTTTTTGAAAAATACAATTTACTGTCAAAATGGCTAACATACAGTGTGTAAAGTATGCTCTTAGTTTTTGGGGTAGATTCCTGTGGTTCATCGCTTATATACAACACCCAGTGCTCATCCTCACAAGTGCCCTCCTCAGTGCCCTACTCATTTTCCACTCTCCCCAACCCCTCCATCAACCCTCAGTTTGTTCTCTGTATTTAAGAGTCTCTTATGGTTTGCCTCCTTCCCTCTCTGTAACTTTTTTTTCCCCTGATCCCTTCTTCCATGGTCATCTGTTAAGTTTCTCAAGATCCATGTATGAGTGAAAACATAAGATATCTGTCTTTCTCTGCCTGACTTATTTCACTTAGCATAATACCTTCCAGTTCCACCCACATTGCTACAAATGGCCAGATTTCATTCTTTCTCATTGCCAAAAAGTATTCCATTGTATATATAAGCCACATCTTCTTTATCCATTCATCAGTTGGTGGACATTTAGGCTCTTTCTGTAATTTGGCTATTGTTGAAAGTGCTGCTATAAACATTGGGATACATGTGCCTCTATGAATCAGCACTCCTGTATCTTTGGATAAATTCCTAGCAGTGCTATTGCTGGGTCATAGGGTAGATCTATTTTTAATTTTTTGAGGAACCTCCACACTGTTTTCCAGAGCGGCTGCACCAGTTTGCATTCCCACCAACAGTGTAAGAAGGTTCCCATTTCTCCACATCCTTGCCAGCATCTATAGTCTCCTGATTTGTTCATTTTAGCCACTCTGACTGGTGTGAGGTGGTATCTCAGTGTGGTTTTGACTTGTACTTACCTGAAGATGAGTGACATTGAGTATCTTTTCATGTTTCTGTTGGCCATCTGGATGTCTTCTTTAGAAAAGTGTCTATTCATGTCTTCTGCCCATTTCTTCACTGGATTCTTTGTTTTTCGGGTGTGGAGTTTGGTGAGTTCTTCATAGATTTTGGATACTAGCCCTTTATCCGATATGTCATTTGCAAATATCTTTTCCCATTCCGTCGGCTGACTTAGTTTTGTTGATTGTTTCCTTTGCAGTGCAGAAGCTTTTTATCTTGATGAGGATATATATATATATAATATATATGAGGATATATATATATATATATAAATGAGGATATATATATAATATATATATAAATGAGGATATATATGAAGATATATATATATCCATATATATATATATATCCATATATATATAAATGAGGATATATATATATATATATATACAAATGAGGATATATATATATAAATGAGGATATATATATATAAATATATAACTAATTTGCTATTTTTTTTTAATTTTTTTTTTCAACGTTTATTTATTTTTAGGACAGAGAGAGACAGAGCATGAACGGGGGAGGGGCAGAGAGAGAGGGAGACACAGAATCGGAAACAGGCTCCAGGCTCTGAGCCATCAGCCGAGAGCCCGACGCGGGGCTCGAACTCACGGACTGCGAGATCGTGACCTGGCTGAGTCGGACGCTTAACCGACTGCGCCACCCAGGCGCCCCTAATTTGCTATTTTAAATGCAAGAATCATTGATGATGAGCCAATAGTTCATTTTTGCTTCTAATTCCCTTGCCTTTGGAGATGTGTCGAGTAAGAAATTGCTGCAGCTGAGGTCAGAGAGGTTGTTTCCTGCTTTCTCCTCTAGGGTTTTGATGGTTTCCTGTCTCACATTTAGGTCCTTCATCCATTTTGAGTTTATTTTTGTGAATGGTGTAAGAAAGTGGTCTAGTTTCATTGTTCTGCATGTTGCCGTCCAGTTTTCCCAGCACCATTTGTTAAAGAGACTGTCTTTTTTCCATTGGATACTGTTTCCTGCTTTGTCAAAGATTAGTTGGCCATACATTTATGGGTCCAATTCTGGGGTTCCTATTCTTTAAGATGTTGCAGGACTGGGGTGCCTGGGTGGTTCAGTCAGTGGAGCATCTGACTTCAGCTCAGGTCATGATCTCACAGCTCATGGGTTCAAGCCCCACGTTGGGCTCTGTGGTGACAGCTCAGAACCTGGAGTCTGCTTCTGATTCTGTTTCCCTCTCTTTCTGCCCCTCCCGCACTTGTGCTCTGTCTCTCTCTCTCTCAAAAAATGAATAAATGTTTTAAAAAAATGTGACAAGACCTACGAAATTGGGTATAAATAACTTAGAATAACTAGTTCTTGAAAGAGCTAGACACTTTACTTCTAGCTTCATGAGTAATTGGTCTTTCAGTTTGATGGCCAGAAGTAAACAAGTCTTCTCCTGTGGCAGTCATGTCTATAGCACTTCCTCATGTGGAACCCAGGGCCTGCACACCATCCAGAACTGTCAGTATTGATTTTGGGCACTTCATATTTATGTGAGTGATATGTCAGATGACAGAATTTAATGATTTCAGTTGTTTTGAAAAGAAGAGGACAAATTTGGGGTATTGATGGAAGTTTTGTGGGCAGAACTTTGATGCCACAATTATTTGGTAATTTAAATGCAACCAGACCCACTTTTTACAGACATGTTGATCCTGTGTATAGGAACCTCTGTGGTTCACACTGCTAAGTGTGGATAGCCCTCCACCAAGGCAAGAATGTAAGTTGGGATTTTATTTTTATCACAAAACATTTTTGCATTTGAGCATCTGATTTTAGAGCGTATGGTTTTTTTGATTTATAGATAAATGCTGCTGAGCTTAGTTTATATATAATGCTTGTCCAAATATCTGTCACAAGCCTAAGATGATGGCTGATTGAAAGAGCCTAGCTAGCTGAGTAATGTTTAACCGGTTATTCTTGAGTTTTCTTCATGAATCAGTTGTGTAGCTCTCCTTCACTAAACTGTGAAATTTATACTCTGAGCTTTCATCAAGAAGAGTCTGTGTAAGAAACATCTATGTCTCTACTTCTTTTGAAGGTTGATGGAAGAGGAATGGGACAGTGAGGATGGAGGTTACTGTCATTGAAAGGCAGTATATTGTATGGACGGAATATGGGCTGTGGTGCCAGAGGTTAGTAATTCTGGTGGTGGAAGGATGTGAAGGGTCTCTTTTGATTATCTCTGTGTTTTCCAACAAAATAAGACACTTATTCAGTCCATATATACCTGGCACTGTGGTTGGCCTTAAGGTACAAAAGTTAAGACTTGTCCTCTGCCCTTAAAAGAGAGATTCACTATTTAATAGTAAAATATTAGTATGACCTTATTGCTAAGAAATGATTTCTTTCAGTTTTGTTTTGTTTGTGTCCAAGTTTTAGCCTTAGTTTTTCTATTGTAAATTTTTTTTTGTGATCCCCCAATCCCTGTCTGTTTTTTCATGTGTTGATTGGGGAACTGAGAAAAAGGGGGGAGATAGTGATTGATTGATTGATTGATTGATTGACTTAGACCAAAGATCTTATGTTGGGATTGTGTATATATTTCTTTAATTTTATTTTATGCTGAGAGAATTTCAGAATTACTGAGAGTGTACTTGATTCACAGAGTTAATTCCTTACATCCGGATGGTCTTGCTTGCTATGCAAAGTAGCTTGGTCAGAACTTTAGCCTTTAGTTTTGTTTGTTCATATATAACTAATTTGCTATTTTAAATGCAAGAATCAAACATCAGACTATGCCTGTTTTGATGTAATTCTGCAAAAGTACACATTCATCATATCAAAATTATTTCTTCAACTGGAAGAGAGGAGGATTATCAAATTAAAATGTGCCTTAAAAATCATAATCTGATTAACATTAATCTGATCGATACAAAAATTTTTAGGGGCACTTGGGTGACTCAGTCAGTTCCACGTCCAACTTCAGCTCAAGTCATGATCTCATGGTTCATGGATTCGAGCCCCGTGTCAGGCTCTGTGCTGACAGCTGAGAGCCTAGAGCCTGCTAAGGATTCTGTGTCTCCATTTCTCTCTGCCCCTCTTCCACTCATGCTCTTTCTCTCTCTGTCTCAAAAATAAATAAAGATTAAAAAATGCAAAAAAAATTTTTTTAAACTGATAGCCATGAAATATGGAATAAAAATAACTTATCTGGACATTGGTACTGAAACTAAGGCTGCAAAAATATGTTCCACATGGTCTGTGTATATCATTATTATTTTATTTGAGAAACCATAGCTTACTAAGTAGCTGGTTTCTATACAGAATACAAGTTTGTGTTGAGTCTTACCATGAGCCAATTATTTTTCTTCTCTTTCATGACATGGTTTATACTTTCTACTCTGGCCTATATTTTGTCCTGTTTGTGCCACTGGTGGCAGGGATATATCAGGGAAAATTAGATTACAAGTCCTATTGATTTATAAATTTTTGGCATAATTTTTGTTTGAGAAGGTTATGATGATACTTGCCTAAGTAATATTAGTTTTCTCATTGTATAGATAGCAAAGTGAGGTCTAGAAAGGTAACTTTCATCCAGATCATAGGTGATGTACTCAGTTTCATGAGGGCAGGAACTTGAGATATCTTGCTCACTGCTGTATTCTCAGTGTCTAGAACAGTGGTTGGCACATGTAAATGTTGCTCTTAATTTCTCAGGGTTAAACTTTGTACTGATTATTCTCTGTACCTACTTAGGTGTATTCTGACTTTAAGAATGTATATTAATGTATAATCTATAATATTAAGATAAATATGAGCACACCAGATACCTATATATTCAGACAAGAACAACTTCTAGATACATTGCCACGTTCACTTGCTCATAAGGGTATAAGATTATTGTGAACAAGCCTAGATATAATGACCAGTGTGCTTAAGTGAGAATGAAGGAACAGCTGCTCATTTAATGGTCTTTTAATGAGATGCATAAAATTCAGTCCATTTTCCTATTTCATTACAATTTAGTGATCTCAGGTTTCTTAGATGTCTTTTGGGTACTTCTGAAGTAATTATGTAGTTTAGGAAGTTGGAAATTGCTGAAGTTGATGAGGTGGGAATTAGATGGTTTTATGTGTTTATTTTCCCCCCATCCTCAATCCTGCTTCCCATCTATTATCTGTATCATATCCATTTGTATTCTCATAGATGTATTCCTTAATCTTTTTCAATATCCTTTGTGTTAAAAGTAGTTATAACTAAAACCTGCTGCATTATTTAGTTCCCCTTAGGAAGTCACTTATATTGTTTTCTTTTTAGCTTTGTAGATATCAGGTCTACTTAAGCGGAACAAGGTACAGGTCACTAAAATGTAGAAATTTAATTAATATATTCAAACAACAGATAGGGCTTCTTCACTCCTTGGCCCTTATTTTTAGTGATTTATGTATTTTTAAATTGTATTTTGACTGAATATTTTCATGCTTAGTTTTACTCGTGAGAAATTTTCCTTTAATTTGCAAAAAGCCATTTAAATCTGCTTATGTCCTCTAGGCATATGGAGAAGATATTTTTAAGTTACTTGTTTCGATCATTTTGGAATGTGGTGACCTCACAAATGGGCAAATATTTTCTTAGCATTTGGTTAGAAGAATAAACATTGTATGCTCATTGAGAGAAATTTAAATTTTGACTTACATGATATGACAAGCTTCTGCTTAAAGTGATTTTTTTTCAGTGTTAATACAATTGCTTAATTATCTAATGGCTTTTTTTTTTTTTTTGAATCCATGATTTCATTTCCTCTTTGGATAAAAATCTCTGTAAAGCAGACAAAGGTTTTTATTATCCCTGTTTTGCAGATTAAGTTTTGGGCAAGTCATTTGATTTCTGAGTTTCATTCAGTTTCTTTATCTGTAAAATAAGAACATTGGTCAAGATAATCTCTGAGGTCCCTTCATGCTCTAAAATTCTCTGTTTATACCATTGTAAAATACCAATAAAAAAAATTGTACATTGTAAAATGTAAAACATAAAAAATGTTTATACCATTTTTACATGCCAATGTAAAAAATCATTCATATTTTTAAAAGGGGGAGGTCTTATAAATATCAATTCCCATAGCAACTAAAGACATACCAGAAAAGAAAGCATATCTGAAGTTATGTAGTATGAGCAATACAGTAAGTCCAAAGTAAACCAATCTCACCTGTAGCAAAAGAAAAAAATAGGAAAGATTCTTTTAAAAAAATTTTAGTATAGTTGACATGCAATGTTACATTACTTTCAGGTGTACAACATAGTGATTCAACAAGTTTATATGTTATTCTGTGTTCACCACAAATGTAGCTACCATCTGCCCCCAATGCATCACTATTATGTATCATTGACTATATTCTTTGTGCTGTGCCTTTTATTTTCATGACTTATTTCAGTGAAATAAGTAATTGGAAACCTGTACCTCCCACTCCGCTCCACCTCTTTTGCACAACAGTCCATCTTCCTCCCCTCTGGCAACCATTTATTCTTTGTGTTTATAGGTCTGTTTCTGTTTTTTGTTTGATTATTCATTTATTATTTATTTATTTATTTATTTATTTATTTATTTATTTATTTATTGGATTCCACATCTGAGTGAAACCATTTGGTATTAGTAATGCTTAGTCTGACTTTTTTCTTTTTTTTTTTTAATTTTTTTTTTTAAACGTTTTATTTATTTTTGAGACAGGGAGAGACAGAGCATGAACAGGGGAGGATCAGAGAGAGGGAGACACAGAATCTGAAACAGGCTCCAGGCTCCAAGCTGTCAGCACAGAGCCTGACGCGGGGCTGAACTCACGGACTGTGAGATCATGACCTGAGCTGAGGTCGGCCACTTAACCGACTGAGCCACCCAGGTGCCCCTAGTCTGACTTTTTTCACTTAGCATAATACTTTCTAGGTCCATCCATGTTTTCTCAAATGGCACGACATCATTTTTTTTCCTGGCTGCATAATACTGCATCCCATACCACATCTTCTTTATCTGTTTGTCTATCAGTGGACAGGAAAGATTCTTTTTTTTTTTTTTAATATTTTTGGGGTGCCTGGCTGGCTCAGTGGGTTGAGCGACCGACTTCGGCTCAGGTCATGATCTCACGGTTTGTGAGTTTGAGCCCTGCATCGGGCTCTGTGCTGACAGCTCAAAAGCCTGGAGCCTGCTTCTGATTCTGTGTCTTCCTCTCTTTCTGCTCCTCCCCCACTCATGCTCTTTCTCTGTCTAAGAAATAAATAATTATTTATTTTTGAGAGGGAGAGACAGAGTGTGTGGGGGGCAGGGGCAGAGAGAGGGAGACACACAATCTGAAGCAGCCTCCAGGCTCTGAGGTGTCAGCACGGAGCCTGATGCAGGACTCAAACCCATGAACCGTGAGATCATGACCTGAGCCCAAGTCTGACACTTCACTGATTGAACCGTCCAGGCACCGCAACAGGAAAGATTCTTAAGTGACAATTTTCTTCCATTCTTTTATTGATCCAAAATTTGTATTTGAGTGTGTGGTAAGCATCAGAATGATTTGAGCTTTCCTTTTTTAAGTTTGTTTTTTATGTTTTTATTTTTGAATGTTTATTTATTTTTGAGAAGGAGAGAGAGCACCCACACAAGGGCAAGTGGGGGAATGGCAGAGAGAGAGACAAATCCCAAGCAGTCTATGCTTTAAGCACAGAACCCAACATGGAGCTCAAACTCATGAACTGTGAGATGGTGACGCAAGCTGAAATCAAGACTGAGACGCTTAACCAACAGAGCTACCCAGGCACCCCATGATTTGAGCTTTTTTTGTTGTTGTTGGCAGAGTATATATATCCTTGGCATGAGTGTTTACAGAGAGACATTTTTTATTAGTTGGAAAGTTAGATTAGACCTCACAACCTTTAAAGGTTTGTGATTGAATCCCCTCCCATTTCTTATCTCAGTGGCAATCCCTTCAACAACTTTTCAGGATTGCATTTATTTTATAAATTATGACATTTTATATAGATATAACACATTAATTTCTAGTTGAGCTAGGATGAAGTATTTTAGGATGGTAGTCAGAGTAGATTGTACTTCAATATAAATTTAAATATGAGTATGAGTTCTTTGAATAATTCAGCTAACTTTTCCAAAGGAAATATGATCACTCTATAAAATTTGTTCAGTATACCAGGCTGCTTTTAGATTTTTTTGTTTTTGTGTAGAATACTCCCTTTTTGGGGGAAAAAAGAGCTTATTTTGTTATTTGGGTGCTTTTTAATAAAATAGCTTTTACTCACTTTTTCCTATAAAATATCAGTTTTCACTTCCATAGTTGGAAATGATGATTGTATCCCAAACACTTCATTTTAGAGTTGAGAAAACTGAGGTCCAGTGAGATTAATTCTCTGACCCATGATTATTTAGCCAATTAGTGACAAAAGTGATTGGAATTTAGATATGCCAGTTTCCCAAACTAAAACCCTTCTATTTGATGAGTAGGTATCTGGATTTTTGTCTGTATTCTGTTAGATTCATTGTCTAGTTTTTTGCCAAACTCCCCCTTTCCAGTGCTGTGTCTCTCCTCTCCCCCTCTCTCTCTCTGTCTCTGTCTCTCTCTGTCTCTGTCTCTCTCTGTCTCTCTGTCTCTCTCTCCGAGAGAGAGTAATTAATTTTGATTTAGAATTTAAAATCCAAAAGCTGCATTATAATAGCTCACACTTAAAATATAATGGCATATGGAGCTACAGTTTCTCACAGTTGGTTTCCTACTTGATATGATTTAGATCTTTAAATTTTTAGAATAAAATCTGAGCCAGTTTCAAAAATATTATGTTCAAAAGCTGTAGGTATTTTAAAAAATCTTTAAAGTATTCATTTTCTGTTCTTAGTCTTTATAAAAGGTTATTTACTTTGATTTAAACAATTATTTCACATAATTCTTTTGTATAAATGGTAGAATTATGATTATTCGTTTAAAACAAAACCAGAATTAAATGATAGATTATTGAAAGCTAAAACATTCTTTAACAGCACAAAGTCAGGAAATTTGCAGTTAACATTTCCATGGTTACTAGAACCCTTGCTCTATGATATAAAAGACTCTTAAAGGATCATATAAGGAAGGAATACTAACTATACATACCATTAAAAAATTCTCAAAAGTAGAAGAAACATTATAATTAACCAGAAAATGAAAAAAAAATAAAGCGAATGAATTCTTCTATTTCTTATATTATCTGAGTAAATAATTTTCTCTGGGTCTATAAACTCTTTTATGTGTCTATTTTATTTTACAATGAAAATGTAATATAGTGAAGCTCATATGTTTGCTAGCAAAACTCTTCAGGGGCTTGAAGAATAGTGATGCTGTGCTGCATTCTGTGGGAGACTGGGAACATGACTTGAGTCCCACAGACCAGGATTTATATCACTGCCTCACCACTCACCAGCAGTCTGACCTTGGACAATTTGCTTAACTTCTCCAGTCCTCAGTATTCTTATCTGTAAAATAGAGGTCATAATGCCTGTTTTACAATGTTAGGTATTCAGATATGTTAAAAGTATTTAGTGCCTAACTTATAATAGGCTCTCCCTAACAATTCTTTTCCTTCTGCTCTCCTTTACCTGTTACCTGCAGACCCGCTCTCTGTCTCTTCCTTCACAGTTCAATTCTACCTGATGGACCTAAGTCTCAAAAGTAGGACTTCAGATGGCAGGTAACTAGAACTAAATAAACATGACTGAGGCAGGTCTTTACACCATTCCTGGCTAGTGCACTGGGTAGACTGGTCTCCTGGAGCAAGTGCTTCTCAAGTTCTATAATGTCCTTAAGAACATCAGAACCCCTGGACAATGTGTATGGATTCTCTCAGTGAGGCTCAGTGTAGCTTCTGTGGCAGCTCGGACTTTGACTTCTCCCCAGTACAGTATTTTTTTTCTAGGGATATTCTTTTAAATAATATTTATAGTTTTATAGTTTTCCATATTAAACACAGTATTACCTGTCTAAATATATTTTATAAACTGTCCCAAATTAGGTTAATAAAAGGATTTGTTACTCCTACTTAAAAAAAAAGAAATTCTGAAACTTCAGCCTTTGAGTATATAAAGAGTTGTAAATGTTTTTAGTAATTTTTTTAAAAATGAAGATACCTTGATTCTCAGTCAGGTTTATAATATTTCAGGGTTTTTGGTAGCAGTCCTGTCCTTTACTAACATATGCTCCTAGATTATGAACATCTGTATATATAAGCAGTTGGCCTAAAGCAGTACTCTAGAGAATTTAGAGAGATGTTCCCGTAATTCACTAAAATGCTGTTACTTTGGTGGTTGTGTCATTATTTTCATGTTGTGAGGTTTTACTGTTTCAGCTGTAGCATGCGTTTACATGGGATCATCTGCGGGCTGGCCTAGGAATTGGATAACCTTTTAGATATTATTTCAGAAGCTAGATACAGAGTTACCAAAGGTTGACCCATATATCAACTTTTAGAGAAGTCTTCTGTGAATTGATGCTGTCTCCAGGTTGGCATGGCCAGTCTGCCCTATAGTTCTGCTGGAACAACTGAGGAAATGGGAGGTGATGATAAAGGGAAAGCAAATGAGTAAAGTTTGTCTTCTTTTCGCTCTCAAAACATTACTGCTATCACTTGGGTTGGTAGTACTTTTGGAGGGATTTATTCAAGTATACTCCCCCCACACCTCTTACAATAGAAAGGAACATGTTTGAAAATGAATTAGAGAACTTTATCATCTGACAGAAATGAAAATATTAGGGAAAATATATCATTGTAGCTTGAATAATTTGTTCTCATTTTACAACTGGGTGAACTCTCATCAAAACAATCTTCAAGAATAAGCTTATTATATTTTGTTGTATCATTTATTTCTACAAGTCTGTGAGCCGTCAACTCAAGTAGAAGTCTTTTGCTATTCAGATTTTTATTGTGGTATTTATATTTAAATAATTTTACTTTTGTAGCAATTTTCATCTTAAAACCCAAATAAGGTATCATAATTTTATGAATAAGCCACTGGGAAGAGCAAAAATACAGTTCAGATTTAAAGAGAACCACCTTGTGTTTTATTTTAGATTTATATTGTATATAAAAGATGACTCACATGGCAGAATAAAATTG
This sequence comes from Herpailurus yagouaroundi, assembly GCF_014898765.1. NCBI lineage: Eukaryota > Metazoa > Chordata > Mammalia > Carnivora > Felidae > Herpailurus > Herpailurus yagouaroundi. The sequence goes on from NW_024412396.1 coordinate 10,485,726, forward strand.
TAAGAGACAATTTGACTCATAGAATCACTCAGTGAATGTTGATGGAACACTGACTAGGCATTATGGAGGAGATTGGATGTGGAGAGCAGAGTCCAGAGATGAATAAAGAAGGGTCTCTTTTTTAAGGAACTTATACTGAAGTTGGGGGGGATAGTTATGTACAAAAAAATTCATACTCTAGGATTTTTAGAACTTGAAGACCCATTAAAAACCTGAAAGTTAGTTGAATCAAAAATCCTAAGAGCCTAACAAATTTGTCTCTGGGCCTGAGACATGGTTAGCTGCATCTTGTATCCTAGTAGTGGCATGGTTTCATGTCGGCTTCCAAGCAAAGCACAAGTACTATTCTGTTTGCTACATTAGGACTATGCCTAACTAGAGTTGGAGAACCAGGAAATCAGGGACAGATGGCAGAACTTAGCCATAGGAAAGAAGTTGCAACAGATAGAAGGCCAGAATTAGACACAGGGACACTACCTTGAGATCTAGTATTTATGAGTCAAGTAGGCATAAGACTCAAAACCAACTCTTCAGTCAGTAACCAAGCGCAGACTAGAAGGAAAGAGGTAGTGTCCGGCCCAGTTCAAGTTCTTTTAAGGATTGGCCTTACTGCTTATGGAACAAGCACCATATAAATGGGCTGCCTGGACACAGCCCACTTTTAAATTATTCAGTCTAGATTTTGTTCCATTTCCCTGTTTTATGATTTCTCTGTCCATTCTTTAGTTACACCTTTTTCTTGCCCTTAGAAGTTTAATTCTTCTTGCCTTCCACTTGGCCTCCAGCAGGCTTATAGCTTTGCCTCTCTTTCTTGGCAGTGATTTTCCTCCCTGTTCCCACAAGGCCCAACGTCTACCCCTGCTGCTGTTTTTTTATCAGGATCATATCCCCCTTGCTAGAAGACCTAAGATTTCAGGGACACTCTCCCTTTGCTTTGGACCAGCATATGTTGACCCTATAATGCTTACATGTGGCCTGTCTAGTGATGGTGAGGGAAACTGCCACCCTCGAGGCTGACTGTGGTAAACTGCTTGAGCTATCTGAGAAGCCCAAAATGGAATGCAACTATGGGCCCTTTCTTTTCAGACTTACAGCTCAGCCTGTCTGCACTTGTGGTCCCAGTGTTCCCTAGAGTAAGGCCTGATTGCTACTGCTTTGGTCAGCTTCTGGAGGAAAGTGGCCCATGTTCTTTTCCTGTTCATAGCACCACCCTCTTCATAACTAATGCCCTGAAAAAGATAAATTACTTTATCTGCCCATACAGAAGATACACTTTTATCTCCTCAGAAAAGAGGGGATTGCCCTTATTTCAGTTTTGAATTACTTTCAGATTATTGGGCCTCATTTTGAACATAAAATAGAAACTATTATTTGGAGAAGCCATATCAGCTTAAAATCACCCCAGTCGGTGTTAGTTGGGGATAGTTTCCTTTCCTAAGGTTGCCCATAAAAAAAGAAATAAAAGTAACACAGATTTAGTAATTATTCCTTGTGGCATAACTTTCAAGTGTTGGATATCTTAACAAACAAAGTGAAAGAACAATACAAGAAAGGCAATAACTTAAGTGGTGATGTTATAGCAATTACAAATACATATATATTTATAGGACAGATGAGAAAGCAATGTTCTAATGTTATTTAAATGGCTTTGAACAAAAGCTCAGTGACTACATTATATTTGGATACCAAAATTCTGTATCTCAAACACTTTAGAGGGAAATAAAAGTTATATGAAACATCTTTCACAGAGCCTCTCTCGGCAGACTCAGGTCTGAAGTCTTACCTCTGATCTGCATCTCATCCCATCCTTATGGCTACTGGCGTTGTTTTTGGTCCTCCCATTATGCTGTTTATGTCCTCCTTCAAAATTAATGCACATGTTTGACTCTCAAACTACCTTGCTGAATTCTCTGTTGTAGTGCTGCCTCTTTATCCACAGGGTATCTTGAACTACCTTGGTAATTCTACTTCTAGACTGATTTAGTCTTTCCTGATGAGATCCCTTTATTTTGGAGTCTGAGAGGGTTTTGCCAAAGGTGAGGTTACCATGAGGCTAATGAAGTTTAAACTCTGGATTCCATGCTTGAGATGCTGAGAGCTGTAGAATGTTCCAGGTGGAGAGAGGAAGCAGGTTGCATTTGGGAAGCATTTCTGTGTAAGCATTTATGTTATTCAAGAGATCTTAGAGAAAGGAAGTTGAATATCTAAAGCTCCAGCATTTTAGGGTGATTTCTTTTCACATTCTAAATAAATTTTGAATTTGCCTTCATAATTTTGTATTCTTATTCTTAGAAAGAATCACCCAAATTGTATATGCTGCAGGCCACACAAAATCCCATTAGGATCTGCCACTGGTTTTTACTAAATGAGGTACCTGGATGTTTTGCTAGTACTTACCACCTACATTTAGTAACATGCAATTTATAAGAGTAAACAAACACTAAGTAGAATCTAGAGAATCCCCACATCACTCTAAAATCAGTGCTTTGGTGACTCTTTTACAAGAGAACTGGAACTTGTTGGTAGCCAGTATATTTCAGTGTTTGTATTAGTGAATGCTGTAAAAATGGAACTCAGATAACTGAGTTCAGTTCAGTTCAAGTCAGCCAGCCATTGTGGGATGCCTGCTGTGTGTGGTCAAGGTACTGGACCAGAATCATTTTTTAGTTTAAATGCAATTTAAGATTCATTTGAAATTGTCTTAACAGTGAAGTATTTTTAGTTCCTTGGAACCCTAGTAGCAGTTCTCTTTAAAGAAATAAGAAATTGGAGCCAATGTGTTAAATATGCTTAAATGCCAGGAAACAATAATGATAAATTGTTGGCAGCAATCATTTGATGTTTTCTGAAACAAAGAGACTTGTCATTCTGCCAGTGCTAGGGGTTTCAGTGAAGAGGATATACAGTGGAAAGTATCCTTTATCCTTTCTGTAGATAGTTTCATAGATGAAGGCCATAGGTAAGTTTGGGGTAACTATTTTTCAAACCAAGGAACCTTAAATTGAAAATGAATTGTTATGCTCATCATTTCATCATTCTTTTTAAAATGGGTCATTTGATCAGTATCAAATACTTTGTGTTTGAGAAGTATCATAAAATTCCTGAGAGACAAGATAATATATAATATCAGGTACTGATAAATGTTTTGAAGACAAAGTCAGAGAAGGAGATTGATGGTTGGGGGTGGGGGTGCTGTTTTAGAAATGCTGTACTGACTTCTAGCTATTGCTTGAATTTGCCAAGCATATCCTCATTGATTAGAACCTTTTCTGCACTTGCTGTTGCTTCTGCCTGGAATGTTTTGTTTCCTTCAGATGACCGCTTCAGTTATTTTCTGACTTCACTCAGTTTAAAGTAGTGCCATTCACCATTCTGTTCCTTTTCCCTGCTCTACAAGTATACTTTACCATTTGCTTGGGAACCAAAGAGATTAAAATAAATTCTTTGATAAATCTTTGGCTATCTGAACTCTTACTGTTTGCTCTCTGAAATTCAGGAATTGAAGAGATTTTTATTTTATTTTATTAAAAAAAATTGTTTTAAGTAGGCTTCATACCCAGCACGGAGCCCATTGTGGGGCTTGAACTCACAGCCGTTAGATTGAGAGTCAGATACTTAACCAACTGAGCCACCCAGGCACCCCTTGAAGAGATTTTTTAAAACAATCTCTTGTTTGATCTAGATATCTTAATTAGGAACCAAATAATTTTGTATAGTAAGAGACACTTATTTTCTTTATAGCACTTTTACCCACTGATTTGTCTTTGTATGTGTTTGTCTGCCTGACTTCCTCACTAAACTGTTAGTTCCACAGTGACTGGGAATGGCTGGGACTTTATTTTGTCCACTACTGCATCCCTATCACCTGGAACAGTGCCTGGCACCTAATCAATTCTCAATAAATATGTGTTGAATATATGTGTTGATACATGAATGAATCTGTTTGACCCTGTGTCATCTAAATCTTAATTTTAAATTTTTTTTAACGTTTATTTATTTTTGAGACAGAGGGAGACAGAGCATGAACAGGGGTGGGGCAGAGAGAGAGGGAGACACAGAATCTGAAACAGGCTCCAGGCTCTGAGCTGTCAGCACAGAGCCCGACGCGGGGCTCTAACTCACGGACCGTGAGATCATGACCTGAGCCGAAGTTGGATGCTTAACCGACCAAGCTACCTAGGCACCCCTAAATCTTAATTTTAAAAAATATATGCTTATATTTGAAAAAGGCTTATTTCATTATTAAACATTATTAAAACATTATTAAGTTTTAGGAAGCAAGGTACGGGATTATATACACAGTATGATTGCCATTTAGGTTTTAAAAATATCAAGTCTTTTCATGTGTTCATTCATTCATTCCTTGAAAGAAAAGTCACTAATCATCTGCTGAGTGTCTAGTCTGTGTGTTAGGTATTCTAACTCAGCTACAGTTTCATGATACCAATCATGAAACACTAGTAAATGAATGTTACTCTTCCCCTTACTCATTCTTTCTAGCTATGTTGATCTTCTTTCACTTGCTCACAGTAACCTATAACCTCTTTCCTTTCCACAGGTTATTTCATTATGTGCTTAATATCTGTCTCCTATATTATAAATTCTTTCAGCCTAGAAACCATGGTACCATTTAATCATCAACACCTAGCTCCATGCCTAATATGTAGTAGGGACTGAAACCTTCTATGGCTGAAGGAGTGAATGAATGAATGAATGGATGTTTAGGAGACATACATAGTAGGAACACCATGTCTAATGAAAGTTAGGGGAAGTGAATTTCAAGTTGGGGTCTGAAGAATGAGGATGAATTAGCAAGTGAAGAAGGCTAGGTAGAGTGTTCTGGAGCTTAAGCTCAGACTTCATCCTCAAAGTAGTAGAAGGATTTTATTAAAAAAAAAACCAAAACATTTACTTATTTATTTTGAGAGAGAGAGAGAGAGCACATGTGTGCATGTGCACACATGCGAGTGGGGAGGGGCAGAGAGAAAGAAAGAATTCCAAGCAGGCTCCACGCTCAGCCCAGGAACCAATGCGGGGCTCGATCTCATGACCACAAGATCATGACCTGAGCTGATCTCAAGATGCTTAACCAACTGAGCCACCCACACACCCTGAAATAGAAGAATTTTAAACAAAAAGTGGCACTAACAGATCTGCATTTTATATGGACCATTTTTCAGTGGTGTAGGAACAGACTGGATGGACAATGTCAAAGCAGGGACACTGGGACGGTTTAGTGAAAGATGATTGTTGTCTCCATTGGGTTCTCGGCAAGGGGTTAAGAGAAAAGTAAATACACTTGAGAGATTTTTAAAAGGCAGAATAAGTGACTAGTGCCAGTGAGGGAAAGGGAAAAGTTAAGTATGATTCCATGCTTCCACCTTAGGCAAATGGGAAGATTGTACTGTGGACTTAGAGGGAGAAGCCATCTAAGGTGAAAAGAGCCTATGGAATCCTTAAGGCCTATATAAATTGAGGCTGAGCCTTAAGGACTTGGTAATATAGCTGAATTTTCTAGGTGTATATTCTTAGAAAGATGCCTGGAAAGAAATAATCAAAATGTTAATAGTATTGGAAGTCTAGTTCTGTTTCTAAATTTTTCTTTTGATTAAGTTTTGGTTATCATTATTAGTGTGTTTTATGAAGGAATAGTAAACTTTAAAAAATTATATTAGGATCTGTCATAGGAAATGCTGTACCTAAAACCCAAGGTTACAAAACTAAGGCCTTCCTAGGTAAAATATTGGCTTTTCCCAATGAAAATAAATTATTGGTCCTGAATAGAAGTCTACTGTGGAATGGGTTCATCTTTAGTGTATGTGTGTATGTGTTGGGGGCGGGGGGCAAGAGAGAAGGGGTCATTTGGAAATTTTACTGTATCATTAGTAGAGGGCCTGCTAGACCCAGGAACTGATCTCTTATTTATTCATTGTTTAAAAATGTTTATTTATTTTTGAGAACGAGAGAGAGAGAGAGAGAGAGAGAGAGAGAGAGCGAGCGAGAGAGAGAGAGCACATAAGAAGGGGAAGGGCAGAGAGAGAGGGAGACACAGAATCCTTAGCAGGCTCCAGGCTCTGAGCTGTCAGTGCAGAGCTGGATGCAGGGCTCTAACTCATGAACTGTGAGATCATGACCTGAGCCAAAGTTGGACACCTAATGGAATGAGCCACCCCTTACTTATTCATTTATCCTTAGCCTTCAGCATAGTCCCTTACACTTAGTAATGGCTTAAGTGAAAACTGTTGTTTTAGATTTGTTGTTAATATGTTTATTTTTGTTTGCATCACTAATTCACTGCAGTTGTTATATAATGATGTTATTTGTGTCATCTTGGTTTTTAGGTAGATTGGGGTCATCTGGACTATTTAGTTGTTGACATGCCACCCGGAACTGGAGATGTGCAGTTATCAGTCTCACAGAATATTCCCATTTCAGGTAATCTTAAACTTTAATTTGTGCTGTCTTTGGTATTTTGCTATTGCCATACAGAGAAACAGACTCCATGACAGGCAAACATTTTTATGTCTCAAAAACAATCATTTATAAATTTGTCTTTAGAGATCAGATCCATAAATTCAGTTTTTCAAAATATTAGCAGAATGAATGTATTTACAAAAACATGGTGGTGTTATAAGTCTATGTTCTAGAAACAATAACAAATATTGTTTAGGTAGAACATTGCTGTTTGCTTCACAGCTGTCATGCAGTGACAGCATAGTGCCTGATACATGGTGGACACTCAGTAAATATTCATTGAATAAATACTGAATACAAGTGAACATTAGGAAAATTTGGCTTTTTGGTAAATATGAGTATGGGAAAGTTTTATATTCAGTTAATTATTTGATGTTAAAGTCAAGAGAGCAATAAACATACTAGCTTACATCAACTACACAATATTTCATTCTGGTAATAGATATCTTTTCTATGATATGGAATTTAAATATCAGTTGTAAGCTTTTATGTTGAATCTGTTTCTAAGGATTTTCCTAAATTCCAGTGGAGAAATAATTGTAAATTTCTCTTATTTATAAGCACTTTGGGAAAGTAATGGAATTTTAAAATGGCATTACAAATCAGCTATCTATTGGCAATAAATAACCAAGAAATACTGCTGATGCTTAATCATCAAAAGTTTTAGAAGCTAGATTTTTTTATAAGATATACACATTAGTCAGAAATATCAAAATAACATCATTAAGATGAATTTTTTTAAGGCTGCCCCAAAGGGCAATAAAATGAATATTTTTGATATTTAAATTTATATGTAACTTTATTGGAGTCTGAGATTTCTTCTTTAGTGAGGCAAGCTAGAAAGTAAGAGATGGGAGTAAAGTGAGGTAATAGAGGAAAGTAGTTGAGTGTGCCTTTTTCAGAATCAGCATACTAGATAGTCTGCTTTTTCTTTTTTTAAGTAGTTTTGGGAATTTTATATTTCTAAATCTTAAGAATGCTCGCTAAATATTTATTGAATAAAATGTGCTTTCGGCACCTTGAAATTCCTGTTGCATGCTCCCAAAATGCTTACATCATTCACGTGGATAATATATTGATACACTTGGGCGAAATTATCATGTGTTCCCTGAACTGGGACTTGGTACCTTGAAAAAGTTTAATTTACTTCACACAGATAAACTGATAGCCCTAAGAGATTTACTTTTGTTTACTCAGATAACAGCCTCTCTCTTTGGACAGGATTTATGATTATATCACTCTTAGAATTTATGCTTATATTCTAAAACCAACAGTGTGTAGATTAAGGTTAAGATTCCCTTTTTTGAAGATTTCTTTCTTATATGCTAAAATTTAACCAGTAATATTTCTTTATTCACTTCCTTTGATGAAGAGTCTGCCCTATAATAAGTAGGTCATTAATATCATATGATAATAAAAAGTAGTGTTTTTTTGTTGTGGTGGTGGTAAAACATAATAGTTCAGTAGTATTGAGTATATTCATGTTGTTGTGCAACCATCACCACCATCCAACTACTGAACTTTCTCATCTTCCCAAACTGAAACTCTGTATCTGTTAAATAATAGCTATTAATTCCCTCCTCTCCCTAGACCCTAGTAGCCACCATTCTTTCAGAAACAGTATTTTTTATGTTAAGATGAGGGAATAAGGAAAATATATTTTTAAAGATAGATAAATATTGATATATCTAATATTGGCTTTATACTTCGTTAATAAAATTTTAAATCAACAAATATTTATCCATATAAAGGTATATTCTAAGCCCTGTGGAGGATCCACAGACTATTAAATCACAAGCATTTTCCCTAGAGCATAGTTCTGTACCTTTTTTGATACTCAGACCTTTGAGATTTGATTAATATGTGGGTTTTCTGCAGGAAGATGTATTTGTACCTACAGAAACACTATTTTAATGTGTCATTTTAGGAGGCTCACAGTTCTCAGGTGAGAAGCCCCAGCTCTAGGAGACAGAACAAGGGGAAGGGCAGGGGAACAAGTGTCTACTCTGAAAAGAACTACAATGCAGAGTGTAAAAAGTGCTGTATGAAAAATCTGAAATCTGTGCTGTGTGGGATCAAAGGACAAAGAGATCATGGATTTGAGGGGAATTGTAAAACTTAATGGAGATGAGACTTTTAAAATGTTTATTTATTTATTTTATGAGAGAGAGAGAGAGAGAGAGTGCAGGGATGGGGCAAAGAGGGAGAGAGAGAGAATCCCAAGCACGCTCCACACTCACTGCGGAACCTCATGCAGGGCACAAACTCAAAACTGTGAGATCATGACCTCAGCAGAATTCAAGAGTTGGATGCTTAATGGACTGAGCCACCCAGGCATCCCTGGAGATAAGCATTAAAGAATAAATACAATACATTGTAGAGCATTCAAGATAGCACCGTACCTTATTTGCTTTGCTTTTTCTTGGCCTAAGGGGAAGAAGTCAGAAAATGAAACTTCGGGTGTTTATAATTCTATTATAGAAACGTAACATACCTTTTACTTCCCAAGTCTGATCCATTAAAAATAAATAGGGCCAGGTATTAACGCTGCTTTTGAAAATTCATAAATTTAGTGATTTCTGAACATTGGAAGTAAAATTATTGTTTATCAGTGTTTTCTAAATTTTCTTTAATGAGCATGTATATATTTAAATTTTTAAAAAGTAAATAGAAAGCAGTAATTCTTTAAGAACAGATTTCTGTATAAATTGGTGCCATGATTATTGCCTGTTATTAATAAACTACCATTTAAGGACAGTCTTTGATATATTAAGTTTTATATTTAATTATCATAGGTATTATATTTTCTCATTTGCTTAAATATTTGAAGAGTTAGGCAGCTTTCTGAAGATCATACAGTTAATGGATCCTACCTGAGGCTCATACCAGTTCTGATAAAGTGTAAAGCCCAGGCTCTCAACCTCTACATAAACCTGTTCTAATACAAAGTCCAACACTGTTTGACTCACTGATTTTCTGAGTTTAGTTCTAGTCTATTCAAACCCATTTAAGTAGAAATTACTCTATTCTCGTTGATCTCTGATAAAAATAAATTTGTTCATGAATATGCCTAAACCTGTGCAATCCTATATGATAAATATACAGCCAACGGTTTGTATGAGTGTTTACTAGGTTCAGTTTTGTTTCTGTTTCAATTCCTGAGAGATTGCTTTGAGCCTCTTTAACTTGTCTATTCCAGGGAAGGTCTGGAGACAGTCTAGAAGCAGTTTCCTTTGGCCTGTAGGAGTAGAGCTCCAAATGATTCTTGGAAAGACCACTGTCATCTTTGGGCAGATCATTTGGCTAGTTTCCAGGCATGCTGGCTATCAGTAAGAGTTGTAGCGGTCAGTTGTTAGTACATTCATACTGTGGATTATTATGTCAATATTAAAGTTAACAACAATGAAAAGACTGGATTTTCTGTACTGACTATATCTTAATTTTATACTTCGAAAAAAATCCAGCAGTAAAAGTATCCTACCAAAAGGATGTAATGCGGTTGGGGTAGGAGGCGGGAGGATACATGTGATTGTGATTGTGTGTATGTGTCTGTGTGTATGTGCATGCACACTTGTGTGTGTTAAATGCTTATGAGTTCCTGAGGTTTGGTTTAATTCAGGCCAGCATCGTTTCATAGGTAACAAATCTGAGCTGTCTCCCAGGAAGTGTACCAACCAGAGAGTTGCTGGCCTGGCTTGAATCATGGCTTTCATCAGTTTATATTATCTGGAACAGCCTGTCAGATTCATATCTGCCTTTCTAGGCCTAACTGAATTATCTCTTCTCTAATTATGAACCAAATTTTCCTTTTCTCTTATATTTGACTTTAGAACTCTTTTAAGATACTGTGTTCTACCTTTTCTTATGTCCCATATCTTATAAAACATATAAGCCTTTTAGACTCCCATTTGAGCCCCTCTGTGATTTGACTTCCCTCTCCTTCCTGCCAAACTCCTTCACATAATCTGGAATCCCTTCCCAAAACCCTTATGTAGTTACTGCCCCCTCTTTCCTCCCTTACAAAGGCTCTGTCTTTATATACATTTGACCCTCATTTAGACTATCTTTCTAATCAGTGGGTATCCATATCCTGCATACCCTTTATTTCAAATGTCTACTCCCTGTCATCTTTCTCCTATCCATAGTTGGGAATCATTTCTCTCTCTTTGGAATTTACATAGCATTTCATTTAGACCACTTCTGTAGCACTTCTCATGTTCTCCACTCATAACCTGTATAACTGTGTTATCTTCTGTAACAGACCATTTACTCCCTGGGGGGCTAAGGATTTGTTTCATTCTTCTTTGTATTCTTCACAGTGCCAAACTCTGTTCCTTCCTGTAACCACTCAGGAAATGTTGAATTGGGGAATGAGTGTTTTATCTGTGTATCTGTATTATCTTCTCAAATAGGATGTAAGCTGCCTGAATGCAAGAACTTTTTCCTATTCATCATAGGACTTACAGTACCTTGAGCAGTAGCTTATGCAATTAATAGTGATTGAATAAATAACAAAGCTATTTGACTAGCTATCACTGTTTATGTAAACAGATTTGTACCTCCTTATCGTTCTTACCATCCTGCTGACTCACTCCTGTGATCTCCTCCACCCCAACTGCTCTTATCCAGGTGTTTTCTTGTATAAGTTTTAAAAAGTATTTATTAAAAACGTGCATTTTATTTTACTCTCCTTTTGCGAGAAACATACTTTCATTTTAAGGATTTATTTCTGCTGTCCTTTTTCCTCTTTATGTATGATAGCTTTGTGGTCAGATGATACCTTTTAGTATTTATTTTGGCATCTGGGAAATAGTGCTCATGTGGACACTTGCTGTTTGGTTACATGCAGGCTGTGTATTAAATTAATAGTGAGAATCACTAGCATTGCTCCATTCTAAGACAATAATAAATTCTCTCATTTACTTCCAGGGATGCTTAGTAAGGTGCTAACTGCCTCTCTCTTTATCCTTACCTATGGAATATCTGCCTACACAACAGACTTAAAAGGGTCAAATTAGAGAATGTAGAAGTTCTTTCTAAATGTATATATTTTTAGAAACTACTTGAAGTCTTTAAAAGAGTTTTTTGGTGGGATGGTGGTGGTGAGATGTTGTGAATTAGAAAGAGCCTTTGTATCAACTTTGCATATGTCTAAGCCATTCTTGAGAATGAAATGAAATGATATGTTTTATATTTGGAAAGAGACATCCTTTTGGAAAATTTATGGAGGCAGACCTATATAAACAAAAAGATCCTTTTTCTGAATGCTAATTAGCAATTCTTTGTATGAGTTCCCTTTTTTGTTTGTTTGTTCTATCAAATAGATGACAAGCTCACTATAAGAAGAAACTTGAAGGAAAAAAAAGCCCTCCTTTTATTTGTGTTAAAAGTATTGTGTACCAACACAGTAATAAATATGTTGACAGCAGTATTAGTGGCTAATGATTTAAATTTGAGCTTACATGAGCTATTGAATCATTACAAATACCTAGTAGTTGTAGTAATTGCTAGAGGGAAAAGAGACAGAATAAAGGATGGGAAATAACCAATTATAGTCTTTGGATTTGCTCTTGTTGAACTTGCCATGGGAAAAAGGCAGAGTTGTCAGTGCTGGTTTTATTTTTCTTACTCCTTTTATTTTTCTTTTTTAAGTGATACAGTTTGCTGGGGTTTTGCTTGTTGTTTGTTTAGCTTGTAAATTAGTTGTTGCCGTACACTGAGTTGGGTGCATTCCAGGGTTGACTTCTGGGTTTTTTAAGACATGAGCTCTTAGGAATTTTTGAATACTTATCTGCTCTTCCATAATAGAAGAGGATTAATATTTCTTTGAGGAACAGTATAAGTGCCTGGAACATTTTGAAAATACATGCACTGTGCTAGTATTTGAATTCTGATGGATATTACCTAATTTTTTCTTTCTTCCTTTGCTTTTTTCCCCCTCCTTTGCTTTAACTGAAGTCCTTTGCATGACTATATGAAGACTATCTTAATTTGATTTGAGCTCTTAGAATTAAGTGAAGAGTGGATGCTTCACATCAAGTATGTGAAGCACATTTTCTAAGAGACTGGAGAGTTTTAGTAAGTTGTTTCTATTATGATAGCTGTATTAGTCAGGGTCCTGACAGGAAACAGATGACATACTTCAAAAGGAATTAACAGAATGAAGTTAATGAAGGGACTGGTAATGAGGTGTGGGCAGCATTAAGGAAACCAGCAAGAGAAGGTGAAGTACCCAGGGGCTAGTGACAGTAGGAAGTTATTGCTGTTCCTCTGCCTAATGGGGCCTGGGAATGAACTGTGTCGGTAGAACCTTGGGACTGCTGGAGCCATGGAAGAGGGGCTGCCTGTTGGCTGCTGTGGCCACAGAGGGACTTAGCCAAGGCCAGAACTACTGCAAGGCAGGAAGTGCATGAGGTAGGTAAGAATACTGCAATCTCTTTTTCCTCTCAGAGTCTTATATCCTGCTGGTACCTCCTACTGGCAGATCCCTGTTGGAAGCCAGAGGGTAAGGGAACTCAGGTGGTACAGTCCACAGAGACCAGCTATCCAGGCACTGATCAGGATAGAGAGGGGTGGGGAATGAAGCAGAGCTTAGTGAGGGGAAGGAAGTGAAGTGCAGCAAGTGCAAAATAACTAGAACACCATCTCCTCTTGGTCATCCTCCTTATAATTGTGCATTAGTGGCTTGCAGGAGATGAAATGCAGAGCAAATATTTGTGCCCTCCAAAAGTCTGCAGGCCAATACAGATACTAGTAGTACAAAGTAGTAAAAATCCGTACTATCACAAGGTAAAATTTTACTGTTATCAAGTGTATGAACAGAATATTTATTTGTAGATAAGCAATGATAGAAGTACATTTTGTATAGTGGGGAATAATAGATGGAAGAATTTATTTTGATAGGATAGAGCTATGAACAGAAGTTGCCCTTCACTTTATTAATTAAAAATTGATGTAGGAGTGAAACTTTTGGAAACAG
>NW_024412396.1:10499188-10510056 GCF_014898765.1 Herpailurus yagouaroundi
ACTTTATTAATTAAAAATTGATGTAGGAGTGAAACTTTTGGAAACAGTTTTTATAATAGAAGGGACAAAGATTGAGCAGTTGAGAGGGGAGCCATCATGGTCCTTTCTTTGTTCCCTTTCTTTTTCTTTCAGGGAAGGGCAGAAGTGGCACAGAAAGCAGCCAAATAGTCCTAGTATGAGTCCCTCCTAGAGAGGGAGTTACTGTATATGGAGTAGTCAGCTAGATAATATGCTATGTTTGAGCTCAAGAGAAGCTACACTGGCAGACTAAAAATGACAAAAATAAGGTGATGCCCTTTCTTCCTGTCTAGGGCCCTTTCTGTCTGGACCGTATGGATAGAAGGAAGACCAGAGGCCTTTCTGCCTCTCACTCATTTAAATGAGATGAGGTCGGAATTTTAAAATAAGTCACTTTAATATTTCACTCACTGTTTAAAGTGAAATATTGCCTGTGAAAGGCATTGGGCAATTGCTACACTAACTGAACTCCTATTCACTTATCAAAGACACATGAGAAAAAGCTGGACAAGTCCACACTAGTGTTTTGCTCTCTACCAGCAGTTTATTTGGTCTAATCAATGATGTCTTTTATGATAACACTCTTTGGTTGCTAATTTGGACAGTAGTTTTGATAATACGAAAACCTACTGGGGTTTGGAGGATCAGAAACTTATTGTTGCTATTGTTACATAAATGACTTACCTTAGGCCATCTCTTGAAATAGTTTCCTTGTTTATCTGGTATTTACTATCTGAAAGGAATAGGTAACCTAAATAAAATCTCTAATTTTTTTTTAAATAACTTTTTTCCCTTGTTAATTGTTTTCAAATTTAAAATAATTCTCCTTTAAATATCTAGTACTAATCCTTTGGAAAACCCTTGAAAATTCAAGGAAAAACATTTGGCTATTTTGGATTTTAGTGCTTTACTTCCCCTGTAGTTTGACAGTTTATGATGACCTCAAACCAAAAAGCTAGAAACATGCTTATACTTTAAAGGTGGAAGACTGAGGTCATGGCTGTTTCTAGTAGTCAGAGATCTTACACCTTCATTTATGTTTTCAATTTGCAGAATGGAAGTTTGAAGGAGACCATCAATTTTGGACTTCTTCCATGTGTACTGTGTCCATGCAAATATTGGGCAGGGTTATAATTAATGTATATTTGTCAAGACTTGCATGATGTAGAAGAGAATTATTGTTTTATTTATCAAAATAAAAAAATTGTTTTCAAAATAAATTTGTTTTTATACAAATTATAGCCAGGTGTTAAAGACTGTGTTCCAGGGTTTTATTATTTAGGGCATTCCTAGTACTCAGTCCAAAACCTCAGTCCTATTACGTTGGGAATCAAATTATAAAATTAAATATAATATCATTGGTTATGAACTACACTGTTTCCAATCTAATTTTCAAAAAAGTCAGTTTTTTAGGCTCTTGTGTTTACATTAACATATAAGTTGAAGTTACAGTGTATCACTTAACAGTTCAAAGAAATAGCTTGAGAATTAAGAAATTCTGAATTATGACATGGAAAGACCCAAAAAACCTTCCTCAAATGATTCTTACGTAATTAACTTTTAGAATCACTTTGTGTCGACCAACCTATCTAATGCTGGAATTCCTTGATCATTTAGCTTGTGTTTGGAAGAGAAGCTTCTGAGGCAGTTCATTCAGTTTCATTGTTTAAGAATTCCTGGGCACTTCTCAGGCGCCTGGTGGTTCAGTTGGTTAAGTAACTGACTCTTGGCTTTGGCTTAGGTCAGGATCTCGTGGTTTGTGAGTTCAAGTCCCGCGTCAGGCTCTGCGTTGACAGTGTGGAGCCTGCTTGGGATTCTACCTAGTTCTCTCTCTGCCACTCACCCTGCTTACGCTGTCTCTCCCTCAAAAGGAAATTTCTGGGCACTTCATGATATATGCCTAACAGCTAAAATTCCTTAATGTCTTAAAGGTCAATGAATAGTATAATGACCAATGGGTAGTCAGATTCATATTAAAAACTACTTTTAAATTCATTAAGCATTTACATGTAAGAAAAATTATAAGCCCACAGTCTATCATTTAAAAGTTTTTGCACGTGATCATAGATTTTAGAAATTTGATCAGAATCTGAAGTTTAGGTCTAAAGAATATCTTCACATCTTAAATACAATAGTATTTGGAAATGGAACAAAGCTTTTCCATATAAAGTCTTAGTCTCTATTTCCCGAATATACCTGGTTAAATAAAGTTAGGATAATTGGGGAGTAATAATTCTTCTCTGTAGATTTGTATTAGAGAAAGAATATGTATAAAAAAGGATATGCTTCATGATTAAACAAAAAGCCTGAGGTGGTGGTGCACTGTGGGCATGGACATGCCAAGCTATACATGTATCTAACAGAATTTGCAATGCAAAATATTAAATCTAAGAGTGCAACATGAACAGACTCTCACAGAAGAGGAAAAGAGCTTTTTTTTCTGAGTTGTAGGATGTATATGTACAAGTAGGCTCCCCAAGGTGTTTACTGACAAGCATTAAAGATGGAGTCAAGACTGGAAAAAAGCAACGATTTTATCTTAATTTTACTGGAAACATCAGGAGTGAGGGGAGGAAGAGAGTAAGAGAGCAAGCGAGCATGAGTGAAGAGTGTGAGTTGTTTGTTTCCAGCTTGAGCTCTTTAAAATCTGAAAATCTCACTTGTCCCGAGTGGTTCCTTAGTGACCAGCCGTCTGGATTGCCCTGGTGAATTCTTTATTAACATCATTAAGATGTGATGATTGGAAGCCCATTCCCTGTTGATTCCATTATTGAAGAGCCAATCTTTGTCCCTAAAAGCAGACATACATGTAGATTCCTTTGATGAACTTGAATTCTTATTAAAGTTCCAAAGTGCACACTCTCTTTCTCACCAGTGATTTTGAACTACTGTGGTTTCCACTAATTATTGTGTTTTTATAATTCTTTTTGGCAGCTATTAACATAATTTCCTGTATCAAAATCCATTTCTTTTTAATGATTATTTTTGAGAGAGAGAGAGAGAGAGCGACAGGGGGGTGGGTAGAGAGAGAGAAGGAGACACAGAATCTGAAGCAGGCTCCAGGCTGTGAGCTGTCAGCACAGAGCCTGGTGTGGGGCTCAAACCCGTGAACTGCAAGATCGTGACTGAGCTGATGTCGGACGCTTAACTGAGCCACCCAAGCACCTCTCAGAACTTGTTTCTAAAGTGAGCAAAATCATGATTGATCTTAAAATTAATAAAACATATCCCTTTGTGGCTGTAGTCAACTCTCTATTGGAATGGAGCAGAGGGTCCAAAACAGTGACTAATGAAAGAATTATTTATATTTCCTGTTGAAACACAGTCTGAGGGTACATTTGAGGTAGATTTGCCTTTTAGTCACGTTTTGCTTAATCAGATACTAATATTAGTGGACATTCGTTGATCTTACAGCAATATATATATATATATTATTTTTTTATTTTTTTATTTTTTTTTATTTTTTTATTTTTTTTGTACAGAGAGAGAGAGCATGTGTGAGTGGAGGAGGAGAGAGGAGGAGAAAGAGAGAATCCCAAGCAGGCTCCACGCTCAGCACAGAGCTCAACACGGAGCTTGATCCCATGACCCTGGGATCATGACCTGAGCAGAAATCAAGAGTCAAAGCTTCAAGGAACTGAGCCACCCAGGCACCCCCCAAATAATTTTTATAATTAAGAAAATTTGGGGGTTGCAGAGAAGAAAGATGGGGGGTGGTTAAAAATGCCAAAGCGAATCTATGTTGTAGTTAATAAACAGTGATATATTTGGTATTATTTATGTTAAGCTAGCAGAACTTGAATGATTATTTTCTTTTACTACAAGTGTCTTTAAATAAATCTAGGAGAATCAGAGCAGTAAATATTAGATTACTGTGACCATTAAGAGTAGCAGTTAGGGGGTGCCTAGGTGGCTCAGTCAGTTAAGCGTCTGACTCTTGATTTCGGCTCAGGTCATGATCTTGCAGTTTGTGAGCTGGAGCCCCACATGGGACTCTGCTGACAGCACAGAGCCTGCCTGGGATTCTGTCCCTCTGCCTCTCTCTCTCTCTGCCCCTTCCCCTTGCACATGCACATACTCTCTCTCTCTCTCACAATAAACTTAATTAAAAAAATTAAGAAAAAAATAATAGCAGTTAATTTGTTCTTTTAAGTCTTAGTTGACTTTATATTGATGTACTCAACAGAGTTGTAAGGTATGGAATTACTTATCTAAATATAATTATGAGCAGTTTTTTGTTGTACATATTAGATTTTAACACTGAAGTTCTCAATAAAGCATGGGAATTAGATATAATTTATGCCCTGAGACGTATAATGGCATAGTTGACTAGTTCCACACTGGTGTAATTATGATCAGCCTAACATCTAGAATAATCCGTTTTAAATGTTTAACTACTCTGAACTCTGACCCAAATTCAGATAGGCAGTTCTAGATTTTCCTCTTGATAGTCAAGAGAATTAGCAATTAAAACAATACTCTAAATAATTATTGTTTAGGATGTTTACATATTTGCCAGAATCTGTCAAACCATCTTTTATAGTAAATCTCAGCTGTTAAAAAGTCTTTTAAAAAGATTGTAACTCACGGGTGCCTGGGTGGGTCAGTTGGTTAAGCATCTGACTTCGGCTCAGGTCATGATCTCACGGTTCATGAGTTCAAGCCCCATGTTGGGCTCTGTGCTGACAGCTCAGAGCTTGGAGCCTGCTTCTGATTCTGTGTCTCCCTCTCTCTGTGTCCCTCCCCTGCTTGCTCTCTGTCTCTCAAAAATAAACGTTAAAGAAAAAAAAAAAGATTGTAACTTGGAAAATAGCATTTAAAAATATTATTTAATTGTTTGGACTTGGATACTTACTCTAGGAAATGGATAGAAAATTCTTCATGGAACTCTTGAGAAAGAGGTTTTATTATACTATATTTTTCCCCCTGGCCAGTAATTCCATTTATTGCAAACTGAACATTCTCTTTGTTGCTGCTGACCTTGCTCATGGTCAGTACAGGGAGCACAAACCCTCCGTCAGAGGAGTGAAATGACATCATCAGTGAAGGTATTAAAGGGAAAAAAATTTGGGCTAGTTCATATTGATTCATGTTCCAAGAGCCCTGAGAAAAATGAAAATTTATTAGCTAGGCATTCAAGAATCATAAAGATAAAATGTAATATCAGGTTTGAAGACCATGTTTAAAAAAAGAGACAACATGAAAAAAATTAATATAATTCCTTTAAAATTTAAAAATGTAGGTTGTGATGCACAGATTGATTAATAATGATTAAGTTTAATTTTACTATATTAAAATTTTGTATAGCAAAAGAAGTAGTGATCTTTATGTATGCATGTGAGTAAGTAAGCAATCTCTACATCCAGCGTAAGGCTGGAACTCACAACCCTGAAATCAAGAGTCACATGCTCCTCCGACTGAGCCAGCCAGGCACCCCAAGAATGGCACACATCTATTTATGTGTGAGCCAGTTATTTTTTGTATTCTTTGAAGAAGGCTAGAAAATTTTTCTGTCAGCAGTGTCCTAAAGACTGATTGCATTGTGATTAAGAACTTAGTTATTTAAGAACAAGTACATCATCAAAAAAACTCTTACACCAAACCCTCTTTTATAAATGTGGCTGGTAGTTCCAATGGAATGTTTATGTTTTGTAAGCATTTTATGGGACATAGAAGATGATCATTATCCTTGTCAAAAAGTTATTAATTGATGTATGAATGGTGCTATTTAGATTACAAAGGAACTCAGATGGTGTGGATGCTTATTTGTGATACTGTGTTAGGGTCAAGTACAGAGAAAACCAAGGCACTTTAATCCTTCTCTGTAGGATCTTATAGCTGTCAAAATAATGCCACCAAACATTTTTATAACACTTTTACATTCTTTTTTTTTTTTTTTAGTGGAACATAACTTTAAGTTAAATAAGAACAATGGAAATAGATGTATTTTACAGAAGAGTTTATTGAGATGTATTGAGATTTAGTGAGCTATTCAAGGATATACAGTTACAAAAACATAGTAAACACCACTGGAATCCAGAGCTCTTGACTCCTGGTTCAAGGAGTTACCAACTAAGAGTTCATGCAGCATTAGTCTAGGATAGATGATTTGAAAATACAGGAAAATTGTTTAAATGACCTATTTTTCATTAAGTGACTGTTTTGTGCAAGGTATTGTACCAGCTTTGTTTGATAGAAAATGAAAAAAAATCGTAACTACCCATGAAATTATATTGTATAGTGGTAATACAAATAGTAGACAAAGGCTATTTAAAATAATAAAATGATTATATTATGTGAAAGTTAAAAGTACTTTTTAGGGCTAATGCAATAGAAAACCCCCTATATACTGGTATATAATTAAGAGAGAATTTGTAGGAAATAGCCAAGGACTTTTTATTTACAGGTGAAGAGAATGGCTCTGAGATTGAGGGGCCATTATTCTTTGAGGAGGATAGCATTTCACATTTACTTCAATAGGTTTATTGAGCAGTCAGATTGAACAGGAGTGGTTTTGGAAACTTTAGTTAAGAGGAAATGCTAAAACATTTCATCAGAGGTAGCTGAGACCTTGGAGACTATCTAGTCCTTGCATTAATTTTACAGCTAAAGAAACTGAGACCTAGAGTGATGCTGAGTTACTTGCCAAAGGTCAGTCACACAATAGATAGGGACAGTACTAGAATCAGATTTCTTCTAAATGCCTGGATATGAAAAAGCAATGAAATAGATTTATAACAGGACCTAGCAGGTGGCAAATTGTGGACATATATTGGATCTGTTGAGTTAGAATATAATTTCTACGGAGGTGTGATTTCCGTCAATCTTTGGAAGACAAGAAACAGAATGGTCAACTAGTTTTTGGTTCCTTGGGTAGAGCAAATAAAAATAGAAGGATGTAGTAATCCATGGAGCAATTTGAAAAGCAGGATGAGCTGCCTTATGGCACATATAAAAATGACCTTCCCAGCAACATCTAAGACATTTTATTAACAGCAGTAATATAGATAAGAATGGTGATACTATAAGCAACAACAACGGCAGCTTCCTTTTACTGAATGTTTACCCTCTGTCCAGACATCATGTCAGGCATCTTAGGTACATGAGTTTGTTTAATTATTTCATCCTGTGACCTAGTATTACTGTGCCATTTTCTAGATGAGGAAACTAAATCTCAGATTGTTACTACCCTAGTTACACAGGAAGTTGGCTATTGAATAAAAATTTGAATTCTAATTTTGTTTGAATTCCAAAGCTAGTGTTTTTCAAACTTGAATAATGAATAAGCCCTCCTTCTAAAGGTAAAATAATCTGCCCCATACCCCATATTGACTGATTTTTATTATATGACTACTTAACAAAGTATAAATAGAGTATAAATATAAATTCCTTAAGCTCGTAGTGCTTATACAATTTTTTAAATAAAAATTATTATAGGTTAAATATAAGCAAAACTAAAAAATATTATAGGTTAAATATAAGCAAAACTTTAAAGATCAATAAAATTCAAATTAAAGACATTAAAAGAGGAAGTGTTTTTCTTTTTTCTTTCTTGCTGGAATGAAAATATTGATTGCAAGATGAATTTGTAGCTAACTCCTCTAGCATAGTTCTTTTGACTTTGATATGCCTTATTGCCACGTGCTTTGTGATAACTTGGTTCCCTGCCACTTGACTTTATTTTGACTTCTTCAAAATGTCCCTTCAGACAATACTTTGTTGTACCATTTGATCTTCATTTGGTATAGTCCATTATTTATTGTTGATTCTACCTCTGTTTTCATTAGTTGTGATGAACTACTAACCCCTTGGTGCCAACTTGGTGGTTTGGGGTTCTGAAATGTCATGTCAGTATGTATTTAGTTATAACATGATGGTCATCCAGGTAATGTAGAATATGTTTAAGTTAATTATTTTCAGGTTATCATCTAGAAGAACCTACAAAATTTAAGAAATTACAAACTGCAAATCATAACCAGGCCTCTGGTGTTTCCACTTAAAGACAAAATTACATTGCACTTTCTCTAAAAACACTATACCATAGAACTATCCGGTTTCTTCAGGGTAATAATAGAGACCCAGGAAAGCCTCTATCTGCACCTACTTTCAGTGCTACCTTCATTTAGGCCACCACTATTTTGCATCTCAATTTCTACCACAGCCCCTAGTTTTACCCCTACCAAACTATTCTTCACAGTGCATTCCATACTAGTGAGTTTTCTATAATACAAACTTTTAGGACTCAGCTTGGGAGTCACCTCTTTCTGAAACCTTTCCCCTACTGCTTCTCCTTACCTTCTGCTTTTTCGCTATCCTGACCCCTAGATTGAATTGGTTATCTTTCCTTTATTTCTCCTTTATAATTCCTTAATATCAAGGAAGCATATCTCTATTACAGTGCTTAGTACATTGTGTTATAATCCTTAATTTTTTGGTTTTCCAAGTAGACTATTAGCTTCTTTAAAGTAGGTCCTACCTTGGGCATCTTCTAACTAGCACATTGTCTGAATGGAAAGAAAGTTCTGATGGTATAGCTGTGATCTTGAATCACTGGTCATTTGGGGTTTTTTGTTTGTTTGTTTTTTGTTAATTTTAGAGAAAATGCGAGCATGGGAGAGGGGCAGAGGGAGAGAGAGAGAGAGAGAGAGAGAGAAAGAGAGAGAGAGAGGGAGAATCTGAAGCAGGCTTTACACTTAGCACAGAGCCCAGCGTGGGACTTGATCCCATGATCCTGGGATCATGACCTGAGCCAAAATCAAGTGTCGAATGCACCATCAACTGAGCCACCCAGGCACCCCCCAGTCAGTTGTTATTTTATTTTATTTATTTATTTATTTATTTATTTTGTTTTATTATTATTTTTTTTATTTATATATGAAATTTATTGTCAAATTGGTTTCCATACAACACCCAGTGCTCATCCCAAAAGGTGCCCTCCTCAATACCCATCACCCACCCTCTCCTCCCTCCCACCCCCCATCAACCCTCAGTTTGCTCTCAGTTCTCAACAGTCTCTTATGCTTTGGCTCTCTCCCACTCTAACCTCTTTTTTTTTTTTTCCTTCCCCTCCCCCATGGGTTCCTGTTAAGTTTCTCAGGATCCACATAAGAGTGAAACCATATGGTATCTGTCTTTCTCTGTATGGCTTATTTCACTTAGCATCACACTCTCCAGTTCCATCCACGTTGCTACAAAAGGCCATATTTCATTTTTTCTCATTGCCACGTAGTATTCCATAGTGTATATAAACCACAATCTCTTTATCCATTCATCAGTTGATGGACATTTAGGCTCTGTCCATAATTTGGCTATTGTTGAGAGTGCTGCCATGAACATTGGGGTACAAGTGCCCCTATGCATCAGTACTCCTGTGTCCCTTGGATAAATTCCTAGCAGTGCTATTGCTGGGTCATAGGGTAGGTCTATTTTTAATTTTCTGAGGAACCTCCACACTGCTTTCCAGAGCGGCTGCACCAATTTGCATTCCCACCAACAGGGCAAGAGGGTTCCCGTTTCTCCACATCCTCTCCAGCATCTATAGTCTCCTGATTTGTTCATTTTGGCCACTCTGACTGGCGTGAGGTGATACCTGAGTGTGGTTTTGATTTGTATTTCCCTGATAAGGAGCGACGCTGAACATCTTTTCGTGTGCCTGTTGGCCATCCGGATGTCTTCTTTAGAGAAGTGTCTATTCATGTTTTCTGCCCATTTCTTCACTGGGTTATTTGCTTTTCGGGTGTGGAGTTTGGTGAGCTCTTTATAGATTTTGGATACTAGCCCTTTGTCCGATATGTCATTTGCAAATATCTTTTCCCATTCCGTTGGTTGCCTTTTAGTTTTGTTGGTTGTTTCCTTTGCTGTGCAGAAGCTTTTTATCTTCATAAGGTCCCAGTAATTCACTTTTGCTTTTAATTCTTTGGGGATGTGTCGAGTAAGAGATTGCTACAGCTGAGGTCAGAGAGGTCTTTTCCTGCTTTCTCCTCTAAGGTTTTGATGGTTTCCTGTCTCACATTCAGGTCCTTTATCCATTTTGAGTTTATTTTTGTGAATGGTGTGAGAAAGTGGTCTAGTTTCCACCTTCTGCATGTTGCTGTCCAGTTCTCCCAGCACCATTTGTTAAAGAGACTGTCTTTTTTTCCATTGGATGTTCTTTCCTGCTTTGTCAAAGATGAGTTGGCCATACGTTTGTGGGTCTAGTTCTGGGGTTTCTATTCTATTCCATTGGTCTATGTGTCTGTTTTTGTGCCAATACCATGCTGTCTTGATGATGACAGCTTTGTAGTAGAGGCTAAAGTCTGGGATTGTGATGCCTCCTGCTTTGGTCTTCTTCTTCAAAATTACTTTGGCTATTCGGGGCCTTTTGTGGTTCCATATGAATTTTAGGATTGCTTGTTCTAGTTTCGAGAAGAATGCTGGTGCCATTTTGATTGGGATTGCATTGAATGTGTAGATAGCTTTGGGTAGTATTAACATTTTGACAATATTTATTCTTCCAATCCATGAGCAGGGAATGTCTTTCCATTTCTTTAAATCTTCTTTAATTACCTTCATAAGCTTTCTATGGTTTTCAGCATACAGATCCTTTACATCTTTGGTTAGATTTATTCCTAGGTATTTTATGCTTCTTGGTGCAATTGTGAATGGGATCAGTTTCTTTATTTGTCTTTCTGTTGCTTCATTGTTAGTGTATAAGAATGCAACTGATTTCTGTACATTGATTTTGTATCCTGCAACTTTGCTGAATTCATGTATCAGTTCTAGCAGACTTTTGGTGGAGTCTGTCGGATTTTCCATGTATAATATCATGTCATCTGCAAAAAGCGAAAGCTTGACTTCATCTTTGCCAATTT
>NW_024412396.1:10515056-10541084 GCF_014898765.1 Herpailurus yagouaroundi
GGAGGTTTGGCTCCGCAGAAGCGCAGAGTTGGGTGTTTGCGCGGAGCGAGCAAGTTCCCTGGCAGGAACTGGTTCTCTTTGGGATTTTGGCTGGGGGATGGGCGGGGGAGATGGCGCTGGCGAGCGCCTTTGTTCCCCACCAAACTGAGCTCTGTCGTCAGGGGGCTCAGCAGCTCTCCTTCCCTTTGTCCTCCAGCCTTCCCGCTTTCTGAGCAGAGCTGTTAACTTATGACCTCCCAGACGCTAAGTCGCGCTTGCTGTAGGAACACAGTCCGTCAGGCCCCTCCGCTTTTGCCAGCCAGACTCGGGGGCTCTGCTTGGCCGGTAAGCCTCCCCTCCGCCCCGGCTCCCTCCCGCCAGTCCGTGGAGCGCGCACCGCCTCGCCTCCCTTCCTACCCTCTTCCGTGGGCCTCTCGTCTGCACTTGGCTCCGGCGACTCCATTCTGCTAATCCTCTGGTGGTTTTCTGGGTTATTTAGGCAGGTGTAGGTGGAATCTAAATGATCAGCAGGACGCACGGTGAGCCCAGCGTCCTCCTACGCCGCCATCTTCCCTCTCCATAATCCAGTTGTTATTTTAAAAGTGAGTAGTCAAAAATAGGCAAGAGCGAAGAAGATATTTCTTCATCTTTCCTGTGCAAGTATGTAAAATTTATACAGGTTACCTATTTAATGTAGTAGACTCCGTTAGCCTGTAAGCAGCGTAATTTTAGAAGCATTCTTTTCATAAAGCATTAAATGATGGCATCATCTTGCTTTCTCTTTGCTTTGTTTTTCAATGGTTAGGTGCTGTGATTGTCTCCACGCCCCAGGACATTGCACTGATGGACGCACACAAGGGTGCTGAGATGTTTCGAAAAGTCCATGTGCCTGTAAGCATGTATAGCTTCACTGTTACGAGACACTCTTAATTGAAGAAGCAAGTCATTGAGAAATACAGCCCAAATTTTAATTTAGTTCTTTACAGAAATCTATATGAAAACCCTACTTTATCTTTATGGTTACTTTAACAACACACATATAGGTGCAAATGTGTATGCATGTTATATTAGTCAAGAAAGATTCTAATTGCACTAAAATATTTTTAAGAAGTCTAAAACATCCTTCATGTATGAGTTTTTTGAATAAATACTACCTTTCCAAATACTGAAAGCTATTATTGACAAAAAAAACCAAAAAACAACAAAAAAACCCCACCTGAGTGTTTAGGTAGATACACTTGAATAGAGCTCTGGTGGGAAGACAGTTGAAAAAAGTGACTTTTTTTCCTTGTTTCCAGGTTAACTCATATATAGCTCACTGTCTTCCAAAATGTATCTGAAGATTTTCTATATAATATGACAAAACAAATTAATACAATATTAAGCCAAAGAACTATTGAAATCAGGGTTAGAAGTGAATTTGTAAACAAACTGCATGCCATCAAGGGACTTAAATTCATATGAGAAGTATGCGGTGAATTTTCTAGCAGCCACATAGAGTTTTTATAAAACTGTCCATTTCCATGAGGTTAGAAAGAGCTTGATGTTCAAGGGAAAGAGAGCTGAGACCAGAGAGGCATAAGTCTCTCCTAGGTTCTCAGAAAAAAGAAATCCTTTATATAATGAACACACTCTCATTACCTTTTCTTAAAAACCATAAATAGGGGCATCTGGGAGGCTCACTCTGTTAAGCATCCAGCTCTTGATGTCGGTTCAGGTCATGATCTCACAGTTCGTGAATTCGAGACCCGAACTGGGCTCTGCGCTGACACCTTGAAGCCTGCTTGGGATTCTCTCTCTACTCCTCCGTTGCTTGTGCTCTCTTTCTCTCAAAATAAATAAATTTAACCAAACAAAAAACATAAATAGGTTTTTTCTCCAAGTGTGCATCGGTGTAAGCAAGTAGACTTGTGCCAGAATACAGTTTAGAGCAAGCATTTGTGTACAAAGCCAACATGATGCCTCCATCTTGGCTATCAGATGGCCTTGATTAATTCAGGAGTAGATTTTAAATTTTACAGGACAGAGTTTTTTAGTATAAGTATATAAGTATAAGTATAAGTAACACCCACCCAAATAACTAAATATGAATACTTTAAAAAATATGTTTATTATTTATTTTTGAGAGAGAGAGAGAGAGAGAGAGAGCAAGAGCGGGGGTGGGGGGCGCAGAGAGAGAAAGAGAGAGAGGGAGAAAGAGAGAGAGAGAGAGAGAGAGAGAGAGAGAGAGAGAGAGAATCCCAAGCAGCTTCCACACTGCCAGAACAGAGCCCGATGCTGGGCTGGAACCCACGAAACTGAGAGATCATGACCTGAGCCGAAATCAGATGCTTATCTGACTGAGCCACCCAGGCTCCCCACTAAATAAGAATACTTATATGGGATTTTAAAAATATAAATCAGCAAAAAGTTAGAGGGCTATCTACTGAAAACTGAAAACGAATTCTCCGTAATCTTTCTAGCAGAAATTAGGTAACAGGGCCAGTGGTCTGTTACTGCCACTTCAACTAGGATAATAGTCATCCTATCAGCATGTAAGGGAATGCTTAACTTCTCATACTGTAAGATAAGGGTAGAGACCTATGTACAGTCTACTCAAAAGCATCATGCAGTTCTTGAGGGAAAAGTCTTTTAAAAAGCTGAAACCAGCACTTTTTATTTCCCACCCTGTAAATTATCACTGCATACACCTATTTCAACTGATGCTGTTACTTGATGGGACTTCGGCTATGGGTCAGGTTTTACATACACTTTGCTAGTTGGACGTCTAATGACCATGTCTAATGTCTAATGACCAAATTGATGGGATCTAATGACAGATTCAGTGTATGTATCTTTTAGTCTTTTATGTTATTTTCATTTACCTCCAGCACTTGATATATATTGCCCTATAAGTAAAGAGGCAAACAATCTCAATTGTTCCAACAGATTTTTCTCTAGACTCTGGAAGAAAGGGTGAGGCAGAGTCCTATGGAACATAACAGCGGGAAAGAGGGATGGTCACTAAGTCCAGGTTAGGCTATTGCTAGGTGGGTGCCACTGAAGAATAGAAGCAAGGAAATACAGTGAGGAAATATTTCACATGCAGGATCTTGGGCTGCAAAAAGCTCATAGGACTAGTGCAGGATTAGGTAGGGAGTGAAAGAGCTGTTTGTGATCAGAAAGTAAATGTTGCAGTTCATGTGTGCAGAGTTGGAACACTTCTGGGTAATGACAAGGTCCCAGATGTGGTTGGTCATGGGTATGTGGGGCTGAAGTGGAATAGATGTAAAGTCATCAGAACTGCATAATCCCAAGTTAGCTTTTTTGACATCATCCTGTATCTTTATAATAGCTCTCTTTTTTTCACCCCTATGTTTCAATTATTTGCCCTCTAAACAAGAGGGAAAAAATTTTAATGTTAATTTATTTATTTTTGGAGAGAGAGAGAGAGAGAGAGCAGGGTGGGGGCAGAGAGAGTGGGAGAGAGAGAATCCCAAGCAGGTTCTGCATTGGCGGTGTGGAGCCCAATGTGGGACTGAAACTCATGAACTGTGAGATAACGACCTGAGCCAAAATCAGGAGTCAGATGCTTAACTGATTGAGCCACCCAGGCACCCCTAAACAAGAAAAATTTTTAAAGGAGGTAAAATATGTTAATCATCTCAGAACAAGGTGCTCAGTAATCTTTGCAAGTGAATGAGTGAGAACTTTGCAGCAATGAGCTCTGTAAACACTAGGACAACCATGGTGCAGCTACATTGTAAAGGGGATCCTGGTTATGTGTGGGATGTAGATTTGATGACCTCTGAGATACTTTTGGCATTTAAGAGCCTTGGAGTCTAAGTAATCATAAAGCATCTGAAATTAGAACGTGTTCCATAAATGCAAAGAAGAAATGTTATGCTTTGTTTATACCACTTTATTTCATTGTTGCCTGGTCTTTAGTCTTGCTTTCTGTTTTTTTCCCTTTTTGAAGTGCATTAGTTACCATGGAAACAATGATGTCATTGGAATTCATTGGTATGGACAGAGTTTAGTAATGTCTACAAGAACATTTTGAAGTTAATTTAAATGCTTTCTTAAAACTCAAGGCTTGGATAAGGGAAGGAGAAGAAGAAATGAACTATTAAATTCTCCGTTCTCTGCCTGAAATCATATCAACTCTGCCAAATCCTTGATTATTTCAGTGTTTGTAGGTAGACTGTTTTTTTTTAAACAATAAATTTTTTTCAGGGGTATCTCTGTGGCTCAGTTGGTTAAGCATCTGTCTGACTCTTAATTTCAACTCAGGTCATGATCTCATGGGTTCAGCTCTGCACTAACAGCGTGGAGCCTGCTTGGGATTCTCTCTCTCCCTTTCTCCCTCTCTCTCTGCCTTTCCCCTGAGCATGAGCACTCCCCACCCCTCCCTCTCCCTCTCTCACAACACACATGCATATACAAAACAATAAGTTAAAAACAAATAAATAAAACAAATAAATTAAAAAAAATTTTTAACTTTACACATTTTTAACAGTGAGTACTTTCTGCCTTGTGACATTCTAACACATTTTTGTTGCTTCTTGTACAAGGGAGGTCCAGGCACCTCAGTTTAGAGTCCTTCCCTTACCATTTGAACTTTTAGAGTTACAGGGATTTCACTCTCCAGCCCTTCCTTCTTGGGCAGTCTCTTTACCAGCTCCTGAAAATTATATTAAAGTATGTTTCTTCTCTTACTCTTTCTATAGGTAATGAACCCTTAATTTTAATTCAGTAGATAGCTTATTCTACAAATATGTATTTACTCATATTGAATGCCTTCCATAAGCAAAGTACTGTGATAAGTTCCCTTGGTGATTAAAAAAAAAAAAAAAAAAAAAAAAAAAGGGATGAAGCCTTTTCTGTTAAGTTCCTTATGGTCCTGTGGACTAGCTCCATTATGGTGAAGGTGCCCTGAATTCTGAGGAGCATGAGAACACTTTCTTCTCTGGGCTATTAAGTAGGGCTTTCATGGAAAAGTCATGATTTTTTCTATGCCCCTGTTATTTTGCATATCCTAGTCCCTTGCCTGATAAGCCATTGTTAGCTTGGGAACTCATATGCATGTTTCAAATTCTTGCTCAGGAAATTTACTTTCTCTGGAAAGCTTTTCCCAAATTCCCAGAAAAGGTTAATCTTTCTCTGAACTACTGTATCATATACCTAGTTTGACTCTTATCCCACTGCAGTTTACCTGTCAGTCTCCACAGAAGAATGGGAGTTCCTGGAGGGCAAGAAAACATGCCTTAAATATTCTTAAATACTCAATTACCAAGTGTATGATAGGCCTAAGGTAAATACTTATATGATAGGACATTTGACCTTGGATATAACGCCAGCCACAATCTGCTGTTGTCTTTATTCCCCAGCTCACAGGTCACTCTGCCTTGCATTCTCTCTGCTACAGTGAAACTGGTCATCTTCCATGTATTTTATTTAGATTGCCACAAAGTTTCTTTCTTCATGGCCTTGAGCATGCTGTTTCTCCACATGAGAACCATTTTTTTTTAAACTTAACCTCATTTTTTTTTTAACTTAGTAGCTCCTTTTTATCCTTTGGTACTTAGATTAAATGGTTCTTTTTCTGGGAGACTGCCCTGTCCCTGTTAACTAGGTGAATTCTTTCTAGTGCATGATCTAGTAACACTCTATTTCTCCTTTTTAACTGTTTTCATAGTTGTCAGTACTTTCACATTTGTAGTGCCAGACTATAAGCTCTGAGTGAAGGGACTCCTTACCTCCCTCTGTGCCAAGAACATATTGTTGCTTACTAAATATATACAGAGTAAATGAATGGAATAGGATTTTCATAGCTATCGCAGGGGACTGGAGGGACAGAAGTGAGTCTGAAAAGAATCAGGAAATCACAAGTTGTGTTCAGGGTTGTTCAGTTTCTCTATAGTTGAGGTAATGTTTGGCAGTGATTACACTAGGCCCAGGTTTGGTAGAGCTTTAACAGCTGGGCTAAGGATTTAGACTTTGTTCTTGAGATTTTTAGAGGAGTCCATAAAGAATGCGGGAAAGGAAATAGTTAATTGATTTGAATGGAACTTTAAAAATACTTAATTTGGTGGAAGTGAATAGAAAGGACAGGAGCCAGGAGAGTGTGGAGGCATGAAGGAAGCATTTGCAATGGTCAGAGTTACTCAAACTGCAGGTTGTAACCCACCAATGAGTCATGAAACCAATACTGTGAGGGATGAAACCAAAGGTTTCAATATCCGGGTTAATTGCTCTTAAAAAGAGAAAGTATTATTTCATAAAGATTTGGTCTCAGTTGTCAATACATAGAAGTGTACATTTGTATTGATTAACACTTAAAATATTTCTCTTATGGTAAAATAGTTTTAATAATTTGGAAAAACACCACTGTAGGTGATAGGAAGTAAGGGTCTGATGTAGTATAACACCATTGAAAATGGAAAGGGGAATAAATGTGGCGGACGTTTTGAAGGAAGAATTGCCAGGCGTGGCAATTGATTACATGAGGTAGAGTGGTTAGAAAAAAAAATGGCAGAAGTCTAAGGGATTTTGAGAGTTAGGCTGCCATATTAATAAATCTACCAGGAGCTAGTTTTTTGCTCAAGATGACAGTGAGGTAGAAATAAGACATTAGATTCTCAGTCACAAATCCCTGCCCTTATTCTCTATGAGGGTTGTGATTTAAAACTGTTTGGCAAGGAAGAGACTGGTGGAGCAAATGATTTGGTGTTGGCCTTTTTAGTACTTTTCACATCACATGATGTATGTGACCATCCCTTCTCCTCACAGAAACAGATTTATTAATCTGTATATTTGTAGCCTCTTATACATAGATTGATATTTTTTAGCCCTGAGAGAGCTATATTCTTTAATAAGTATATGACTTCTTTTATGGTTACAAATTAAATTCCTTTAGAAATTTTATTATAATTTTTTTAGGCAATAGGGTGCTACTTACAGTGGCATTTTTGCATAGTGGTAAAGAGAGTAAACTCAGGAATCTGAATGCTAGAGTTCAAATCCTAGGTCTGTCACTTTGTTGCTGTATGACCTCCGCAAGTTACTTAATTCAGAATATGAGAATTATAGTACCATTTCCCTCAGAGGATTGAGAAGAGAAATAAATGAGATAATGCGTGCAAAAAGCTTAGTACAGTGTTCGGCACAAGCTGAAACAACCAATAATGTAAATATAAAATGTCGATTAATGTTGCTTATTATAATTACTTTCAGAATGTTATCATGAAACAGATACATTTCATAGATATTTATGTATTTGGCCTATGTGTTTTGACTAGTCCTTTATTTTCTAATAAGAATGTTAACAAGAAATTTTTTACACCTTAGATGCATAGTGTCTTTGAGATTTCCTTATTCCTTGAGTACTTTAGTTGAGCCTAAACCATTCTTTTCATATAGATTAGTTGCTAAAGTTATATAGAGTCTAAAATTCTGTGTAATTTAAATTTGCATTATTTAATACATGTTAATTGCTGTCACAGATAAACCTCAAAATATATAATGATGCAAATACATAGAAGTTTATTTCTTGCTCATGTAACAGTACTCATAGATGAACAGGTGAGCAGGGTGGTCTTCTTCCAGGAAGTCATTTAAGCTGCTGTAGCCTCTGCCATTTTCACATGTGAGTTCTAAACCCACCTTTGGGGCCATCCTCTTTTGAGCCAGCCAGGGGGGGAAATGGAACAGAGGTGTGTACATGGCGATTTTTATGGACCAGACATACATACATTTCTACTCATACTTCACTAAAAGTCATGTGATCATATGTCACATTTCTCAAGGAGCCCAAGAAAATTAGATTAGTTATGTGCCAATGAAGATGAGGCCATGGACTTTGTTCAAAGCTACCTGTCTCTGCTACAGATGACCTGGAAATAAAATACAGATTATAGCCTAATGCTGGTCACTGAACTTACCTTTTTTTCCCTTGTAAGTAGTCCTGAAAATTCTATAACTATTTCAGCCTTGAGAATATTTATTTATTTTAAAAAAGGGAGGTAGGAATTTTGCTTTTCCTGTGGTTTACTTTTCTTGCTGATTAAAAACAAGAAATTCAAAGAAACTAAAAATACTAGTGTGGTGTGGAACTTTTAAATATTTATTTGAAAGGGTTAATGATTATATTTTCTTCTAAGAAAAATGAGGTGATCTTAGAACCTCAATTAGGTGATTCCCATCAATGTTTTCTTTCCATTTTCCACTGTTTTCCATTTTCATTACCACAGACCCTACACAATGTTCTCAACAATGAGGATCAAAGTTGTGGTTTATTATTTTTCTGGCAGAGTGGCCGGTTATGGTAGTAGGTTAATTGTTTGGACCTGGGGTTCCACACCTTCACCTGTGAATGTCTTCAAAACTCATGTATTCATGAAACACATCTTGGAGCTTTTTTTAGCATCTATCTTGTTTGTCTGTTAGACCCCAAAAGTCCGATTATATTTAATACCTCGAGCTGACCTGCCATAAAAAAACAATTTAGAAATAGGCAGTCTTATGTGAAAATAGAGGCAAGTGACACATTTATTCTCTCCTTTCTTCCTTGAATATGTTTTCCTCTGTGATTATCAAATAGTCTCATTTGGTTCTCTGGGAAGTTTCATACCTTTGATGTATTTGAAGAATCTTTCATTATTGGCTGTAGAGGCTTTACAAAGTGCTGTTTGAATTCTTTCTAGGAACACACTAACCAGTTTGCACATGATGTATCACATGTGGCTTCCTTCTTCACAATTGGTTAATTTTTCCACTTTTAGAAGAGTGACTTTTCTTTTTTGGTAACCTTTATACAACTGGGTAGCAGTCTGCATCTTGACCATTATTACATCTCAGAGACCAAAGTTGTATGCTCATTTGTGTCTTCCCTTGGGATCTCTCACAAGTCCATGAATGTTTTTATTGAGAATGCTGTTCTATGTGATTTACATGAATTAAAGTAATAATAACTCTCACAACCCTGTGATACAGATAACATTTTTTTCTCTCATTTTGCAGATGTGGAAACTGTGGTAAGAAGATTAAATAACTCACATAAGGTTACCTGTCAGTTTAGTGGGCATCTGGGCTCCTATCCCAAACAGTATGCTTTCCAGAGCCCACATTTTTAATTGCTTTTTCTGTGGATTATCCAAAATTGAGTAATCCAAACTGTAGTAATATGGACATGGGAGAATACCACAAGCTTAGAAATTTCAGGGAGCAAGAGAGGTCTCCATTAAATTTGCTTACCATTGGGTTTCTGACTGTCTAGGTGGGCAAGTAAGGGCAGGAAATGGGTGGATTGAATAATGGGGAGGAGTCAAGAGAGGTATAATGAGGGTGTTTTTTGGGAAAGAGAATTCCATGACCAGGAGAAGAAAATGAAATCTAAGGTTGGATTGCAGCAGTGATTGTGAAAATGGTTCAAATTAGGCCTTCCATTGTAACTGTGCTCTTCATTACTATCCCAGACTATATTGGCTCAGTATTGTTTCAGACCGCCTAGTTCCATGAACAAAATCCTCGAGTCCATTTACTTGTCATCTTGTTTATTGACTTCCATATACAAAGCAGTGACCCAGCTGGTTTGAATTTTGGCTGTGTTATTTACTGTTTGACCTTGAGCAAGTAATTTAGCTTCAATGTTTTGTGACCCATCTCCTAGGTTATAATGGCAGTTAAATGAGATTATATATGTAGTACTTAGCATAGACCTTAGTACATGGTACTATAAAGGGAGGCTCTGAATGTTATTGTTTTAGTAGTAGATTTTAGGGATCATTATTATAGAGATCATCATTTAATATAAACCCTCATTTTGGAATTCAAGATGTAGAGAAGTTGAGTTTGCACCTCATGGGCACACAGCTATTTAGTTGGTCCTGAGAAGAACATGAATTTCCCCATTCATTGTTCTTTCCATGCCAGACTACTTCTGAAAAAGAAAACAAAAACATCCATGTCATTTTTAAAAATTATAATATTTGTACACTTGTTTCAAGGAATATACTAAAACCTGGCTCAAGGCTAATGGAGAACTGAATCTAATCTATTTCAGTTATTTTTATTTATTTTCTATTTAACAGTTTCTCTTCCTCATTTTTTTCTTAAATCATATTTTGTAATCCTTGTGACAAATTCCAACCAGCAGGAATTTAACCTGATTGTAACCTTGAGAAATTGGATTACATAGTAGCCTGAAAATCTTGCTTGTTACTTACCTGAATCTGAATTTAAAATGCCAAGAAGAAATTAAAATTGAGGCCTTTTGAGCTTGCTTAATTCAATTCAGTTGGACACAAAAATCCAATATTTCAAAGCAATGTTGATATTTCAAGAGAGTCAATTTTTTTTTAAGTTTATAAAAGAAGTACCCTTCTGAGTCAATGATGGATTGGAATAACGTAAAAATAACATGTAAAGGTTTGTGGTGGCTGATGTTAAGCAGACATGTGGCATTTACTTTCTTTCAGTAAAACTAGCTGAGGTAAAAAGAGATCAGGATCTTATACATTTTTTCTCTTTAAAATTTTTTTATTTGAGTATAGTTGACACAAAAAGTCATGTTATATTTTGATGAGACATTAAAAAATGATTGAGCATGCTTGCAGCTGCATTTTAATGGTATTATGTAAATTAAGCTATGGCAAAGCATCTGTTTTCTAATGTTTCTGCTATACAAAATAGCTCTATAATAAACAAACAGCCTAACAATACATGAAATATTCACACAATATAAGGCACTTTTTGGGGGGAGCAGGCAGTACAGAGTTGCCACATGGACATGAAATCTTTCCTTTTTTAGAAAAATTTTTATGAACAAAATTGTAATTTGGATGTTCTAATGTCCTTTCTTATTATATTAGCTGCCCCTGTTCAAAACTCTTTGATTATAGAGGACTGCTTTTTTAAAACCTATCATAGTGTTTTCTAATCTTTTTAACACTCCAGGCTTTCTTTTAAGTTTTCTTCCAACTAACCCCATGGTTTGAAAAAGTTGTCTGTCACATGCTTTGCATATCTTAATATGTTTTCTTTCTAATTAATCAAATAAATGTGTGTGTTATCACAATCAGTTGATATAATTTCAACTAAAAGCAAAGAAACTTGACAGTTTATCTTTCTTATATAGTCTTGGAGGCAACTGTTTCATGTTTCTCCAATTTTTAAAAATATTCATAAATCACTGGCTCTCATAAATGTTTTTGGGCATCTTTGGACCTTAAAGCAACATTAAATAGGAGAACTACCAAAATAAATTCTGTAGTCATGCTTCAATTGTCTACAACAGTACTTTCCAGCAGAAATGTAATGCAAGCCACAAATGTGATTTAAAAATGGTTAGTTGCCGTATATATATTTTTAATGTTTATTTATTTTTGAGAGTGAGAGAAAGCAGGAGCAGAGGAGGGGCAGAAAGAGAAAGGGAGACAGAGAATCTGAAGCAGGCTCCAAGCTGCCAGCATAGATCCCAACACAGGGCTCAAACCCACGAACCATGAGATTTTTGACCTGAGCCAAAGTTGGATGCTTTACCGCCTAAGCCACCCAGATGCCCCTTTAGTAGCCATATTTTAAAATGTAGGAAAACAAAACAAAACAAAACAGGTGACCTTAATTTTAATAACATACTTAACTCAGTATATTAAAAATATTATCATTTCAGCATGAAATCAGTATCAAAGTTGAGAATCAATCAACAAAGGAATTATATTTTCGGGGCACCTGGGTGGCTCAGTCGGTTGAGCGTCTGACTTTGGTTCCGGTCATGATCTCTCGGTTTGTGAGTTCAAGCCCCACGACAGGCTCCGTGCTGACAGCTCAGAGCCTGGAGCCTGCTTCAGATTCTGTATCTCCCTGTCTCTCGGCCCCTCCCACGCTCACACTCTGTCTCTCTCTGTCTCTCAATAATAAATGTTTAAAAAAAATAAAAAAAAAAATACAAAGGAAATATACTTTAAAATACTAGGAATACTTACAATTCAATGAAAAACAACAACAACACATGATCAATAGAAAAAAAAAAAGACAAGAATCCTGAACAGACATTTCACAGAGGAGAATATACAATGACCAATAAACATGTAAAAATGTGCTCGGGGCGCCTAGATGGCTCAGTCGGTTAAGCGTTCGACTTTGGCTTGGTTCATGATCTCGCAGTTAGTGCCCTGTGTCAGGCTCTGTGCTGACAGCTCAGAGCCTGGAGCCTGCTTTGGATTCTGTGTCTCCCTCTTTCTCTGCCTTCCCCTGTTCACGCTCTGTCTCTCTCTCTCTCTCTCTCTCTCTCAAAAATAAATAAACATTAGAAAATTCTTAAAAAATATGCTCAACTTCATTAATAATTATGGCAACACAAATTAAAGCCACAGTGCAAAGGAGAGTTGGGCACAGCATCAGGAAGAAAGAGCAAACTGGAATACACGTAAACTCCTGCTGGTTCACCAGCTCTAACCAAAGGAAAATAGAGTGTGAAGCCTAAGGCTTCACTGCCACCTCGGGGTTTTCATTCCACTTTCAGGGAACTTTAACCAGGAGCCATATATATGAAGGAAGATTCTAGGAAATATAGTTCCTATTATAAACACATTGACAGTTTGAACAGTCCAGCACAATGGACTCACCATACTTGCTAAAATAAAGAAGGCTGATGATACCATATGTTGGTGAAGCTGTGTCACACCTGGAATTCTCATACATTACTGGGAGGAGTGTAAATTGGTAGAACTTTATTGGAAAACCTGGCATTTTTTGCTGAAGTTAAACATGCGTAACCTAAATACTTAGAAAAAAAAAAAGGGGGGAGACATGTATAAAAACATTCATGGAAGCATTATTTATAATAGTTTCCCCAAAGTGGAACCCAAATTATAACACCATAAATTATTTCTGCCTGTTTGCAAACTTTATGTAAATGGAATAATAAGTATATACTTTCATGCTGTTTATTTTGCTTAAACTTCATTACCATGTCGCATTCCATTGTGTGACTGTGCCACAATTTATTTGTCCATTTTACTGTTGATGGCCATTTGGTCATTTTCTATCTGGGAATAATTAGTGTTATTTGTGAATACTTTTGTACATGTGTTTTGTTGAATGTTAAGTTCACATTCCTGTTAATCTATAACTGAGAGCAGAATTACTATGCCATAGTGGAAACTAAACATATATCAATTATTTAGATTAACTGCCAGTTTTCCAAAATGGTTGTACCCATTTACACTCAGGTGAAACTATGAGTTTTACTTGCTCTCCGTCTTCATGGAGATTTAGTGTTGGTGGTTGTTACAGTCATATAGACATTCATCTATTCTAATCAGGTCTTAAAGCTTATATGCATGATATCTCATTGTGGTCCTAATTTGCATTTCTCTGATGATTAGTGAAGTTGAACCCTTTTTTCTCACATTTGTTGGTCTTTGCATATCCTCTTTTATGGAGTGCTGGTTAAGTCTTGCCCATTTTTTAATTTCTGACTTTTTCTTATTGATTTGTAGAGTTTTTTATATATTCCAGATAAAAGCCCTGTGTCATGGATGTATATTATAAATACCACCTCCTGCTTTATACTTTGCCTTTTCACTCTCTCTTGTGTCTTCCAATTTAGTTATTAATTTTAATGACCACTTTAACAAAATGACTTTTTATTTATGTTTAGTGCTTTGTGTTCTGCTAGAAAAATCTCACACTACTCACACCATTCGTCAACCATGCTGGCTTTTCAATTCCTTGAAGGAAACTTCTCCCTACTTGTATCTTGAGAGTTTTTCCTCCTTTTTATTCTTCAACTTCTGCGTCACGTATTTCCTCAAGAAACTCCTCTGTGACTCCCAGGGTATGTTGTCCTCTGTGTTCTACACTCTCATAATACACTGTACTTGCTTCCAGAGAAGCTCTTCCAGTTTTTAAGTGGATTTTTGCAATATTTGTTTAGTCTATTTCTCTATCCAGGGGTGTGAGGATCAAGTCTGTTTTGCTCACCACTGAATGCTACCCCTTTCGCTTAGCCCGGTAACTGGCATATAATAGGAGCCCATTAAATATTGAGTTTGCTTATAGTTTTATGTTTGTGACATTTTGTGGTCTTTATAGAGAACATGTCTGAGGCATAGAGAACAGTAACAAGATACTTATACGTTAATCATATGCATTGAAAATACTTGCTCCATCCCTTTCTGTTTTGGGGAGTCTAAGAGATTGTGGAGTAGGGATGCTTTTCCCATTCTCTCTGAATTAGAGTATACCCTCACCTAGGTGTTCACATTATTTGTTTTTCCTTTCCCATTTCTTTTCTTTTCTTTCTTTCTTTTTTTTTTTACATTTATGTATTTATTTTGAGAGAGAGAGATTGAGAGACAGCAGAGAAGGGGCATAGAGGGCGACAGAGAACCCTGACCCAGCTCTACAGTGTCAGCATGGAGCCCACTGTGGGACTCCAAGTCACAAACTCTGAGGTCATGACGTGAGCCGAAATCAAGAGTCAGATGCTTAACCAACTGAGCCACCCAGGCACCGCCCTCCCATTTCTTGAGCGATATGTTTATGTTCAAGTTGAAAGCTCTACAGTGAGGGGACTATATCACATTTAATATAAATGGCAGTAAAACTGCCCAAGCAATGGGTATATTATATAGACATAGTGAATAAAGAAATAAGGTGTGTGATATTAGCGGTGTTTTCTTCTGGCTTTTCGGAGATGGTATTGAATTACTGAAGTACAGTGTGATTTATTTTTTATAATACTTTGCATCAGCAAAATGGCATCTATTCGATGCTTAGAAAATGCTTAGCTACAAATGTATGTCCCTCACAATTTGTCTTCATTTGCATGTGTTCTGAAAAACTTTAGTCTTTTCTGTTTCTCTTTTCAGAGAGAAGAATAAATTTGATCACCTTATCTATATGTTTCATTGTAGACTATCACTGCTATCCTTCATTTAAAATGCACATGTTCTAATAGAGATACCTCCTGTAATGATGATCTTTTTGGTGGAATTGATAGGATGATATACACATGTTATCTCTAAGCCTCTGATAATTGTGTTTCCTTATTTTTATTTTAGAAGCAAAGCACTGCTTTAATTTCCATTAATGAGAAAATGGGATTGGGGCACCTGGGTGGCTCAGTCACTTAAGCATTCAACTCGATTTTGGCTCAGGTCATGATCTCGTGGTCATGGGATCAAGCCCTGCATCGGGCTCCATGCTAAGTGTGGAGCCTGCTTGGGATTTATCTCTTTCTCTCCCTCCTTCTCCCCCTTCCCTCTCTCCCCCTAAATAAATAAATAAATAAATAAATAAATAAATAAATAAATAAATACTAAGTGTGGAGCCTGCTTGGGATTTATCTCTTTCTCTCCCTCCCTCTCCCCCTTCCCTCTCTCCCCCTAAATAAATCAATCAATAAATAAGTACTAAATGTGGAGCCTGCTTGGGATTTCTCTGTCTCTCCCCATCTCTGTCTCTCTCTCAATAAATAAATAAACAAATATTTTTTAAAAAGAATGGGATTAAAAGAAATGTGAATAAGGATTATATTTGCATAACCTGTCTATTTAACAAATGTTTATAAAGTATCTCTTTTATGCCAGAAGTTAGGAAATTCAGAAAGAGATGGACACTTTCTGTAAGACTTTAAATTTTTATTTCAAATAATAACATTCTGATAAGAGCCAAGAGTTTTTTGCTAGAAGTGTCCTTTTTTTCAGTTATGGAATGAGGATGATAAAATACCCATCTCATAAAGTTTTGAGATGAGTAAATAAGATAGTTCATCTAAACCATTTACCCCCAGTGCCTGGTATATAATAAGCACTCAGTACTTGTTAGGTGTTATTCACTATGACACCTTGTTCACAATAACCTCTTAATTATTTATTTTCCTGTGTTTCTGCTTAGTTTTTCTGTATTGCTATCAGGGCTAAATTTCTAAAAAATGGGTCTGATTTTGTAACATTACCTCGATCATCTTTCAACTTGAAAAACCCTTTGTTGGGCCATCTTTCCA
This sequence comes from Herpailurus yagouaroundi, assembly GCF_014898765.1. Lineage (NCBI taxonomy): Eukaryota > Metazoa > Chordata > Mammalia > Carnivora > Felidae > Herpailurus > Herpailurus yagouaroundi. The sequence continues at coordinate 10,531,027 of NW_024412396.1, forward strand.
ACTTGAAAAACCTTTTGTGGTTTTCTGTTGTCTCAGGAAGAAAGTCTGAAACACGTGAATGGCATCTAGCATGTTAACCATCTGACCTTCACCTCCCTTTACCAAGCCAGCCTCTGCCTTTGCCCCCCATTAGCTTGTAGCCCAAATAGGCCATGTGTGGCTACATTCCCCTGACTTGGCTTGTGTTCTTCTTTCCACCTAGAATTCCTGCTGTAGGCCTCAACCCTTATTCTCATCCTTAACCTGAAGAAACAATTCCGAGCAATGTGGGCAGCTCAGAGATACCTCTTATTCTTCCCAGACAGAATTTTTTGATCCCTGTTATTTTTATCTCTTTAACATTTATCACATTATTAAAGTTAATTACATGTGTCTTGCTCTCCCACCAGCGTGTGAGTTCCCTTTAGAGCAGAAACAATAACTTATTCATCATTGTATCACTAGAACCCAGTGGGCACTCAGTAAAAACTTGTTGAAATAATGGATTGAGATTTGGTTTAACTTTGTTTTGATTTCAGTGGTTTTTGTTATTCTAGGTTCTGGGCCTTGTCCAAAATATGAGTGTTTTCCAGTGTCCGAAGTGTAAACATAAAACTCATATTTTTGGTGCTGATGGTGCCAGAAGACTAGCACGGACCCTTGATCTTGATGTTCTAGGTAAGACCATAGGATATTCTTTTGCAGAGGAAATGGCGGAAGGGGAGGTGTGGATAAGATGATGATGAAGAGTGTCTCAGAAAATGATGAATTGTCTTCAGTTTTGTGTTTTAAATTAAGTATAAGGAGTTGTATGTGTTTGTTAACCTTTCTTTGGCTTTATATATTTCATTAGTGGGAGGCTTTTTGAAGAGGAGGTTTGTTCTGCCAATTATCACTTTTACCATAAGCAAGAACTGCCTATAATTGAGTTTGAGAAGAGTTTTGTGGTCTGAGTTTTGTAATTTGAAGTCCTTATTTTAAATAATGGTCATCACTTTGTTTGCTAAGCGGAGAACATATCTCTCAGTATAAACAGATAGGCATATGAAAATACCTGGGCAGTGTGTTGTAGCAACCTTTGAAAGTGTCAGTTCTTGGTGCATATGAAAAAATGCCTTTCTGATAAGTTCTGAATTTATCAGTCCTTTTGCTCTAGAAAGATAATATTTTCTGTTTTCTGTAATCTTTTTATAATGTGTTTGCCATGTCTGTGAAATATAGTACCTGAAATTTACATTGTACATACCATTCACGTTACTGAATTGAAGGATTAATTAGTGTTATGAGAAGTGAACTCATGTGTTAAGTGAGCAAAACACAGATTTTTAGATAAAACATGATTTTTGGAAGATCTACAAGCAACTTAATGGACATTTTATGAAACATGTGTTGATAATTTTTGTTATGAATGAGTTTCTGTTCTGGGCAAAGGCAGATGTTAGATGCTGAATAAGGGAGGAATAGAGTGAATTATTAGTTTTAGGAAGTTAACAATTAAGATCCCTTAGAGATCAAGGAATTTCACAACATTGTTTATTATAATTAAACTTCTAAAAGTTGACGTTAAATGTGTTATTGTTATTATGCATTTGTACTGTAGCAGCCACCACAGTACCAGGTGAATACTAATGTTATATTTTGATACGTTGCTTTAATTATAGCCACTAATTATACTCTGCAACTGTTTTTTATTTAACTAACCTAGAAAGTTCAATTTCCCAAATCTGCATAATAACAACAGATTGACATAAACTTATGTAATAAAGTAAATGTGTAATTATAATGGCGCTATTGAATTATGCTGACAACATTATAATTCCCTGATTTATAAATGGGTGGTATGATATACGATATTGTAAATCATTTATTTAGAATTTGAAATATATCTCTTAGAGAAGCAATCACACTAAGTTACATTTTAACCAAGAGCTCACAAATGTGTAGTTACCCTGAGAATGTGTCAGAAATACTGATTACTGATCACGAAAAATGGATAGTGTTTATAGATGGCTGTATCTAACAGTGTTATGGGAAAACTAATTTGGAATCCCAACTCAGGGCACATCTCTTCCTTTTAATGCAGTCATGGGGCCCAATGAGACTTCCATGATCTGGAGCAGGGGCTTCAATAACAAAGAGGTTGTAGTCAGGAAAAAGGAACTGAAGTCAGGGAAAGAGCTCTCCCAGCTATGGCCTCCTGGCTGGTTGAACTTCCCGGGGGCCCTAATATGTCCTTTACTGACTCCCGGGCTGCCTCTTAATTTATTTTCATCCATTGGGCTGCACTAAATAATTATTTGGGAAAATGGCTCTCAGAACTTTCTCTGTAACAGTTATGTCTCTGAAATATGCCCTTGCTTCTTTCAGACCTGGCCCCTTAAAGGTACGTTTCAAGGCCAGACTGCATTTTACCCACTCTCCATACCATTACTCCTTTTTCTCCTCCTCTGTTATGCAACTGTTAGCCCATTACCACTCTCACTATGGTGAGATATGGCAATATGATTGCCACCTGTTTTCTAAAAAGGTTTTCCTCTTTCTTGATCAACTCTTCTGTGCTTATAGATAGGATTATGAGTCCCTGAAAGTCAGAAACTATATTGATAGGTGCCTATATAAAGGAGAAGGTTGTGCCTTTTTTCTTCCATTATTGCAGTAGAAATGAAAACATTCAGGTTTCCTTACTATAATGTCATAAATCAAGAGAAAAAACTTTATGGGTTTCTAAGAATTTTATATAACGTATTTTCCCCTACCCCCTGTGACAGTTTCTTACAGGCTTAAGTTGATCTATAGAATAGACATCAAATTTAAATGACTACTGAAATATTCATGTATTTTATCATTTGGCTATTGAACATTTAAGAAAGATTTAAAGAGTTGATTAAAATCCCCAAATTTGCTGACAAGAGGAGCATGAATTACCCGTTCCTCTATGCACTTCATAATATAAATTATAATAGGTTTGTAATTTTGTAACATATACTTCTGCTTTATTTAAGTAGCCTGGCATGGTGCTGAATGCCTTATTTTGCATAAACATGCTCACATACACACAGGTTTCAGTAACCTTTGCATGGATTTGGAATTGTTCTAAGAATGCTCAGTACCATGATGAGTCAACTCTTCTACTGAAGACTCCATTTACAGCATTTTAAGTCTAAGCCTTTTGAAAGGCTTCATTTGTGAAGGTATGGTGGAGTCAACTGGACTATGGATCAGAGCATTTTCGCCCTAAATTCTACCACCTCATAGTAACATATCCTCAGGAGAGACACACAATCTTTCTGACAAGTCTGTAGTAGAGGTCTTATATACTTGCTGAGATCTCATCAAGCTCACAAGTTATATATAATGCTATATAGATTAATACATAAAGAAAAGTAGTTAGATATGATAAAGAGGCAGGTCGTGGAGATAACAGATCTGGCTTACTTTCAGGGATTTCTCTTAGCTCACTCATCTGCCAACCTCAGGAAGATAATTTATTCTTTTTTGGGGTTTTGTCTCCCCATCTTTCCCTCTTCATTTTCCTCTTGTTATTTAGTACGATGTGTCTATATCAGATATTACAGGGAGAAATAATTTTACAAATGTCTTCTAAGCCATTTCTTGCTGGAAGACCCACAGCAAAGAATAAATCAGAGTCCTTATCCCTTGATTGGCTACCATATAGCTTTCATATACACATATACAATGTCTGAACTACCCTTAAATGGAATATGTTGCCCCTAATTTTCATTTGAAATTCTTTTTTAGAGATTTAGCAATATGAGGATAGTCATAATTCAAGTTGACTTGAATGAAAATTTTGTTTTTTTTTCTGAAGTTCACATAGTGAAATTCCAAATGCCTGTATAAACTTTTATAGTGCTAATGGATGTCTGGTGGGCTCTTTTAGGGGACATTCCCTTACATCTCAATATAAGGGAAACTTCAGATACAGGCCAGCCGATTGTGTTTTCACAGCCTGAAAGTGATGAGGTAAGTGATGTTCTTAAATATGTATTTTAGTATCTTTTTACAGGATATATACTTTTTGATATTTAGGAAGAAAGTTGGGAAGATCAAGTTTATCTATTTGCAGTCCATATATTAAATATTAGTTAACTTATTCAAAGCATTTTTAAATAACCATATTATATGGTAAGCATACCATTGCTGGCTCTGAATTATTAGCTGAACAGGTTCACTTACAAAGCCATCACCTGGGGTGCCTGCATGGCTCAGTTGGTTAAGCATCTGACTGTGGCTCAGGTCATGATCTCATGGTTCCTGAGTTTGAGCCCTGCATCAGACTCTCTCCTGTCAGTACGGAGCCTGCTTGACATTCTCTGTTCTCTCTCTCTCTCTCTCTCTCTCTCTCTCTCTCTCTCTCTCTGAAAAATAAATAAAACATTAAAAAATGTTTTTTAATTAAATAAAAAAGAGCCATTACTCTACTAGTTTTCTTATGAAGAACACTAACAATGAGCATTTGTAAAGTTCTTATCCTGCTGCCTAGCAGTATCTAACTGCCCAAGATTATTGTATTTGTATTAAGTTGTATAAGTTCAGCTCATTGTTTTGAGAAGGGAACATAATGTAAGGAAATACTAAGTTGGACATAGGGAAATTGTTATACTGCATTAGAGATGGGATTTTCATTGCCTTTATTTTTAATAAATATGATTGGGGAGATGAGATGGAAAACTAATTGTGTTTCATTAGCCAGCATCATTGGAGATACAGTTGATAGGTTTTCAAGATTGCTGAAGCTTTATGACTTTAAGAATAAAATGTTTTATTTTATTCTCTTTGTTAGATGGAAATACAATCAATCATATGTATCTCTTCTGTCCTAAGTAGCACTTGTTGTGTAAGCTAGAAGCTGAGCTATCACCTGGTGCATCAGTTTTGATGTAGTTTTTGTATTCCTTTGCTGAAAAGCCCCAGTCAGTCTTCTAATAGCTATTCTTTTTTTGTTTTTCCCTTAGCTAATGGGTATAGCTTTATAGTACTGTTCTTTTGACTATCTATAACTACTACTCCTTTCATTCCTAGCTTTCTCCAGTCTTATGTGAACTAGAAAATAAAAGAGCTGAGCTTGGTTAGAACCGTGAATGAAGTAAGAACTGTAAATAATTCGACAGTCAGGAATGTTGGATATGTAAAGTACATTGATTTTGAGTTCTTTCTCTCAGCGGCCCAAGGTCCTTTCCATTTCTTAAGAGTCAGTATCTATGGTATAGGTGATTGAGTTGCTGGGGATAAGATCTCTGAGGAAATAGAGTGTAGTGTATTGCACTTATCATTGTTTTTCTCTTTTCCTGCCTTTTAGGTGGTAAATGTAAAATTTCTTTTTCAGTCTTTTCTTAGAAATCTTTCAGATAAGCAAAAACCATAACCTTTTATTACTCTCATAATTAAAGTCTGCCAACCCAACTATCATAGGTGTACTTTACGCAGAATGAAAGTTGTATGAAAATTGAGTTTAATTATACACTTTTAAATGCCTCCCAAGAACAGACTAAAGACATTCTAAGGTGATTTCTTATGACTAAGAATAATTACTTACTACATTATATCAATTACAAATTTAGATTTAAAAAAATTTTTCTTAATGTTTATTTTTGAGACAGAGAGACAGAGAGAGCGAGAGAGAGCACAAGCAGTGGGGGGTGTGGGGGTGGGAGCGGGAGCAGAGAGAGACAGAGACACAGAATCTGAAGCAGGCTACAGGCTCCAAGCTGTCAGCACAGAGCCCGACACGGGGCTCAAACTCATGAACTGCGAGATCATGGCCTGAGCCGAAGTCAGATCATGACTGACTGAGCCACCCAGGCACCCCACAAGTTTAAACTTTTTAATATTTTCTCCACCTATCCATTATTGCTGTTTTCTTTGAGATTTCTCAAAAGCGAGGAACCTTTCAAGCAAGTTAAAGGAATGTAATGCAAAAGAAAACATATAGCAGCCATCAAAAGATAATATGATTTAAAACTCTAAACAGCAGTGTTTATGTAGTTTTCTGGAGTTGTTTTTTTTTGAAATCTCATTTACATTGTCATAAACGTTAGACCTATTGTTTTACTGTTACTGCCTGACATTTATGAGAATGAGAACAGCCTAAGCCTTTGTGGTTTGTGCTAGATTTGATTTGGTGAGGTCTTGGCAAAAGCAGTGAGAATTTCACGTACCAGGTTGTCAACCTTAAATATTGAAGATTTCTGAGCAATTTTAGGATTTAGACATGGCCATGAAAAGGAAAAAAAGAAATTAGTGCCTTGTATTTATTCTGTTTCCATGGAAATTATTACATTCATTATTATGAATCATCCTCCTAATAGTAGCCTTACAGTGTACCAAACATTGTCAGACATTTTGGTTACATAATTTATATGCTTACAACTTAATACAGTATATAAATAGTCCCCACTTTGCAGATAAGGAAACTGAGATTTAAGGAATTTAAATAGTTTTCCCAAGGTTTCAGAACTAATAGGTGATAAAAACATGATTAACAAACAAGTCTTTTCCCTGCAACTCAATAGTTCCATTTTATCATATACCTTTCGGGTCCTATACTAATAGCTATGATTTCTTTAATTTGTTTTAAGAGAGTACAGTACTTATGTGCATTAAATACATTATCTTATTTGCTACTTCACTCTCCCAGTAACATCTAACTTTCACAGGAAGTGAATACCTAAGTGATACTGATCAACTTAAAATATGATTTGCACTGAATTTAAGGCACTATCAGACAGCTGGCAGGAGTTAGAGTACCAACTAAAAAGTACCAACAAGCTGCTACCTCCTCAGTCATTAGGCAAAACCTTCTGAAATGAGCACTACTGAGGAAAGGAGAATAGTTGACTCTCCAAATATAAGTAGCATGAAATAGCCAGAGAAAGCCATAGAGGATGGGAGAGGAAGTGGACACTTAGGATTCAGAACTCTTAAGTTCAATAACATTGCCTCTTGTTTGTGTGATTATAATGATTAATTCAACTCTGTCTACTTTTTGCCTTTCCTTGCGTCCAGGAAACAAGTAATGGACGCATAAAGGACTGATATTTTGTGCTTTCATCCTTTTTATCAAGTAAAAATCTTAATATTGACATACAGAAAGGTGTGCTGTAAGGTATTCCTGATAAAGACTTTCAAAGTGGAAACTATTATCTTATAATTTCTAATTTACTATAACCTTATAATTTTAATAGGATTATGTATGATGAATTAGGACTTCAAATCCTTAAAAACAAAAACAAAGGAAAAAAGTTCCCTGTAAAACTTCTTGCACTTTGTTTGCCATCCATTTCCTTTAACTTGTTAATGATAGAGCAGACAAACAGCATCCAGCTATATTATCTGTGTTTGTAGATGCCTCAATAAAAGATCTCGAATAGAGGTGGTATTTTATGTATAACTGAGGTGATAAAAAAAGAGAATATTAATAGTTTGAGAAATCAGAATCATATTTTTTAATATATGATATGTGTATATTGCATTTTTGCTAGTTATGGATTAAACAAAAGGCAGGGATTTAGTTTGCTTGTTCCTCAGTCAGGAAAAGTACCCACAAGTACATGTTCATATGAGCTCTTCAATGAGATTGTAAATTACTTGAGGACATAATAGTAATAATTGCAGCCACTAATATTTATTTCATTCTTTTGTGCCAGCACTTCACATACCTTATTCTTACTCAATATTCCCCAAACCCTTTGAGATAGCTGCTGTTGTTTTTTTTTTTTAATTTTTTTAAATGTTTATTTATTTTTGAGAGAGAGAGAAAGAGAGCTGAGTACAAGTGGGGGAGGGGCACAGAGAGAGGGGGACCGAGGATCCAAAGTGGGCTCTGAGCTGACAGTACAGAGCCCGATGCAGGGCTCAGACCCACAAACGGTGAGATCATGACCTGAGCCGAAATCGGATGCTTAACTCACTGAGCCACCCAGGCGCCCTAGTTGCTGTTGTTTTAGATATTTTGGAGATGTGGAAACTGAGCCTTAGAAGGGTTAAGTAACTTGCCCAAGGCCTCATAGCTAATAAGTGATGAAGCTAAGATTTTAACTCAGGCCTGTCTAACTGCAGAGGCTCCAGGTCTTCACAAGTGAGCTATTCTGCCTTCCTTTTGTATCATTACGTCCCACAGATTTCCCAAAACAGTGACTCGCACATGATAAGAACCAGAAATTATTTGTTGAAATGATACTGCACTGGCTGAAAAAATTCAAATTCAACAGTTTTGTAGAAATTGAAACTGTTAAACTAAGCACTTTTAGAGATTTCTCAGCAAATGACAACCTAACCATTACTTTGAGTGTGATATATTGAAAGTTTAAGCTTGGAGATAGTCCATTAAAAAGCAAAGGTTAAATGTGGCAAATTTGATTATTCTGGAATCGTTCAGTGTTTTGTGTAGTCTGATAGGTTTATGTCTCTAATTTAACATAAGTAAGAGTTTAAAGATGATAGAATGATGGCTTTCTCTCAGCTTGCCTTAGTGAACTCTAAATTGTCGTCACAGAAATATTAGTCCTAAATATTCGGAAAAGCTACTAGGAGATAAAAGGTATTTACAGAGATGCATGGGTGAAAATCAGCATACTAGATTTAAGAAAAATATTTCTTTACAAAGTACATGGCATTTCCATTTTTATTTTTTTAACTTTTTTTTTTTTAATGTTTATTAGTTTTGAGAGAGAGAGAGAGAGAGAGCAAGCAGGGGAGGGGCAGAGAGAGAGGGAGACACAGAATTGGAAGCAGCTCCAGGCTCTGAGCTGTCAGCACAGATCCCGATGTGGGGCTTAAACTCACAGACTGAGATCATGACCTGAGCTGAAGTCGGCTGCTTAACCAACTGAGCCACCAAGGAGCCCCCCTGGCATTTCCATTTTTAAACAAAACTTTTGTTTCTGTTAACTATAGCAGAGAGTGAAACCATTTTTAGATAAAGCATTATGACTAAAATTACTTGTACTTTGGATTTACTGTTTAATATGTAATGTAGTAGGGGAGCCTGGGTGGCTCAGTCAGTTGAGCATCCGACTTCAGCTCAGGTCATGATCTCACAGTTCTTGGGTTCGAGCCCCGCGTTGGGCTCTGTGCTGACAGCCTGCTTCTGATTCTGTGTCTCCTTCTCTCTCTGCCCCTGCCCTGTTCACACTCTGTCTCTGTCTCTCAAAAAGTGAATAAACATTAAAAAAAAGAAATATTTAATATGTAATGTAGTAGAAGGATCTAGGCTTTGGAGTTAGGTGGACCCAGGTTTGACACTTTCCAGCTTAGTGACTTTGTGACTGTTTCTTTACCAAGTTGAGTTGATGATGCTTATTTTACATAAGTGTGATTACTTATGCACAGTACTTGGTATAGTAGGTACTCGATAAAAAAATTTAAGGCTTTATTCATATTTTGAGAACTATTTTTTTTTTAACATTTATTTTTGATAGAGAGAGAGGTGGGGCTGAGAGAGAGGGGGACAGAGGATCCAAAACATGGTCCATGCTGATAGCAGAGAGCCTGACGCGGGGCTCAAACTCAGGAACTGTGAGATCATAACCTGAGCTGAAGTCAGACGCCTAAGTGACTGAGCCACCCAGGTGTCTCCCTTTTTTTTTTTTTAATTTAATGTATATTATTTTTGAGAGAGAGAGAAAGAGCGAGCAGGGAAGGGGCAGAGAGAGATGGAGACAAAGAATCCAAAGCAGGCCCTGGGCTGACAGCACAGCCCAATGCAAGTCTTGAACTCATGAACTATAAGACCATGACCTTATTTGAAGTTGCATGCTTAACTGACTCAGCCACTCAGGCGCCCCAAGAACTTTTCTTTTTATTTTTTTATTTTATTTTTTTTTTAAGGGTTTAAATGATTTTGTTTTTATTTTTTTATTTTTTTTTATTTATATACGAAATTTATTGCCAAATTAGTTTCCATACAACACCCAGTGCTCATCCCAAGGGTGCCCTCCTCAATACCCACCACCCACCCTCTCCTCCCTCCCACCCCCCATCAACCCTCAGTTTGCTCTCAGTTCTCAACAGTCTCTTATGCTTTGGCTCTCTCCCACTCTAACCTCTTTTTTTTTTTT
>NW_024412396.1:10546084-10592548 GCF_014898765.1 Herpailurus yagouaroundi
TGCTTCTCCTTAGGTGATCCACTTCAGGAGGGGCCCTGTGGCAGCAGGAGGGAGTCAGATCCGCTGCCGGAGGTTTGGCTCCGCAGAAGCGCAGAGTTGGGTGTTTGCGCGGAGCGAGCAAGTTCCCTGGCAGGAACTGGTTCTCTTTGGGATTTTGGCTGGGGGATGGGCGGGGGAGAATGCGCTGGCGAGCGCCTTTGTTCCCCACCAAACTGAGCTCTGTCTTCCGGGGGCTCAGCAGCTCTCCTTCCCTTTGTCCTCCAGCCTTCCTGCTTTCTGAGCAGAGCTGTTAACTTATGACCTCCCAGCCGCTAAGTCGCACTTGCTGTCGGAACACAGTCCGTCAGGCCCCTCCGCTTTTTGCAAGCCAGACTCGGGGGCTCTGCTTGGCCAGCGAGCCGCCCCTCCGTCCCGGCTCCCTCCCGCCAGTCCGTGGAGCGCGCACCGCCTCGCCGCCCTTCCTACCCTCTTCCGTGGGCCTCTCGTCTGCCCTTGGCTCCGGCGACTCCATTCTGCTAATCCTCTGGCGGTTTTCTGGGTTATTTAGGCAGGTGTAGGTGGAATCTAAGTGATCAGCAGGACGCGCGGTGAGCCCAGCGTCCTCCTACGCCGCCATCTTCCCTCCTGATTCACTTTTCTTTTTAAAAAAATGGACTCTTGGGGCGCCTGGGTGGCGCAGTCGGTTAAGCCTCCGACTTCAGCCAGGTCACGATCTCGCGGTCCGTGAGTTCAAGCCCCGCGTCGGGCTCTGGGCTGATGGCTCAGAGCCTGGAGCCTGTTTCCGATTCTGTGTCTCCCTCTCTCTCTGCCCCTCCCCCGTTCATGCTCTGTCTCTCTCTGTCCCAAAAATAAATAAACGTTGAAAAAAAAATTTTTTTTTAAATAAAAAATAAAAAAATGGACTCTTAAGTGAGATTTTAATACTTTTCTGATAAAATAAAGCATAAGTCAGCTGTTAGGGCTCAAGCATAGTTTTCAAAAATGAAAATGTGTCACACTTAAAACACTTCTGTAAGTCAGGGTAAACAGACCTCAAACAGTTCTTTTACCATGCAGAGTCAGAGAGTGGTCAGGTTAGGTTCAAAGACCAGCTCATCTGGTATTAGCTATAATGCTTCAGGCGAGAAAGACTGCTCACCTTTCTGGGTCTAGGTTTCCTTATCTATAAAGTGGAGTTAGTGACAGAATTTATCCCTTAAAGTAGCTGCCAGTTTAAATGAAACATTACTTGGTATATATTAAGTACTCAAGTAAATTTTAGCTATTATCTACCATAGTATTGTAGTAGTGGTGGTATATTCATAAATCTAAGTATATAAACATATAAATTAATGGTTTTAGAAGGCCTTACTATTGTGTCTTACAGTTACTTTTTATACATAAGATAGAAATAAATAACATTTGCATTGCAATTATTCAAAACTTAAAAACATTTTTGTAAGGTTTATTTTTGAGAGAGACAGAGCACGAGCTGGGGAGGGGCAGAGACACACACACACACACACACACACACACACACACACAGAATCTGAAACAGGCTCCAGGCTCTGAACTGTCAGCACAGAGCTGGATGTGGGGCTCAAACTCTAGGCGAGATCATGACCTGATTCACCCAGGCACCCCTAATTATTCAAAACTTTTAAAATGCAGATGTCATGACCATTTTTCTGACGGGACCATGTAGGCATTGGGATAGTTTGTGACTAACACAGTGACCCACAGTGGCTTAGGAGTTGCTCTTAGTATTTGGCTGCTCTGGGGATCCCAAAGATGAAGAGTATAACAACCTAACCCAGGAATTCTTGCCTGGTACCCAAATTTCACCAGGTGAAGGAGCCTAAGGTGCTCATTGCTGGTATTGGATGCCATTCTCAAAGAGAATAGAAAATGCTCCATAGGGTGGTAATAAACAGTCCTATTTGAAATGACTACCAGGTCTTATGCCAAAGAAGTTTGGGCAGCATCTAACTCACGATATCAATTTGTCACAAGAAGAAGATACAATTTTTCTACAACTGGACTGGGTTGCTAGTTTGATGACATGGGAATTAGAGTTTGAAAACAGTAACTGCTGGTATTAAACATTGTTTTCAGAAAGTCACCTTCTAAGTAGCTGCCCCCTAAAAATGCTAAAACCCTCTCTTCCCTGCCCCACCTGCAGTGTACATGACACCATCTTCTCACTGCTGAACTTCCTCAGCTCACTCAGCCTTTTGACTATTAAATTCAGCAGGCAGCTATGGCCAACAGTTCATGAGTCATTTGATGTCTGCTGGGGAGAAATGTAGAACAAATGAGTCTGTTCTTTTCCAGGCCAAAGCTTACCTGAGGATTGCCGCAGAAGTGGTAAAAAGATTGCCACCACCTCTAAAGTGAATTCCCCAAGTGTTCTGGAAATTTGCCTGGTGCTTAACAATAAGAAGACCTTTGGAAATCAGCAGTGTGGTGATGCAACCTACAGGAATAATAGAATCATGGTTATTTTCTTTTATTTCTAAGGAAATAATGTCTTATTTTCAGGTTTGATTTGCTAAGCAATGACTCACAAGTAAAATTTTTATATATCAATGTTAACTGCTACATTTAGGAATTTTTTTTTTTTTTGAGTGCTGATGTGTACCAACTGCACAGAACTGCATTTTTTTTTTTAATGAACTACCCCTTGGGGAATCATGAGTTTATATTATAAGCTCAACCTTCAATTCAGGAGAGTTAAAACTGTATTCTTTTTGTGGGACTATGGAGTTAGTCATTTAAAGGATTTATTAACTGCGTACTGATATAAGTGTGATAACTCCATCAGTCAGTTTGGTCTGAGTTTCAATCTTGTCTTAGACAGTCTTGGACACGTTCTTAGTGTAAAATAACTTCTGCTTCATCTGGACCAGGCTCTACCCTAAACTTACTCTACCCTAAACTGAATATAATCTGCAGGGGTGGGGCCTGGACATGTATATTTTTAACAAGATCACAATGATTTTGATGATTCTGGTTATGATGGCAATAGTTATAATAATAGCTAACATCTATCAGGTGTTTCCTTGTGTCCATATAGTTAATCTTGCATTCGTATGAGTGGGGTATTGTTGTTACCTTCATTCTATAGATGAGAAAACTGAGATGTGGGAGTGTTAAGTGTTTTGCCGAAGGTTTCTGTTCTAGCAAGTGATAGAGCTGGAATTTGAACTTGGACAGTGGGATACTGGATCCTCCCTTTTTTTATACCAAAGAACATTTGTTTATTTCAAAAGAGAAATACGGTATTCAGCATTTCCTCCAACTTACTTGACCATGAAGGCCTTATCCTATCCCTTTTAGGAGCATTTCATGGAGTTTGTGTTTCAAATGATACACTTTGAAAAGCATGTATGTTATCTAGTTGAGGCTCAAAGATATTTGGGGGAGCTTTCCAAGGTCAGGAAGCAAAATAGTTATAAAGCTGCAAGTACTGATAAGAATCATTAGTTGACCCTCAGTTACAAAGAAGTGGTCTATGACTTTTGGCAAATACCTTGACATCTTCTGCTTTGTAGTTAAACAGGTAGAAAATTAGAGAGTCACATGTTGTTATAAACATGTTTTCACACACTTGTATTCACATAAAAAACTGTTCATGGCAATTTTATTTGTAGTCGCCAAAAACAACACAGAGCTTTTCAGTGGGCAGATGGTTAAACAAAATGTGATCTATCCAACCATGGAATACTACTCGCCAATGAAAAAGAACAAACTATGGATACCTGCAACAACCTGGATGAATTCTAGACCATTATGCTGAATGAGAGAGCCAATCCCAAAAGTTTTTATACCATATGGTTCCATTTATGGAGCATTCTTGAAATGACAAAATTATAGAAATGGAGAACAAATTAGTGGTTTCTGGAATTTAAGGGGAGAGGGTTGCAAGGGAGAGAATTATGTGTGCCTCTAAATGGGCAACATAAGAAATCATCATGAGGATGGAAATGTTCTTTGTTATGACTGTGTCAATACCAATATCTTGGGGGATATTGTACTATAGTTTTGCAAGATGTTACTGTTAGAGGAAATTGGGTAACAGGACACAATGGAATCTCTGCACGTGAATCTACAATTACCTCAAAGTAAAAATAAAATTTTAATTAAATAAACATGTGTTGCTGTGTCTGAACTGAAATATCTTGGGCCAAATTATCCATGCTAATTAAAATCATGAATAAAAGTATTTATGAACACACAGTAATCATTCTTCATCACTGTGAAAAGGAGGTAATGACTTTAAGCTGTAGATATATATTTGTGTTTTTATTGACTTTTAAGAGAAGACTGATACAAATAATCATTGAATACTTCTAAATACCAAAAAGCAGACCTGAACCAGGCTTAACTTTACCTAGAGAAAGAATGATTAAATAATCTCCAGAGGCACTTAAAGTTGTATGCCAATTTAATACATCTCATAGAGAAATGGGAAAGATCATTTTATTCATAAATACATTACTTAGAAAAGAGCTACACATATAATCACCTGCTCTCTTCTCCTTTACCCTTGCTTACAAGTCTCTGCAGGTATTTCCAGGCAAGCCACTAAAAAGATGGTGGTTGGAGTATATATGCAGGTTCATCAGTGGAAGAAGAGAAAGGAGCTGTAAGAGCAAGAATGAAGCTTGTTCTAAAATTTAGCCTGTGGCAGCCTCTGCTAAGCTTCAGAGCTGACTTTAGACTGTCAAGCGAAGGTAGTCTGCCTGTTGTTAGGGGTGATATTTATTCCTGTTCTTCACATTTCCATAGAGCGGAGAGAATTTCCATTCCACTTTCCAGGAGGTGAAGGCAGGCTGCCCCACTCAGTCCATGCCAGAGAAGGAGGAGTGACACATCTTACGGGTGAATTTCTTCCTGTCTGCATTTCTTTGATTTCAACAAAATCCTGAGCTTTGTGAGGCAGGCTGCAGGGAAACCTGTCCATCTCTGCCTTGGACTTGGATCCATTTAATTTAGGTGTTGGGTATTTGGTAGCCCACTATGGTCACATATCCACTAGTCCAGCTTTTTGTCATTAGTATAGCTAATATATATATATATATATTTTTATTTTTACCTGCATTTTGTGTCTCTCAGTTCCAAACAGGGGAAGAATCCCCCCCCCCCACCATGCTCCAAAAACATACAAATTTTCTTGAATCCTAGAAAATTAGAACCAAAGAGCATACTAGGGATCAGAAAGTTGCATCACTGCATTTGAAACACCTCTAGTAAACGGGGCGCCTACATGGCTCAGTCATTTAAGCGTCTAACTTTGGCTCAGGTCATGATCTCACGGCTCGTGAGTTCGAGCCCCACGTCAGGCTCTGTGCTGACAGCTCAGAGCCTGGAGCCTGCTTTGGATTCTATGTCTCCCTCTCTCTTGCCCCTTCCCCACTCATGCTTTGTCTCTCTGTCTCTCAAAAATATATAAACATTTAAAAAATTTAAAAAGTAATAAAATAATTTAAAAAATAGTAATGTGATTTAAAAAAAAATGAAACACCTCTAATTAAAAAAAAAAAAAAAAAAAAAGTTCACTAATGGCCAAAAACTTTCTGAAAGATATATGGGGAGGTTATAATGAAGTATACTAAATATATAGTAAATCATGGAAGACAAAGTATATAGGCTAATTGTCTACAAAATGGACACCTATGTGACTACCAACCAAATGAAGAGGTAAATCACCACTAGCATCACAGAAACCTCAGTATTTTCTCTCACAATTACTACCCTCTCTGTCCCTTACAAAGTTAACCATCTACTGATATACCTAAGCTTATACCCTTAAATATTATAGTTTTACCTGTTTTTGAAATGTATATTAAATGGGATTATACAGTTTTTTGCTCTATATTAAATGCTTTTGCTGTGTATTGTTTCTGAGTTCCATATCTGTTATTGCATATAGCTGCTATTCATATTATTTGCTGTAGAATATTACGTTGAATATACACAACTCTCCCATTCCACTGTAGATGCATATTTGGGTTGATTCCACTGTTTGACAGATTGTACTGTTATGAGCATTCGTGTACATATTTTCTTGGTGTTCTGTAGTTAAATTTCTGTTGTATTATTTCTGGAAGTGGGATTGTAGTTGTTTAGTGGTATCTCATTATGGTTTTAACTTGAATTTCCTTGATTACAAATGAAATTGAGCACCTTTACCCATTGGCTGATTAGATTTCCTGTTTTGTATACTGCCCAGTCAAATCTCTTGGCTATTTTTCTATTGTATTAGAGTGTTTTATGAATTTCTGTCAGTTCTGTGTTGCAGATAGCTTTCCCACTCTGATTGGTCTTTCAGTCTTTTAATGGTGTGTTTTGATTAACCAAATGATCTTAATTTTAGCATATTCAAATTCATTATTTTCCTGTATGATTATTGATTTTTGTGCAATGCCTCAAGGTCATGAAGATATCCGGTATTAATTTCTAGACGTTCTAGCATTGTCTTGCTCTTACATTCTATAATTCATTTGGAATTGTTTTTTTGTTATTAGGTGAGGTAGGCATTAGGTTTCATTTTTTTCCTTGTAGTTATCTAATTGTCCACTGGGGCTGTCTTTTTCCTTTGCTTTTCTGCAGTACCACCTTTGTTGTGAATTAATGTCTATGTTTCTATGGATCTGTTTCCGGGCTTTCTGTTCTGTCCCATTGGTTTGTTTGTCTGCCTTTACACCAATAACTCACTGTTTTGTTTCTTATCACCTTGTTCTTCAAGAATATTTTGGCAAATCTTGATTTTTTTTTCATTTTCATATAAATTTTAGGACCAGTGTGTAAAGTTCACAGCAACAAAAAATTGGAGAGTTTCAGTTTTGCTTAGGATGGAGAAGACTGGGAAAAGCATCATATCTGACTTAGAACAAGAAAAAACTGTATGATATACAAAATCATAACTTTTCTTAAACCCACTAGAGATCCTAAGTTACAGTGCAACCAAGTAGTATGAGATATATGAAAAGACAGACCTCTCCAAGGAGACACAGGATGCAAGCATACCTTTGGCAAAACACAGAAGAGATGTTAAGCTCCCTACAGACAGGTAAGAATAATCCAGTGAAAAACTCTAACAAATTGCTAAAAGCTGAGTGGGGGATAACAGGAGAATCTAGAACCCCTACAAGCTGTTCATTGAGGAGAGTTTGTACCCACTCCTAGGCTTTTCTCTATGGACCTGACTGTGTGCCTAAGAGAAGAATTGAGCATTGGGCAGGGGATTAGAGAAAACCTTCTTGAGTAGTATAGGGCTGGAGAAGGAGAGTAACTGCTGCTTGGAGAAAAACACAAAACCTTACCTGATTCTCCTTCTCTGTGGAACAAACACATTTAAGTCACTAGGGGAGGGTAGCAAACCTGTCCTCAGATGAAGACCCATTCTGACTGCAGGAGAAGACATAGAAAACCCCTAATCATGATGGAGAACAGGAAGCCATCCCTACCCTAGCCATTAAAGACATCCTATCACTCAGGGAGGGATAGGATCACTGAGAAAGCCCATTCACCAAGACTTGGGGATGTAGCACTTACTTAGAGCTAAGATTAGATTAGGACAACAGAGAATCCTCTGGTCCACAGCAAGCTAGCAAGCATTAAGTATGAAACATTAGCAGTGTCCACTGGTGGAGGAGGGGGAAAGAATGTGAATAGAGAGGTCAAAAACTAAGAGTAGAGCAATCCATCTTTCAACTTAAGCACAAGGTAATAGCAAAGAGGTTTGAAGCCAATGGTGTACTGAAGGTAACCATGAGAACAATAAAACCTAAATAAGATGAACTGTTGACTAAATTAACTCAGATCTGTTCATTAAATTTCTAGCGAAATTAGAGTCCTGTGCATTTTCAGCCATAAATAACTATTTACCTCCATTTCTGTTGTTCTACACATGATGTTCAGTATTAAGTATAAAAAATTATAAGACAACAGAACTAGAACAAATAATCCTAATTTAAAAAATTTTTTTAAATGTTTTTTTTTGAGACAGCATGAGTGGGGAAAGGGCAGAGAGAGGGAGACACAGAATCCAAAGCAGGCTCCAGGCTCTGAGCTGTCAGCATAGAGCCCAATGTGGGTATCGAACCCACAAGCCACGAGATCATGACCTGAGCTGAAGTCGGTCACTTAACTGACTGAGCCACCCAGGTACCCCAATAATCCTAAAATTCTTATGGAACTCCAAAAGACCGTAAATAGCCAAAGCAATCTTGAGAAAGAAGAGCAAAGCTGGAGGTATCACATTTCCAGATTTCAAGACATACAACAAAGCTATAGTAATCAAAACAGTTTGATACTGCCACAAAAATAGACACATAGGTCAATGGAACAGGATAAAGAGCTCAGAAATAAATCCATACTTACATGGTCAATTAATCTATGATAAAAGAGGAAAGAATATAAATGGCAAAAACAAGATTTCCTTCAGTCAACTAATCTTTGACAAAGCAGGAAAGAATATTCAGTGGAAAAAAGACAATCTCTTCAACAATGTGTTGGGAAAACTGGACAGCAACATGCAGAAGAATGAAACTAGACTACTTTCTTACACTATACATGACAACAAACTCAAAATGGATGAAAGATCTAAATTTGAGACAGGAAACCATCATAATCCTGGAGGAGAACCTAGGCAGCAACCTCTTTGACCTCAGCCATAGAAACTTCTTACTAGACAACGTTGCCAGAAGCAAGGGAAACAAAAGCAAAAATGACCTATTGGGACTTCATCAAGATAGAAAGCTTCTGCACAGTGAAGGAAACAACCAACCAAACTACAAGGCAACCTACAGAATGAGAGAAGGTATTTGCGAATGACATATCTGATAAAGGGTTAGTATCCAAAACCTATAGAGAACTTCTCAAACTCAGCACCCCCCAAAAATCAAATAATCCAGTTAAGAAATGAGCAGAGGACATGAATAGACAGTTATCCAAAGAAGACATCCAGATGGCTAACAGACACATGAAAAGATGCTCAATATCAGGGAAATACAAGTCAAAACTACAGTGAGCTATCACCACACACCTGTCAGAATGACTAAAATTAACAACTCTGGAAACAATAGATGTTGGTGGTGATGTGGAAACAGAGGTGCACCAATGTTTATAGCAGCATTATCAACAGTAGCCAAATTATGGAAAGAGCCCAAATGCCTATATATATATATACACATATATATATGTGTGTGTATACACACACACATATATATATGTGTATATATATATAATTTAAAAAGTGAGACTTTTGTCATTTGTGACAACATGGATATAACTAGAAGGTGTTACACTAAGTGAAATAAGTCAGAGAAAGACAAATACCATGTAATTTTACTTTCTGTGGAATCTGAAAAACAAATGAACAAACAAACAGAAACAGAGTCATACATACAAAGAACACATTAGTGATTTCCAGAGGAAAGTGGGGTGTGGGGATGGGCAAAATAGGTAAAAGTAAGAGATACAAACTTCCAATTAATAAATAAATCACAGAGATGAAAAGTACAGCATAGAGAATATAGTCAATAATATTGTAATAATTTTGCATGGTGACTACACTTATGGTGAGCACTCAGTAATATATAGAATTATTGGATCACTATGTTGTACCCTTGAAACTAAAACAACATTGTATGTCAACTATACTTCAATAATTTTAAAATAGTATTTTTAAAATTATAAGACATAAAAGACAAAAACCAACCCCTTATCAACAGACAAAAGACTCAACAGAACCAGACACAGAGATGACTCAGATGTTTGTACTATCAAGTAAGGAATGGCTATGATTAATATGTTAAAGTGTTTAGTGGAAAAGGTGAACAATTTACCTGAGCAAATAGGGAATTTGACAGATAGATGGAAACCATAAGAACAAGTAAAATAGAAATGCTGGAAGGAAAAAAAATATATTTAACAAATTGAGAATGCCTTTGGGCTCATCAGTGAAACTGGACAGATGAAGAATCAATGAACTTGGATATAGTTAAACAGGACAAAGAGAATAAAGAGTTAAGCACACATGTGTGCATGTGTGCATGTGTGCACATGAGCAAGAGCTGGGGATAAATTGGCATCTTGTAAGAAGAAAGGAACACTGAGACAGACAAAATATTTAAAGAGATAATTGCTAAGAATTCTCTTGGTAAAATTAAAGGTATCAAACTGGGAAATTCACAGAGCTCAGATAACCCCAAGTGGGATTTTTAAAACAGAAATAACATATTGAAACTGCTAGCAAAACAAAGATAAAAAGAAAATCTTAAAGGCAGTAAATGGAAAAATTCACATTATATACAGACAACAAAAATAAGAATTACAGCAGACTTCCCCTATGCAAGATATACAACAGAGGGACATTTTTAAAGTGGTGAAATTTTAAAAATTGTCAATCCAGAATCCTATGCCACTGAAAAAAAAAAATTCAAAGAGGAAAACCTGTGTTGTTCTTGGACAAAAGCTGAGGGAATTCCTTAACAGCAGACTATAGTACAGTAGAAGCTGTAGGAAATTCTTCAGGCAGTGATACCAAAACACCAGATGGGAACTTTGATTTATACAAAGAACTGAAGATGTCGGAAAATGGTTAAAATAAAGATAAACATAAAAAGTACTTGTTGTCTTATTCTTCATCATCCTAAAAGACAAGTGTCTAAATATAACAGCAATGTATTGTGGATTTATAGCATATATAAAAGTAAAATATATTACAACAGTAACACAAATGATGAGGGGGATATGTTGGGCATAAACTGTTACAAGATTCTTATATAAGAAAAGGTATAATATTATTTATATATTAATTTAAGCCAAACATTGTAAATTTTAAACAGCTTTTTTTTAAATAGGGTTAAATAGTAAGCCAGTAATGGAGATAAACTTGATCATAAATCCTTAATCCAAAAGCAAGCAGAAATATAAAAGGAACAAAGAGCAGATAGAACAAAAAGAAAACAGCATGCAAGATGGCAGATTTTTATCTAAACATCGATAATGACAATTAATGGAAATGTTCAAAACATACAAATTATGAATTAAAAGATTATCATATTGAGCAGGATCATACTTACTATACACTTCCTGAAAGAAATCCACCTTAAATATAAATGTATAAATAGACTAAAAGTAAAAGGTGGAAAAGACATACAATGTAAACACTAAGGAAAAATAGAGTGACTATAGTATTATCACACATAGTAGACTTCTGAACAAGACACATTACCAGGGCTGAAAACTGACATTATGTAATGGTAAAGGTGTTAAGTAGCCAGGAAGACATAACAATCCTAAATATGTGTCCACCTAACAAAATAGCTTTGAAATACAGGAAGTAAAAATTGATGGAACTAAAAGTAAAACCAAACCCTAATTACAGTTAGATATTTCAATACTCCTCTCTCAGTAATTGATGGCACAAGGACAGAAAGTATTAGAAGACCTAAACAATGATCAACATTTATAGAACACTTCTCCCCAAAACAATAGAATGCATACTATTTTCAAGTATACATGGGATATTCACCAAAATATACCATATTCTGAGTCATAAACATATATCAACATATTTAAAACAACCAAAATCCTGTAAAACATGTTCTCTTACCATAAGAAATAAATAGAATTCAATATCAGAAAGATATCTGGAAACCTCTTAAGTATTTGGAAATAGAACAATTCTAAATTGCCCATGTGTCAAGAAGGAAGGAACAAAGGAAATTATAAAATATTTTGACTGAATTGAAATAGAAACAAAACATCAACATTTGTGGGATGCACATAAAGTAGTGCTTATAGGAAAACAGTGGCATTAAATGCTCACATTAGAAAAGAAATCTCATAGCAACAAAGTAATCTTCTCTATTAAGAACCTGGTGATAGAAGAGTAAATTAAATCCAACACATACAAAAAGGGGCAGCAAATGAAATTGAGAAGAAAAGCAATAGAGAAAATCAGTGAAATCCAAAGCTGGTGTTTTGAAAAGTGAACAGAATTGACAAACCACTAGCCAGATTCATTTAGAAGTGAGAGAAACCGAGTTTAATTGCCAAAATCAGGAACGAAAGAGGGAACATCACGAAGATCCTACAGACATTAAAAGTACAAAAGGAGCTATTACAAACTTTATGCCCACAAAATTGACAACATAGATGATCTATCAAATTTCTTGAAAAATGCTGACTACCAAAGCTTATTCAAGGAATAGATGGGGGTGCCTGCGTGGCTCAGTCGGTTAGGTGTTCATCAGACTCTTGACTTCAGCTCAGGTCATGATCTCACAGTTTGTGAGATTGAGCCCTGTGTCATATTTTGAGAGAGTACGAGCAGGGGAGGGGCAGAGAGAGAGGGAGAGAGAGAATCCCAAGCAGGCTTTGCATGGAGGCAGCACTTGATCTCAGGACCATGACATCATGACCTGAGCCAAAATCAGGAGTCAAGGGCTTAACTGACTGAGCCAACCAGGTGCTGCCCCCAGCTCAGTTTTTGGAGCTAGCATTACCCTGATAACCAAACCAAAGACATTACAAGAAAACTACAGATAAATATTCCTCATAACCATAGATACTCTAGGCAACATATTATTTAATTGAATCCAGCATAAAAGAATAATACATTGTGACCAAGTGGTCATTATCCTGGTAATGTAAGGTTGCTTAAACATTTGAAAATCAATCAATGTAAATAGCAGATTAAACATACAGACTAAAGAAGAAACACCATATGTTTATCCTGATAGATGCATGAAAAGTGACAAAATTAGTATGTATTTGTGATAAAAAAAAATTCTCAGCAAACTAGGAATAAAAGACAACCTTTTCTTCCTGATAAAAAGGATTTACAAAAATATTTACAGTTAATATCATGACTAATGGTGAAAAATTGACTGCTTTCCTCCTATGATTGGGACCAAGGCAAAGTTCTCCAAGCTCCCCACTTTTATTCACTGTTATACTGGAGGTTTTATCAGTGCAATAGAAAAAGAAATAAAAGCATACAAGTTGGAAAGGAAAAGATAAAACCACCTTCGTTCACAGATGACATGATTGTCTATGGAAAAAAAAACCCTAAATATACAAAAAATTAACTAATGAATCAATTTAGCAGATTTGCAGTATGCAAGGTCAATATACAAAAATCAATTTTATTCCTATATACTGGCAATGAATAATTGGAAGTGGAAAAAAGTACAATTTATAATAGCACAAAAACCATTAAATATTTAGATACAAATCTAATAAGATGTGGACAAATACAAAACACTAAAAAAAGAAATCAAAGAAAACTTATATACATGGTGAAAGATCACGTTCATGGTTTGCAAGACTTAATATTGTTAAGACATCTGTTCTCCTCAGATGGAACTACTATATCCAATGCAATTCCAATCAAAATCCTGGGATACTCTCTTGCTGAAATTGACAACTTGATTCTAATATTTATATGGAAATAAAGAGGGTGTAGGATAGCCAAAACACATTTGAATAAAGAAGATTAAAGTCAGAGAACATACATTATCTGATTTCAAGATTTTTATAAAGCTACAGTAATCAAGACAATGTAGTTTTGGTATAAAGATAGACCTATAGATCCATAGAACAGAGTAGAGTTTAAAAATAGACATATTACCGATATGATAACTTGATTTTCAGCAAAGGTGCCAAGGCAATTCAATGAGGAATAGATCTTTTCAGCAAGTGTGCTTAATACTTAGACAACCTTTTTGTAAAGAAATGAAACTTTATACCTACACATATACAAAAATTAAACTAAAATGGATAATTTATCTAAATGCAATATCTAAAACTATGAAACTTCTAAAAGGAAAACAGGAGAATCTTGAATTAGGCAAAGATTTCTCAAATAGGACATAGAAACAATCACTCTAAAACTATAAAAGGTTAAATTGTACTTAATATTAAAACAGCTGTTTAAAAACACAGTTAAGAAAGTTAAAAGACAATTTTCAGACTGGGAGAATACATAAAATATATCTGACAAAGAAGTTGTATCTAAACTATATATAGAACTACAACCCATTAAAAAGACCCCCTAAAAACCGTGATTTTAAAATGGGCAAAGCATTTGGCTAGAGACTTCACTAAGAGATACCACTGAAAACATGAAAAATGCTCAGCATCTTTAGTCACTGGGAAAATGCCTGCAAACCCAAAAAACCACAACAAAACCCCACAATGAGATACCACTACACAGCCACGAAAGTGGCCACAGTGAAGAAGATTGACCACACTAAATCTTGGTGATAATATGGGCCCACTGGAACTTTATCTTATACACTGTTGATGGAAATGTAAAATAGTACATTTACTTTTGGAAAACAGCCTGGCATATTCTAAAAGAGTGAAACATGCACTAACATACAGTCTAACTATTCTCCTAGATATTTACCCAAGAGAAATAAAATGTATATCCAGCTGAAGTCTTATGTACAAATTAATATTCCTAACAGCTTTGTTCATAATATCCCAAACTGGAAACAACTTAAGTGTCCACCAAATGGTGAATGGACACACCAGATTTGCTACCTCTATGCAATAGAATACTTCATAGAAATAAAATAGAATGAATTATTGATACAATATTAATAACTCTTAATGCCGAGTGAAAGAGGTATACAAAAAAAGTGGAACCTGCATAATTCCATTTATATAAATTCTAGAAAATGCAAACTTAACTACTTGACAAAGTAAATCAGTGGTTGCCTGGAGATGGGTGTTGGGGGAGAAAGGGATGGTGAGAGGGGAAGGATTAAAAAGGAAATAAGGAAACTTTGGGACTTGATAGAAATGCTCTATAACTTGATTATAGTGAAGATTTCACAGGTATACACATAGGCCAAACCAGCCACCTTGTACACTTTAAATATGTGCAGTTTATTGTGCATAAGTTATACCTCAATGAAATTGTAAAAAAAAAAAAAGAATGCTGCATTAATAAATTGCTTTCTGATTTTGGATTGTACTTTTTGGAATAATATTTTTAGAAGAAGATAGCCCTTTTTAAATGCCTGTATATGGTTATTTTCAAATCCCTTTTGTAAAGTCTAATTTTTTTTTTTCTATCTGAAGATACCTTATTGAAAACTAGATGAACATTCTCTCTAGAGCTAGTTTGAATGACTATTGATGTTTGGATTTCGGGTTGAAACTTGAAGGATAATCAATTCAATTATTTGCTTTCTTTTCTTCTGCACATCCTATTGTGTGATCTGAAGCAGCAAATTGTTTTCACATTTAAAACTATTTTTAAATAATTTGGCTTAAAGTTTCCACGGAGTACAATGACAATAGAACTTGGCCATAGACCACTTTTCTAATCAGAAACCTTTATTTAAATTGCATTTAAATCCATTCTTCAGTGTAAAGCCTATCAGTGTTCTGAAAATCTTGTTAAACTCTAAAATTGAATGACTAATATAAATAATCATGTGCCATACTTCCAACTTATTAATTGAAAAGTAGCTCACTTTTATCCCCTGGAACGTCAGGTTTGTAACAACAGGTAAGTTGGATAATATATAAAAGATGTTTAATACAAAAAAGAATAACCTTTAATTTAAAAAAAAGGCAAAAAGTGGTCATTTATTTGAAGATATTTTCAAACTACTTGCTCTTTATTATTTGTAATCTTTTATAGATATTTAAAGTGTCATAGTTGTTGGTTTTTATTTCAGCTTATTCATACCCTATCCTATGCCTTTGGTAATTTTTATGTTACTGCAAATTAGTTTGGGCCATTACGGCAACGTTAGTTATCTTCTACAAAAGGAATATATCAAGCAATAAGGATTTTTAATTTTTATTATTGAGAAATATAATAGGAACAATAAATTATCTCCAGCTATCTCTGTTTTAAGCATTGGAAAAGATTTTGAAGAATATGGGTGTTGCTGCTGTTGAACTGTTGTTTAAACATTATTTCTCACACTGTGGCTAATGGATTTAATTATGGTTCACACTCTTGTTTCTTTATCATCTCTTCAGATGGGGAGCTATACAGAAACATTGTAAACCACTACGAGAACATGTTATTAGGCTGTCTCTGCTGATGAAGGTATTTTCAAATTATGTTGTAAAAGTCCCTTGCAAATGAATTCCATTAAGCACTGGCTTTCTCCTGTAGTTCACTAATCATAGTTGCCCACGTACATCAAGTACAAAAAAAAGCCAACACATCCAAATAAAAAGGTGTTATTGTGACTGGACTCCAAAGGTTGGCAACAGTGATTAGTCTAAAATCCATTTAACGTGGAGAGGAGCCCATCAAAAATATTTCTTTAACTCTTTTGTAGCCCATCATGGCCCCTCGGGAGCTCATACTTCAACTGGGAATAGTAAACTATCACAATGAAGTAAAATTTAAAACTAATAAGAGCCAACCTCTGACTTTATGTACATTGGTATTTTTAGGAAGGTGGGTTGGAGAAAGATCTACAATCAGGTTTGAAGAATAGGTGGTTTAATATGAAGAAATAATATGAGCAAAGACAGGGTGTAAGTGAGCTTACTATGGTTTACACTAGGGAGTTTTGGAAAAACTAGCCTACTTTAGAGATGTAGTTTTCTATTTGGAAGTAATGGATAATAGGATGGGAAAAACTAATCAGATTATAGAGGGCCTGAAATGCCATGAAGTTCTCATTGATCTTGACACAATGGGAAGTCATAAGATTCATTTACATTATTCTTTAATTTATAATACATACCTTCCCAATAAAATTTAAAAGGCACAAAAATGCAATCCATGAAAAATAATTGTCCCTTTTAATAAAGCGTAACAATCTGATTGAAATATCTATATGAAGAGCAAAGATGCAGGAATAGCTGAGAAACTCCTGCATAAGAGGAAAATTAGAAGGAAGAGGAGGAGGTGGGGGAGGAGGAGGGGGAGGAAAGCAACTTGACTTACCAGATAGCAAACTTACTATGAATTTATAGTAATTAAAAGTTTGTTATTAACACAGGATAGAAAATTGACAAAATAAGAGAGCCCAGAAACAGTCTGTACATATATGAGTGCTTGATTTATGACAAAATCACTGAGGAAATAGTGCTGGGACAATTTTTGGTTATCCATGTGGAAAAGAATGGATCCCTTCCTCATGCCATATAAAAATCAACTTTAGAAGGTAAAATAATAGAGCACGTAGGTTGCTCAGTCAGTTGAGCATTCAACCCTTGATTCAGCTCAGGTCATGATTCCAGGGTTGTGGGATCAAACCCTATGCAAGGCTCTGTGCAGAGCATGGAGCCTGGTTAAGATTCTCTCTCTCTCTCTCTCTCTCTCTCTCCCTCTGCCCCTCTCCCCCACTTTCACGCATGTTCTCTCTCTCTCTCTCTCAAATTAAAAAAAAATGTTGTTTAAAAAAGGTAAAATTTTGAAGAAAACATGGGACCTTTGTGACCTTAGGAGGGAAGAATCTCTTAAACAAGATACAAACAGCACTAATCATAAAAGAAAAGTTTGATAAATTGGGCTGCATTAAAATTCAGAATATCCCTTCAGTAAAAGACATCATGTAAAAAATGAGACGTGTCATAAACTGAGAGAATGTATTGCAGCACCTGTAATTAGTTATTTGGAATAATATAAGAACAACTACAAATAAATCAATAAGGAAAAAACATAACTTAAATGAAAGTTAGGCAATAGAAAGTAAGTATTTCACAGAAGAGAAAATGTGAATGGCCAATAAACAAAATAAGCTCAATCCTGGTAGTAATCAGGAAAATACAAATCAAAACCAACAAGATGCCATTTCATACTCACTGGATTGTAAAAATTAAAAAGTCTTACAACCAGTGTTGAAAGGGATGTGTCTTAGACATTTCTGGTAAAATGGTAAACAACCACTCTGGAGAACACATTGTTGTAATAATACAGTCACATAATTTACTACTCTGTTCTTGGCATTTCCAAGAGGATTTCTTGCACATGCGCGTCAGAAGACACAGATGAAAATGTTCATAGCAGTGCTATTCAGAGTAGCAAAAATCTGCAAATAACCCAACTGTAACAAAAGAATGAATAAATTCCTTGTAGTATAGTCATACAGTAGAATATTATGCAGCCTTGATAATGAACTGCAGATAGTTGGGCTCTGTGCTGATAGCTCAGAGCCTGGAGCCTGTTTCAGATTCTGTGTCTCCCTCTCTCTCTGACCCTCCTCCATTCATGCTCTGTCTGTCTCTGTCTCAAAAATAAATAAACGTTAAAAAAATGTTTTTGAATGACTAATCTTAGAAACATAATGTATGAACATGGCAAGTTATGGAAGACTATAGCCTACCATTTTATAAAGTTAAAAGTAATGCATGATATGTGTGATTAAATTTTCCTAAAAACCTGTGGGAATGATATACATTAAAATCAAGTGTTACTCTATGGTGCCAGTGAGGCATAAGGCAGGAAAGAAAGACAAAGATAGCTACAGATCTGGTAAACTAGTTGTTTTTATTTTTTTAAGTTGGGAGGGTGAGTGGGGTCATAGGTATTGTTTTATTTCTTAACTCATACATATTCTTTGTATGAAATACAACCTGAAAATTATAATTTGGAGAAAAAATATATTTCGTCCTTCTACTCACTCAACCATCCATTTTCCTTCACATAGAGACTTGTTAAATAAACTGTAGAACAGCCATACAAGAGAATGCAATGCAGCTATCAGAATAAAGCAACCCTCTACGTTCTAAATGGAATGACAACTGGATTACATTGTTAAAAGAAGTGCATGTATAATGCTACAATTTGCATTAAAACACACACACACACACACACACACACACACATTTATATATGCATGAGTCAGCTATCTCTGTAAGATTACCAAGAAACTGGCTCTCATGAGTTCTTGACTCTGGAAGTGACTTACGGAAACCATATTTTTAAAAGATTGACCAGGCCACCTGTAGGAAGTGAGGTGGTGGCAGTGATAGGACGGGGCCGTGAGGGAGCGACATTCACTAAAGAAATCAGGGAAAATGGGGAGACCAGCTGGAGAACCATCACAGGAATGCAACCATGAGGGAACCAGGGCTGGAGAAGGGTGATGGCCGTGGGATTATAAACAGGAGAACATAATGAAGTGAAAGGTTTTGACACTGTAAATGATTAAACAGTTCATTCTGCCTAATTACTCTTGCCAAAACCCAGTAGTCTACAAAGTCATGTAAAACTGCATTTTTAATGTACTGAATGCAATTTATTTTATTATCCTAGTTAAGACCTGTTAAATTCAAGGGATGGTCATGGAATGTTACAACACAGATGGTCTTCAGAAGGTTTTGTGGTATCCGTTTTTTCATTAAAGCCACAAAGGGAGAAGAAAATCTGAAATCCTTCCTGATTTACCCTACTTTTTGACCTTTCATCCCAAGAAGGATTTAATTGATAAATCTTCTATGAGATTTTAAAAATATTTGTCTACTAATGTGCCCTATGTAGCAATGCCAAAAATACCCTCCTAACGGGGTATTCTAAGAGAAAATGCTTTTAAGGCAGAAAGTAGAGATTACAGGATTTATTCTCTTGACAACTGTAATTAAATTTAATTAAAACATTATAAACCTTTTCTTCTACCCAGTTACATTATGATATGAATTTTTGCATATCGGTTATATCTGCAGTTATGAATTGATTTCTTTTAAATTGTCCCATCAATTATTGAAATGCCCATACTTTTACTCAGTGTTAGTAAAATCTGCTGGCAATCTAAAATAAAATGGTCCCATCCGCTCTCTCTTCTCTCCACCCCGCCCCTCCTATG
This sequence comes from Herpailurus yagouaroundi, assembly GCF_014898765.1. Lineage (NCBI taxonomy): Eukaryota > Metazoa > Chordata > Mammalia > Carnivora > Felidae > Herpailurus > Herpailurus yagouaroundi. Next base: position 10,565,872 of record NW_024412396.1, read on the forward strand.
CCTCCTTTCTTCCGCACTTCTTGCCGTCCTCACTCCTCCTGCAGTTGATCTTTTTGCTAAACTGCAGCCAGGAATTAGTTGTGTGCAGATGTATTGATTATAGTTTGTGTGTGTGAGTCTGTGCTGTCCTATTTTCCTGCACCTCAGATGGAGTTGTCCCAGTGCCGGCACCACCACTGACTTCTGGTTGAAGTCCCTGAGTCTTTGAACATCTGTCGTCCTTTACGTCATTCATGGGACTCAGAAAAGATCTACTTGAAGTTTTTCTTTCATACCACAGGGATTTTCTAAAACTTGTGTTATTTCCTGTGGCCCAGAGATTGTTTCATTTTCCTGCAAGAGGAGAAAAAAAAAGGGATCTAAATGCTTCCTGTGATTGCATAAAGTTTATTTTAGGAACTAAAATCTGTGCTTTTTCTTTTCTATTACACCCTATTTTCCTTGCTCAAGATTTATAGGGAATGTTAGGTCATGTTTGCTCCTTTGCACCAAGGAAAATGTTTTTTACTGACTAGAAAGTTTTAAAGTAAATATTCTATGACCCTGTAGTTCAAGTTCCAGGCTTGATGTGTTTTTCAGAAGAGGAAAAAACATCACTCTGTATCTAGCTCCTTACCCTTTATTTAGCATTCAGACTGTTGCTTGAAACAGTTAACATTATTTAGTCTCCACACTAACCAATTTTTATAAATAGTGTATATAAAATCACCAATAAGCAAAAATATCAAAACTTTTCATTAGTTGATGTCTTTTTGTGGTGAGGAGAGAAAGATTTTACTGTCTTTAATTAGTAACTAATTGTTTTCTGTTGAATCAGGGAGATTTTTTTATCCTTTTTAGGAAGGAATTTTTGTATAAACAAGCTTTTTGTATATGTCTAAGGCTTCCAGTTACATTTTGCAAGGAATATCAAAAATGGAGATTCATTATAATCACTTCCTGTTAGCAGAGAATAAGACACAGGAGCTATTTAGTCAAGTTGCTTTTTTATAAAATTAGATATTGGAAGGATAGGAAAATATGCCATCTAACCATTTAGGCTGGAACCTGTAGAATCCACTTTTATTTCTGAATGATGGCTTTATAGCCATGCTTTTTAGAATGCATTAGTGTCCTGAGCTTTTAGAAACAAGTGTGTATGTGACTTGCTTGCACATTTTCTAAGAGCATATTTTCCAAATGCAGAAGAGGTGCTGCCACTTCCTTTTTTGTTTCACTTCACAACTCTGTTAATAAAAATCCCTCCTGCAAATTAATTTTCCTTGACAATTCATAGCAACCTTCACATGTTATTGTTTTAAGCAATTATTGAAGGAGTTATCAATTCCCATGTAAATGAGAACATTAGTTACCATCTTTAAAATTGGTTTGAGGAATGGTTAAAGTTACCATCTTTAAAATCAGGAATGATTTCCTGATGATATAAGAGACCAAACTGTGGAGAAAATCTCCTTTCGTGTAGTTAACTTATCTGTGCTGGAATGTAGCTTACCCACATGAATTTCTTTTCCTGTGTTTTTTCATGTATTGGTAAGCCTAAGGTACCCATCTTTTCAGGTGGAAGAAACAGGAAGTAAATGCCCTTTGCCTAAATGTCCTTAATGCCCCTTGCCCATTTAATAAACTACCTATATAAGACTATCAAAGGAAAATATGCCAAAAGAAACTCAGGAATCATGATAAGCTTTTATTAGCTGAAACAGTCCACAGTATTAAGTGGATGTCAATGACGTGAGTAAGATTCTATTCATATTGCTCTACGTTATCCATCAGAATTTCTTTGCTTTACTCACTGAAGACCTCAATGTGAATTTGAAGGAAAATTTTAATCTAAACAACAATACCAGATAAGCTAAAATAAATGTAAGTGGCGTCCTTGTTAAATTAAATATTAATGAAGAATATAACTTTGACTTCTTTTTCACTTACTCTTACTCTCCTCTGAAGATTGGTTTTCTTTTATAGCTTTAAAGACATGCTGCTTTCTCCCAACTCCATTGCTCTGGTATTTTAAAAATAATGATTGAGGGAAGCACTTGAGAGAGGTTGGCATCTGGGAAAAATAAGGAGTTTGCCTCTGATTTCCCCACCATGGAGGGTAGTGAAAAGGAAGTGCGGGGTGCTTGAAGTGATTAAATCTGCTGGGCCATCTGGTCATCAGGAAAAAGCTGTGTTTTCAATTTTGCTGTGAATAGGGAGAAGCTTATTAAGGAAGGAGAGCATTTAGTCTAAGGAAAACAGAAATCGTACTTTATTTCTACCCCTAGAGCCTCACCTACCTTATTTGTTAAAAGAAGGGTCACTTGTGGAAGACACTGACCATTGGTGCGACTATATAATGATGCTGCTGTCTGAGTTACTAGGACCACTCAGAGTGAACACACAAGGGTGGCCACTTGGAATGGAGTCACACTAGTCCCCTGAAGTCTCCCCCCACCCGCATACCATCTTTATGGAGGGAATAAAATGAACAAAAGGGGTTAATTTTTTTTCAGGGCCAAGGAAAGAAATCAGAGCTCCTGGTTCCTTAAAGTTTACTGGCACGGTCTCTGATCCGGGTATCACTTGGAAAGCTGTGAATCAAGCGTAATCGATTAACATCCATCCACTCTTCTATTTAATGAACTACCTCATGCTTTAAAGGTAAAAACCAAGTTCATGTTTTATTTACCATTTTTTAAATAGAGCACTAAGTTCAAGAGAGGCTATAGAGAGAAAATAAAAAACAGGAAAAGAAATCAATGCACAAAGCATATATTTGCACTAAACATTGGAATTGGAAGTCTGGTAGAGACATGGCAATGGACAATAGTATGCAAAAAATTAAGAGCTTGGTTGTGAGTCCACCTGTTGCCACCTGCTGCTGTCTGTTTGTCATCTTTGTGATTAATTAATACGGTTTCTGATACTACCTGAATTAAACCTGGAAAGCTCAAATCCTAGGATGTAATTGAGATTGAACAGCCTGAAACTTTTTTAAAAAATTTACTTATTTTTAAAAATGTATATCCAAGTTAGCATATAGTACAATAATGATTTCAGGAGTAGAATCCAGTGATTCATCCCCTACATATAACACCCAGTGCTCATCCCAGCAAGTGTCTTCCTTAATGCTCCTTGCCCATTTAGCCCATCCCCCCACCCAGCACCCCTCCAGCAACTCTCAGTTTGTTCTATGTATTTAAGAGTCTCTTATGTTTTGTCCCCCTCCCTGTTTTTATGTTATTTTTTCTTTCCTTCACTTATGTTCATCTGTTTTGTATCTTAATTCCATATATGAGTGAAGTCATATGGTATTTGTCTTTCTCTAATTTAGCTTAGCATAATACACTCTAATTCCATCCACATTGTAGCAAGTGGCAAGATTTCATGAGTTTTGATTGCTAAGTAATATTCCATTGTGTGTGTTTTATACTATATATATACACACACACACTACATATAGTGTGTATATATATATATATATATATATATATATATATATACATATACACACTACATCTTCTTTATCCATTCATCTGTTGGTGGACATTTGGGGTCCTTTCATACTTTGGCTATTGTCGATAGCTCTGCTATAAACATTCAGGTACATGTGCCCCTTCAAAACAGCACACCTGTATCTTTTGGATAAATACCTAGTAGTGCAATTGTTGGGTCCTAGGGTAGTTCTATTTTTAATTTTTTGAGGAACCTCCATTCTGTTTTCCAGAGTGGCTGCACCAGTTTGCATTCCCACCAGCAGTGCAAAAGTGTTCTTTCATCTCCAATCTTTGCCAACATCTGTTGTTGCCTGAGTTGTTAATGTTAGTCATTCTGACAGGTGTGAAGTGGCATCTCATTGTGGTTTTGATTTGTATTTCCCTGATGATGAGTGATGTTGAGCATTTTTCATGTGTGTGTTAGCCATCTGGATGTCTTCTTTGGAAAAGTGCCTATTCATGTCTTTTGCCCATTTTTTCACTGGATTATTTGGTTGTGGGGTGTTGAGTTTGATGAGTTCTTTATAGATTTTGGATACTAACCCTTTATCTAATGTCATTTGCAGAGCAGCCTGAAACTTTTTAAAGGATTTGTAGTACCTGCAGTTCCACAGAAAAGTGCAGTTTTCTTCATTCAAGATGTAACTAATCACTGAGCATAGGAAGAAGTTTTCCTGACCTTTTAAGAGACTATTGCCTATGGGACACCTGGGTAGCTATCAGATAAGTGTCTGACTCTTGATTTCAGCTCAGGTCATTATCTCATGGGTTCATGAAATTGAACTCCACGTCGGGTTCCTTGCTGACAGCGTGGAACTTGCTTGGGATTCTCTCTCTCTCTCTCTCTCTCTTTCTCAAAGTAAATAAATAAACATTTAAAAAAGAGAGAGACTATTGCTCAGATGGTCTTTGGTTTACTAGGAGTACTTGTCGAGGTGAGGATTTGTTTTGGCTTCATTTGAAACTGCCAGTATGGAGAGAGAGAAACACGCTGAGGGGTGAATTGCCCTACCAAGAACTGCAAGAAGCATGGGGTGTGCAAAAGCTAGAAGGCCAAGAACTTGGTCAACTTCCAGATCACAGACAAAAAGGTCAGTGTGGCTGGGATGGGGCTGAGCAGAGATGAGCTGGGAAGGTGCAAAGGGCCAGATCATGAAGCACTTCCTACCATGTGAGGGAGTTAGACTTTCTCTGCAGATGATAAAGAACCATTGGAAAATGTTAGCAGGCAGTCTTGCCTGTCTACTGATGCCCTGGCTCACAGTCTTCTTTCCTCATTCCAAGCCCATGCGCTGAGTTTACTGCTTTAGTGTGCAGCTCTTGAGCCTCAAGGGCTTTTTCACTTTCCACATTCTCTGCATTCACTCCTCTGACTTTGTTCTCATTTACATCCACTCTCCATCTGAAATCTGAAACTCTTCTAGCTCTGAATGTAGTTATTTAACCATCCTTCCTGTTCTCATGTTCCCTCACCCTCACTAAAGTTGCTTTTCAGGATTCCCCATGCCTTGATGTCTCTTAATAAAGTCGTTCCCCTCTCTCTGGACTTACCTTCTATATTAGGATTCTCCAGATAAACAAAATTAATAAAGCGTGAGTATATATAGGTAGATGGATAGGTGGATGTAGCTGTATCTTCCTATCTAATGATCAACTGAGAGGTGATTTATCTATTTATTATTGACATATCAATGGACATATAATGTTAGTTTGAGATGTGTAACATAGTGATTTGACATTTATATATATTACAAAATACTCACCATGGTATAGTTACCATCTGTCATCATATAAAGTTAATACAGTATTCTTTACTATATTCCCTATGCTATCCTTTACATCCCCATGATTTATTTTTTTTTATTAACTAGAAGTTTGTACCTCTTGATTCCCTTCACCAATTTCCCCAACCCCTACCCCACTCTGGCAACTGCTAGTTTGTTCTCTGTATTTAAGAATCTGTTTCTATTGGGGCACTGGGGCACCTGGATGGACCTGTCAGTTAAGTGGCTGACTTTGGCTCAGGTCATGATCTCATGTTCGTGCGTTCAAGCCCTGTGTTGGGCTCACAGCCATGAGCCTGCTTCGGATTCTATGTCTCTGTCTCTCTCTGCCCCTCCCCCACTCATGCTGTGTCTCTCTGTCTCAAAAATAAATAAACATTAAAAATAAAAGAATCTGTTTCTATTTTGTTTATTTAGCATATAATACCTGCTAGGTCCATCTGTGTTGTTCCAAATGGCAAGATTTCATTCTTTTTTATGGCTGAGTAATAGTTCATTGTGTATATATACTACATCTTCTTTATCCATTCACCTATTGATGGATACTTCATCTGCTTCCATATCTTGGCTATTGTAAATAATGCTGCAATGAACACAGGGGTTGCATATATCTTTTTGATTAGTGTTTTTATTTTCTTTGGTAAATTCCTAGAAGTAGAATTGCTGGATTGTATGATATTTCTATTTAAAAGTTCTTGAGAACTTCATACTGTTTTCATTGGTGATTGCACCAATTTACATTTCTACCAGCATTATACAAGTGTTCCCTTTTCTCTTCTACTAGCAATTGTAACAGTGTGAAGTGATATTGTGATTTTGATTGGCATTTCCCTGATGGCGAGTGATGTTGAACATCTTTTCATGTGTTTTTTGACCATTTCGCCATCATCTTTGGAAAAATGTTTATGCAGGTCCTCTGGTCGTTTTTAATCAGATTGTGGGTTTTTTTTTTTTTTTTTTTTTTTTTTTTTTTTGATGTCGAGTTGATTGGGTTCTTTATATATTTTGGGTATTAACCCCCTATAAGATATATCATTTGCAAATATCTGCTCCCATTCAGTAGATTGCCTTTTTGTTTTGTTATCTCCTTTGCTGTGTAAAAGCTTTTTAGTTTTATGTAGTCCCAGTGGTTTATTTTTGCTTTTGTTACTCTTGTATGAAGAGACAAATCCAGAAAAATATTGCTGAGACCAATGTCTATGAGTTTACTGTGTATGTTTTCCTTTACAAGTTTTTTGGTTTCAGGTTTTACATTTGGGTCTTTGATCCATTTTTAGTTTATTTTTGTATATCATATAAGAAAGTGGTTGAGTTTCATTCTTTGGCATGTAGCTGTTATTTCCCCAACACCATTTATTGAAGAACACTCTCTTTTTCCCATTGTATATTGTTTCCTCCTTTGTCAGATTGACCATATAAACATGAATTTATTTGTGGGCTCTCTATTCTGTTCCATTGCTCTACGTGTCTATTTTTATGCCAGTACCATAGTGTTTTGATTCCTACAGCTTTGTAGTATAGTTTGAAATCTGGGAGTGTGATACCTCCATCCTTCTTGTTCTTTATCAAAGTTGCTTTGGCTATTTGGGGTCTTTTATGCTTGCAAACCAATTTTAGGATTATTCTATTTTTTTGAAAAATGGTATTGATAATTGTTAGGAATTTTATTGAATCTGTAAATTGCTTTGGATAGTATGGACATTTTAACAATATTAATTTTTCCAATCCATGAGTACAGTATATCTTTCCATTTATTTGTGTCATCTGCAATTTCTTTTATTGGTCTCATAGTTTTAGAGTACATGTCTTTCACCTCCTTGGTTAAATTTATCTCTAGGTATTTTATCCTTTTTTATACAATTGTAAATGGGTTCATTTCCTTAATTTCTCTCTGCTAGTTTGTTATTAGTGTAAAGAAACAGATTTCTCTATATTAATTTTGTATCCTCCAACTTTACTGAATTCACTTATTAGTTCTCATAGTTCTTTTGGTGGAGCTTTTATTGTTTTCTATATATAGTGTTATTCCATCTGCAAAGTTTGACTTCTTCCTTACCAATTTGGATGTTCTTTCTCCCTTCCCTTGCCTTCCCTTGCCTTCCCTTCGCTTCCCTTCACTTCCCTTCGCTTCCCTTCCCTTCCCTTTCCATTCTTTGTCTGATTGCTGTGGCTATGACTTCAAGTATTATGTTGCATACAAATGGTGAGAGTGGACATTCTTGTCTTGTTTCTGATCTTAGAGGAAAAACTTTCATGTTTTCACTACCAAGGATGATGTTAGCTGTGAATTTGCCATATATGGCCTTTACTGTGTTGAGTTATGTTCTCTCTATATCCACTTTGTTTAGAGCTTTTTATCATGAATAGATGTTGGATTTTGTGAAATGCTTTTTCTGCATCTCTTGAGATGGTTATATGATTTTTATCTTTCATTTTGTTAATGTGATATATCATGATGGCTGATTTGCATGGAGAGAGGTATATTTTAAGGAATTGGCTCACACACTTATGGAGGCTGGTGAATCCAAAATCTGTAGGGTAATTGGCAGGATGGAGATCCATGGAAGACCTGATGTTGTGATTCAACTCCAAAGACTATTTGTTGGCAGGATTCTCTCTTGCTTAGGGAGGTCAGTCTTTTGTTGTATTCAGGCTTTCAGTCAAGTGAATAGGCTTATCTACATTATGGAGGGCAAACTGCTTTACTCAAGGTCCATTTATTTAAATGTTAATGTCATCCAAAAACCCTTTCACAGTAACATCCAGAATGATGTTTCACCAAATATCTGGGTGCCATGGCCCAATCAAGTCAAAACATAAAAGTAACCATCACACCTTCCTGTCTTCTCTAACCTGGACCTATGCCATGAATGGTTCCATTGGCTTCTTCCTTGTTCCTTTACCTTGTTGTGTAACTACCACACCCGCTGTGTTAATGCCAAAGTTTGTATTACTCTGGAAATCTGCTTCCTCTACTCCTGAAACTGTTCAGCAACACTGAAGAAAACCACACACCCGAGTATAATGGTGTTAAAACAAGTGAGTGGTCCCTGGCTCCAGTGAGGTTCTCAGGACTACTTGTGTGTCCCTGGGCAAATCCATCTCCATTCCCACAGAGAGACTTTCAGACCTCTATGGTTCTAGGGAATCCCTTCATGTCTCAGTCTCTCTCGCTCAGCTAATGAGCTTAGCTATTACTACACAGTGGAAACTGTGGGTTTTAAACATGAACCACATCAACTTGCTGCTCTTTGTCCCTGTTTGAACCATTTAAATGATCTTGGTTTGCCCTCATAGGAGAATGTTGGGAGCAGGTAAGGGGCCAACAGGCATATGCACTTTGTCTTCAGAATACATCCAGTGCGACTGTGCCTCTAACTCCCTACCTAGGACTCTTTGAAGGTCATTACCACCTACCTCTTGACTTCACCTGCCCCCTCCATGGTAGTCCATTCCATCTTTCAATTTGCCTCACCTACTAAATGCCCACTTTCACCTCCTTATCTGACATAACAACTCAGAGTGATGAATCCAAATAGGATTTAGAAATGTTAGGACATGGTATCTGGATGTGGTTGGACGGATGGTACCAGTCATAGAGACATAGCAGTAGGAAGTGGAGCAGGGTGTTTCAGAAGGAAGATGATAAGTGGTTTTGGCCACAGTAAACTTCAGGTGCCTGCGGAACATGTATAACCACTGTGATCTCTTAAAGGGCTTTTTATTAGGCCTAAATCATACAGCCTGATTTATTCCCTCCCTCCAGGCCATTTGAGTTCATTTTTCATCTTGTAGGTTGCTAAAACAAAAGGAACAATGTTGATCACCTAATCCTAGTTGTTTAAACAAGAGGGGATTTATTAAGTGTAATTGAAACGACCCTTGTTACAGCAGGAACACCTTGCATACATCAAAGATAGGTCCCAGCCCATGACAGCATCAGCAATCTGTCAGTCTCTGTACTATAATCTTTTGCTATTTTTGCCTAACTCTTTGTTGCCTGAAGTTCATCCCAGACTCTGGTGAGGTTATAGTGAGTAATTCTAAAGTTACCAACTGCTAGTTGTATTGTTTGGGTCAAGTGTGTAGTTTCTGAGAACTGTTAAATAAGGTTCCTCCACAACACCTCTGTTTACTCATCATTTCATTTAAGCATGTAATATAATTGCCAGCAAGGGAAATGGGTGGTGAGGACAGCCCTATTGCACTGCAGGCATTTGGGAGGGGCTAGGATTGTCAGCTGCTATTTGCAGCATCGGTCAGCATTAGAAACAGACACGGAAGAAAACACGTGCCCAGACATCATTTGAGTCTGTTTCTACACTGAGAACCTGACTCATTTCTCACACAGAGACCCACTCTTAAAAGGCTATTTCATGTTCTTGGTGGCAGATGCCAAGTGTGTGTGTGTGTGTGTGTGTGTGTGTGTGTGTGTGTGCGCGCGCGCGCGCACACACTTGAGTGCTGAGCCTTTGAAACAGGCCATGCAGACTTCTATGCCATCAGAGTGATAGTGTCAGAAAGGCAGCTCTGTGTCTAGCCTGAAGCTCATAAAGGAGACTGGGTTGCAGACAGAGCTTTGGGAGTCATTACATGCAGGTGGAGGTTGAAGCATTTTGTTCTTAGATAACCTTTGCATCCTTCCAACTCACAGATTCCTCAATTCCAGCATGAGGAATTTATGTTCTCCCTGACTGTACCAAAATTCAGCAGGCATGTGACTCTTTAACATGAAGTTATTAATGATTTTCCCCCCATCATCACATAGTTGTAAACATTGCTGGTAAAGGGTATAAATAATCTTGTTAGTAGAAAAATAAAGGGTGGAAACATTGTAAAATGTTTAAAGAGGAACATTTAAAAATGATTTTTATTAATTCCAGAAAGATTGGAGAATGAAGACAGATCCTCTAAATGTCTTACAAGAAGGAAATCCTTGAAGATTTTGCAATCACTAAAAAGGTATCAATAGAATGTATAGAAAAATGGACAAGTCAGTTCTTGTATTTCTTTTTTTTTCATTTGAGGTATTTAACAGAAATTTTCTCAAAAATGTATTAAGGGAGGGGAACGTGGGTGACTCTGTTGTTCTACTTCTTAAATAATGAAGTACATCTAAAGGTGCACCCAAATACAAAATTACAGAGGAATGAATGAATGAATGAATGAATGAATGAATGAAGTCAGTAAATTCTCCTTGAGAGTAAGTTAAGCTCTTTAGGATATTCCTTTTCTTCCTCAGCCTACTTATAAGTTAATGGATGGTGCTCCTTTAGTGCCTGAGGATCTTCCACTACTCCTAAGCCTAAAGCAAAAAATGATAGCTCCAATGTCCCTATTAATTCATTAGTTATCCTTGCATTTTTTCATCAAGTGCCACCAAGGAATTTCTGTCAGTCACCCAGTTTTTCTCTTTCTCTAGTGTACAGAGCTGCTGCAAATAATATATGCTTTTCATTCATTCTCTGTGTCAAATCTCCAAGAAAGGTGGCATCCCAGGGCCAGGAGACCAGACTTTCAAGGTTGGTGACAGTAGATCTTACACTGATGAAATCAAATATGTTTTGCTGGGAATATTGATAAAACGATTCATTTTTACTGAGGGCTATTCACATTGATAGATGGTCAGATGCAAGAAGCAAAATAAATATGGATGATCCTGGCATTACTGCCTCTGACACATTTTTTTTTATTCCTTTAATATTTTTCTATACAATCTGTAGGTGTGGATGAATGCCAAACTGCATTTAATTTTCCTATGCCTCCTGGAATTGTGGATGTGAGTTTTATGTACTAATTCTTACAGGAAAAGACATTTTTCTATATGAAGATATGGTGCTTCAGCTTGATATGACTGTTGCTTTCTAAATATGTTAAATTTTAATTAACAGAATGTGTGTCTAATGAGATATGCAGATTAATTGAAATATAGAATTATTAAGACCTTCCTAACACAAACTTTTTATAATTCCCTACCTTAATAAATTATATTCAGTATAGTCTATTTACCTTCCTTTGATTAATCTCAATTTTGTCATGCTTCAGGCTATAAATAATCATTTCTGCTTCTACTATAATATATATGCATAAATAGAGGGAGAAAGCAATTCCCCTCTCTTTATTTCCAGGATGTAGCCTCAGAATTGCATTTAAAACAACAACTAAAATCCTTTCTGTCCATTTGTTTTTTGTTACCTCTTTAACCCACAAGCTGAGTACTGTCCCAAATTCAGTTTCATTGGGAATTTAGTTATTTGAGGTTTTAAAATCACTGTTAATCCTTTTTTTCAATTTCAATTGGAAGTCATACATTTTCATAAGATATAGTGAAGTTGCTGACTAAGTCAAACAAATAAGCCTCCTCTGAGTTTTAGAAAGCAAGCGTTTTTAAACAAAATCCTAAGTTAGATGACCTGAAATGCGAATTTATCTGCTGTTTGAATGCTGTAATCATCTCTGGTCTTTCTCCTAACTCTTCATTCATTGTTCAGGCAATGAATATTTATCGAGTGTTTACACCTTGTCAGACAGTGTGAGATGCTAGGGAACACAGAAATGACAAATGACAGTCTTGTCTTCACTGCACTTAAAGGCTAGTAGGGCATCAGACTGTTCAGCATCAATGGTTGATAGACTACAGTCAAGGCTAGATTTCAAGTTAATTGTTCTCAGTCAATAAAAAAACCACAAAATTTCAGCAGCCTTCCTGAAAAATCAAGGCTTTCTGGTGGCAAATGTTTGCAAGAGTCTTCAACAAATAATGGTACTAGATCAGTGGTTTTAAAACTCTAGTATGCCTTGGATTACTAGAGGGCTTATTAAAACAGATTGCTGCGCCCCTCACCAGAGGGGTTGATTCAGCAGGTCTGGGGTTGGAGATGGAGTGGAGGGGGAATTTCATTTCTAGGAAGTCCCCAGGTGATACACAGACTGCTGGTTTGGGAACTGCACTTTGAGAAGCACTGGTCTAAAGTATTTTGTTCCTCAGTAGACCCTCCCTTTGGTGATGATGATAATGTTAACAATATTCATGTAGTGAGCTCCTCTGGAGTGACAGGTACCTTGCCTGTTACATCCATCATTACATTCAGTTCTCACAACAACTTCATGGAATAGATGCGATTACTCTACTCATTCAACAAGTAAGGAAATACACTTGGAGAGGTTAATTAATTTGCTCAATGTCACAGAGCTAGTAAGTGACAAAAGCCAGGATTTGAATTTAAAATTTCCTGTTACATGTCTGTGGTTCCAACCACAGTGTTGTTCTGACTTCCTATGATGGCAAGCACACCTGGGCAGTGATGGGCACAGACTCCTTAAGAGACACCCATGGGTGTCCACTGGACCTGTGTCCACATGCACCTACACCTAGAGGATTCTGAATAGATGGCTTTTTAGGTTCTCATGGGAAGGAGATAGCAGAACTTCCATTGTCATCTATTCTAGTGGCTAATAAGCTTTTTGTGATGGGAAAAAAGTTTTAATTAGATAAAGTGTTTCTGTTTTACCATTTTTTAAAAGCCATTCAGTCACAGAGAATTAGGTAACGGTAGCACAGCACACCCAGTTGAATTGAACCCACATCTCCATGAAACAGGATTTGACAGCGAGGGCTGGAACCAGGTGTGCTGCTTTTTCCAAAAGGTCAAACACCCCTTTCCAGTCCTCATCCCATTGCAACCCATTAAAAGGTGTCTTTGAAATTAATTTGAGCTCTTTGGACCTGAGTTAAAATACTTGTTGCATATCACCTAACATAAAAATAGTAATTATTTGATATATTAATTAATAGTTCTGTCAGGAAGGCTCAGTGATATTACTCACAGGGTGAGGAAAATCAAAGAATGTGCTGGTGGTTCATCAGCATCCTGGGAAGGGCCATCTTGGTTCCTGGTTAGACAACATTTTCTGTTGAGGAGTTGATCTCATCTCCTGACCTTACAGCAGACTATTCTTACACCTACAGAGGATGCAGTGGTCTTTCAGATGGGCTATTAATGTAATAATATGATATTACTATTATTATTATTATTATAAAATAAAATGCAGATACAGAAAACAACACAAAACAATTATTCTGAGTTATTCTGAGGTGAGGTATTCTGAGTTATTCTGAGATGAACATTCTTGAAAGTGCCAAGTCAAGAATTACAACTTTATCACCCACCATGATGGCTAATTTTATGTGTCGACTTGACTGGGCTAAGAAATGTCTGTATAGTTGGTAAAACATTATTCCTGGGTATGTCTATGCAGGTGCCTCTGGAAGAAACTAATATTTTAATCAGACTGAGTAAAGAAGATTGCCCTTAACAATGCAGAATGGAATTACCCAATCCATAAAGGGCCTGGAAAGGCAGAAAAGGAAGGGTAAATTCACTCTGCTTGAGCTGAGATATCCATCTTTTCCTGCCCTCAAACATTGGTGCTCCTGATTCTCATGTTTTTGGACTCAGCCCAGGACTTATACCATCAGACACCCCTGATTCTCAGACCTTCAAACTTGGACTGGATTCCACCATTGGCTTTCCTGGTTTTCTGGCTTGCGCATGGCAGATTATGGGACTTCTTGGCTTCCCCAGTCATGTGAGCCAATTCCTATAATAAACATCCTTTTATATCTGTATATATCCTATTGGTTCTCTTTCCCTGGAGATACCGGACAATACTCCCACCCAAAAGTTCCACCTTCCTCAAAAAAGTAACCTGATCCTGACTTTTTGTCATAATCACCTTGCTGTATTTTTATATATGCATATATGCATTCTTAGCACTATCATTTAGTCTTGCTCATTTTTAAAATTTGATAGATCTTTAAGTTTCTTTTAACTTATGGAATCCCTCTCCATCACCTTTCCTCTAAATTTGTGTGGAAGAATCTAGGCCATTTGTCCTTTAGAATTTCTCCAAGTCTGGATTTAGCTGTTTGCAGCCTCTTGGTGCATTACAGTATGTTGCTCTGTCCTCTGTATTTCTTGGAAATTGGCAGCTGGGTGCAGACAATGGAGCAGACTCATGTTTTCTCCCTTTGACAAGATTCTAGATCGCGTTTGGCTAGATGGTAGGAGGCACATGGTATCAGGTTGTCTCTCTTTTTATGATAGGAACAGCTTTGAGGCTTAATATCTACATCTTTTCATTAGATTAACAAAATGATGTTATTCTTATTCTTTTTTTTAATTTTTTTTCAACGTTTTTTTATTTATTTTTGGGACAGAGAGAGACAGAGCATGAACGGGGGAGGGGCAGAGAGAGAGGGAGACACAGAATTGGAAACAGGCTCCAGGCTCTGAGCCATCAGCCCAGAGCCTGACGCGGGGCTCAAACTCCCGGACCGCGAGATCGTGACCTGGCTGAAGTCGGACGCTTAACCGACTACGCCACCCAGGCGCCCCACAAAATGATGTTATTCTTATTCTATAATTTTTCCCATTTATTAGTTGGAATACACTTAAAAAGAAATACTTCATTTACTGTTGATTGATCAGTGGTATTGCTCATGCAGGGAGAGAAAGTTAAATGTTTCATTCTTTCCTTTTATTTGCCAATTCTCAGGAACTAGCACTTGAGAGGCGACTAATTCCTCTTTTCAAAGACTATTTAAGAACTCATGGATTTAAATATGTTTATAGGTTTAAATACATTGGATTTATTATAATTGCTAAAGCTCAAATGACCACATATTTGATCAGTGGAAGCCTCTTCAAGGTAGCTCCTGACTCCTTTTAATGTGACCCAAGTAGTCATTGATACCTTCCTTGCTTTCTGTTATGGTAGGATGTTCCAGCTTGTCTTGTAAGTATACAAGACAAGTATACAAGCATTCTGTGTCATGCCTGGGATCCACAATTTCTCTAATAAGGTTTTTTTTAAGTGAGAAATTATATCTTAAAACTATATGTGGTACTAGGGATCTCCTTGCTACTGGATCAGTCTTTTGTTTTTAGGCCTTTTCAGTAGACTGAGCTTGAAAAAGGCACAGGTGTGTAGACACATAAACACATGTGCATATATTTTGCATCTGCTCTCTTCCCTAGTTTTTAATAGCTGTACTTTTTCTAATTGTTTATATAGATAGTATGTAACTTTTGGGCCACAGGCAAAGTATCCTATGTCAATATCACCCTGGTCATCTTGGTTGTCTGAAGCCCATTTCTCAGGAAAGGTTCTTGGGAATAATAGTGCCTGTGTGCTTGTATATTGATAAGTTTATGCCCTTTGTACTCAAAAACAAGTTTTGGGGTGCCTGGGTGGCTCAGTCAGCTAAGCGTCCGACTTCAGCTCAGGTCACGATCTCGCGGTCCGCGAGTTCGATCCCCGTGTCGGGCTCTGGGCTGATGGCTCGAAGCCTGGAGCCTGCTTCCGATTCTGTGTTTCCCTCTCTCTCTGCCCCTCCCCCGTTCATGCTGTGTCTCTCTCTGTCTCAAAAATAAATAAACGTTAAAAAAAAATTTAAGGGGCGCCTGGGTGGCGCAGTCGGTTAAGCATCCGACTTCAACCAGGTCACGATCTCAGGGTCCGTGAGTTCGAGCCCCGCGTCGGGCTCTGGGCTGATGGCTCGGAGCCTGGAGCCTGTTTCCGATTCTGTGTCTCCCTCTCTCTCTGCCCCTCGCCCGTTCATGCTCTGTCTCTCTCTGTCCCAAAAATAAATAAACGTTGAAAAAAAAAATTAAAAAAAAATTAAAAAAAACACAAGTTTTACTAGATATTAAATCTTTGGCTCATTCTTTGAGCATCTTAAATATGTTACATCATTTCCTTCTGGGAAAAAGCATTGCTGTGGAAAAAAAAACTAATAACAATCTAATTTTCTTTCCCTTTTAATTCACTTGTTCTTTTCTACATGCCCAGGCAAAATTTCTCTTCCTGTCTCTTCTCTTCTCTTCCCAGGATGGATCCATAGTGGTCAAATTATATGTGTGTGTGTGTGTGTGTGTGTGTGTGTGTGTGTATTTTATAATTTTTAAAAAGTTTTTCTTGAGTTACAGTTTTTGGTACAGTAAAACCTTGGTTTGTGACATAATTCATTCTGGAAACATGCTTGTAACCCAAAGCACTTGTATATCACAGCAAATTTCCCCATAAGAAATAATGGAAATTCAGATGATTTGTTCCACAACCCAAAATTATGCATATAAAAATGATTACAATACTGTAATATAATACAGAATAATAAATAAAATACAAAATATAAAGAAAAACAAATTAACCTGCACTTACCTTTGAATACCTTCGCAGCTACGGTGAGGGAGTCAAGGGAGAGGTGGATTATTGTGTAGGATGACTTTCACTATCACTAACAGATGTTGACCACAATACAGTATTAACAAAATCTTGTCATATGCTGTATTTAATGGCAAAAAGGCAGCACAGGAAAGCGTCTATGTGTGCAGGCAACCTGACCTAGAATGAAGCAAAGCATTCCTAAGCTCACTCTTGTATGGAAAAGCAAAGGACTGTCCATAGGTGGTTTGAAGTGACAAAAAGTACACTAGCGCCAGTTGTGGGCACCTTCCAACGTTCTGAAAAATCACTGATTTCTGCCAAACTTTGTGGCCTAAGACCAAGCATTTGAGCATGCGAGGTGATCACCTCCAGTTCTGCAAAGAGGTGGTCGGGGGGGGGGTGCGACGAATCATTGGCTCAGTTGTGATCATGTGACATTTGGCATCACATGATGCCACCCATACTACTTGTAGCGAGTAAACATTGCTCGTTTATCAAGTTAAAATTTATTAGATATATTTGCTCATCTTGCAGAACACTCACAGAACAAGTTCCTCACAATCCAAGGTTTTACTGTATGTGTTCTATTCCCTTACTTTGGTGTTTCTTTTACAGGCAATCCTATCAGTACATTCGAGCTCCATTGCATACCTTTATTTTTTTTTTAATTTTTTAAATGCTTATTTATTTTTGAGAGAGAGAGAGACAGAGTGCAAGCAGGAGAAGGGCAGAGAGAGGGAGACACAGAATCCAAAGCAGGCTCCAGGCCCCGAGCTGTCAGCACAGAGCCTGACGCAGAGCTTAAACTCATGAACCATGAGATCATGACCTAAGCTAAAGTCGGACACTTAACCAACTGAGCCACCCAGGTGCCCCTGAATATCTTTAATGTTACTCATTTTCTTTTGAATCTTTCTAAAAATTTCTTTCATTACTTTTTGATTTTTAAGAGATTTCTCTTTTGTACATTTTGTTTCTCTTAGGATATTATCTGTTGTGTGTATTTTCTCTCATGTTCCTTCATGTTTACTCTTCATTCTTGAAAGGATTTTTTATTTCCAATTTGTAGGAGTTCTGTCACCTCATTTCCAAGTTTTTCTAATTTTGATTTTTTTTCTCAAGTCTTCTATCAGTTTCCTAATGTCTCTGAACTCATTGTGAAGTATTAAATTACAATTTTGTTCTGTGTTGTGGACGGGTCTTTCTGGCTTGCTTTCTTTGCCTGTGGGATGCTATTCAGTTCCTTATTTTCTTTTTCCTTATAATAACTTGGTATGGTATCTACTTTGATACTTCCCTGTAGCATATTTCTTAGTGACATTAGCTTTTCTGAACTTTAGAAGGGGCAGGGGTTCCATGAAACATTTCTTATTTCACAGAGCCCCCTCTCTAGTTGTTTTAGCCTAGTGTTCAAATATATGGCAGCCTTCTCTCTCAGCTTTCTTGGCTCTGTTTCTCTCCCTGACTTTGGTCTGAACTGTCTCTTTCTGTTGTCTGTTTCCCTGTTCTGCCTGGTTTTCACTGCACTCCAATCGCTTGGCACTCCAATCGCTTGTCTGCAATTTGGGTGGAGTGCTAGAAAGGAGACCTGATTCACTAGCTTGCTATTGGAGAGACCACAACCACCCAATTTCAGCTGCTGTTCTCAGTTTGGTCCTCCCTATTTCCATAGTATGGTTTTTCTGTTCCCGGATCCATAAATGAGAAGTTCCATTGCTTCCTTCTTCCTCCTGTACAGATGGGCCACCAGCCAGGTCTTGTGAGGTTGGGTTGTCTCCACCCACTTATATTTTGGGGTTCATGGGGACACCTTGTCACCTAGTTTTGTTATAAGTGTTGTCCACAGTTTTGCTATCTTGTTCTGTTTTTATGTGGGAATTTGGAGAGATTGAAACACCGTGCTTGCCACACTGTTGGTTTCCCAGAGTCGTCCCCTACCAATGAACTCTGGATAAATATTCCCCCAGTTTCCTTTTCACTTAGAGCAGGGAGAACAATTTTAGCCTTCCTGGTGAAGACATTTAAGCGTTTTTGACAGATAACTTTCTCTCTTCTCTTCAGCCTCCTCTCAAGCCCTGTTTACCCTTCCTTGCCTGCCCTGGGCAAGTTTTAGCAGGATGGAGGGGGAAACAGGTATGCTTTAGAGCTTAACACTGTGGCAGGATACTTGGAACATTTTCCCAGCTTGCCCTCCATAGACTGAATTGGAAGATCAGTGACAGCAGAATGTTTCAGAGATGAGAGCTATTTCTGTCCCAACTGGACTTTTGGTGATTCATTCTTAAAAAGGAGGAAATCATTTCAAATACAGTTTTTCTGGGACTGATATTCCACTTCCAGGTGGAAGCAGACACCACTAGGGGAAATTGGCACTGTGACCTGAGAAGCATTTCAATTTTTTTTTTTTTTTTTGGCTGGGTACTTTATTGATGGTAAATGACAAGGTAGGGCTCCTCAAGCCCCTTCTCTTCTTCAGGGGGCCTGGGATGGAAACTGTGGAGGTTGGGAGATCCTCAGTGTGTTGGGGGTTGAGCTGGGGCAAGGGCTCCCTAGCAGCTGAGGACCTTTCTCTTCCTCCTGCTCTTGCTGGGGCTGGTGGTCCAAGGACTCTTACTCCTTGGAGGCCATGTAGACCATAAGGTCCACCACCCAGTTACTGTAGCCAAATTCACTGTCATGCCAGGAAATGAACTTCACAAAGTGGTTATTGAGAGCAATGCCAGCCCCAGCATCGAAGGTGGAAGAGTGGGTGTTGCAGGAGACAAACCTGGTCCTCGGTTTAGCCCAGAATGCCCTTGAGGGGGCCCTCCGATGCCTACTTCACCATCTTCTTGATGTCATTGTATTTGAAAGCTTTCTCCAGGCAGTACATCAGATCACAACTGATACATTGCTGGTGGGGACACAGAAGGCCATGTGGGTGAGCTTTCCATTCAGTTTAGGGATGACCTTGCCTATAGCCTTGGCAGTGCCAGAAGTAAGGATGGTGTTCTGGGCAGCCCCTGAGAAGCATTTTTAATGTTTATTTACTTCTGAGAGAGAGACAGAGCACGAGTGGGAGAGGGACAGAGAGAGAGGGGGACACAGAATATGAAGCAGGCTCCAAGCTCTGATCTATCAGCAGAGCCCAATGCGGGGCCCAAACTCATAAACCATGAGATCATGATCTGAGCCGAAGTCGAACACTTAATGGACTGAGCCACCTAGGCACCCCCACTGAGAGGCATTTTTTTTTAATTTTTTTTTTTCAACGTTTATTTTTTATTTTTGGGACAGAGAGAGACAGAGCATGAACGGGGGAGGGGCAGAGAGAGAGGGAGACACAGAATCGGAAACAGGCTCCAGGCTCTGAGCCATCAGCCCAGAGCCTGATGCGGGGCTCAAACTCACGGACCGCGAGATCGTGACCTGGCTGAAGTCGGACGCTTAACCGACTGCGCCACCCAGGCGCCCCGAGAGGCATTTTTAATGCTTTTATTCACATGGTGAAAATTGGAGAGGTGTAGGATTTTAAACTTTATTATTATTTTTTATTTACTTATTTATTTTGAGAGAGAGAGAGAGAGAGAGAGAGAGAGGAAAGGAGGGACAGAGGGAGAGAGGAAGAGAGAATCCCAGAATCCCAGGAAAGTTCTGCACTATCAGTGCAGAGCCCTACATAGGGCTTGAACCCATGAACCATGAGATTACCACCTGAGCCTGACTAAAGAGTCAGACCTTTAACCTACTCAGACACCCAGGCACTCCAAAAGAGGTGTAGGATTTTAAACCTTGTTATACAGAACAGTTTTGTGTGTGTAAAAATGCAGCAGTCCACCCAAGGTGGTTTTCTTCCTCACTCCCACTTCTGGAGGAAGGCAGTATATGACTGAACTTGGCACTCCTTCTTCCCTGCCTGACTGCCCCTGTGCCCTCCCTGGGCCAGTGAAGGACCATCAATTCACAGGCTCTGCAGTTTTTCTGTGCAGGTGGTGGACACCCTTGGAAATCCAAGTGCTGTTCTGCTTCAGGCTATCTCACAGCTAGGACTCCTGAGTTTCAAACCAGGCAGAAGGCCCCTTTGATTGGCATTTCTTCTATTAGCCAGGAGCCTACAAACAATCAGCCCTTCTACCATGCCAGCTTTCAGTGTTTGGCTCGAAAGTGTCTCTTGGTGACCTTTATTTGCATTGGCCTGCAGATAATAGTAAGTTTCCTTAGTAAGGAGGAGACGGGAGGAGGTAAAGGGCATATGTGAAGCCTAAGTATTAACTGTGAGGACTTAAGTATAGGCTGTGCAGCCAGCTCTGGCAACCTCAGTTCCGTTGCCCTTTACGACGGAGACAATGACTGTATCATTAGCCACCCTGGTCCACCACCACCGTGGGGACACTCACAAGTTCAAAGATTTTAGAGATCAAACTGCCATTGTCCTCCAGAGGTCTCTAAAACAGGAGGCTGTGCCTCGTAGCTGTGGAAGGAATACAACTTTGACATATAAGAGAGGTTGCCAACTGGCAGCCTACAGATGAGTTTTGTTTGGACTTCAGAGAGTTAAAAAATTTTTTTAAATTAATTGCCAACATTTAAATATCAGACTTTATGTTTAAAAAAAAAAAAGAAAGAAAAGAAGGTCATTTTCTGGCTCTCTTGAGAAACCAGGGAACTGGCAACTATTAGCTGGAGCTGAGTGGCAACTGCCCTCTTTTGTAGGGGCCTGTGTGCCCTGCGTTGCCGTGGTCTCTCTCTCTGCTCTGCCATCATTTTTGCTCTTTCCCCTGGATTATTCCCACCAGCATAAACACCTAATGTTATTTCTCCCTTCTGAAAAGACTCAACTGTTTCTGGACTCGACTTTCCCTGTGAGTGCTCACTCCCGTTTCTTTCCCCCTCTTCACAGCACAAACTCCTCATGAGGGTTGCTCACACTCAGTCTCCAGCATCCTGCTCCTGTTCTCTCATTCTCTCTGAGGTGCTCTACAGTCAGGCCCTGGTCCCCCAGGTCCCACTGCAACATGGTGAGGCCCCCAGGGGTGCCAGGGCTCATGTTTCTTCCAAGTCAACCCATGGGCCACCTATGACTCTGGCACTTGGTCCCTCCCTGACTTCCGTGCTCACTTTTTGCTCACCTGCCCTCCATGCTCCATCACTCTTGAGCTTTCCTTTCTGTCCACACTCTTAGCTGGGAGACATTTAGATCTCTGCCCATGGTCCTTTGTCTCCCCTCACCCCTTCGTGATCACCTTCAGTTTTAAGGCTTTAAGAAGCATCTGTGTACGAGCACAGAACAGCATTATGAGCATTCTCTCTGCACAGAGCCTAGCCCTCTCTACCCTGTGGCCCAACCTTCCTGTCCCAGTTGAGCAACTGGAGGTGAGGTCAGTGACCTGAGGCTCACAGGCCCTGGGGAATGGTGTAAACAGGGTTGGACCTGCCCTGCATTCGTGGTGTTTCCTGTGTCATCAAGTCAGGCTATTAGTCCTGAGAAGAGTGTTCTGGAGCCAAACTCATAACGTCCACGCATTCTGGAGATTTCCTTGACTTCGGACCCCTGGGAAGATGCCTGTGGTTGTGTGGGATCAGGCATTGCAGCCAGATTTGGATGGAGGAAATGACTCTGGGCTATTCCTTCCTCGTGAGCTAAGGAATGACCACGGTTGGAAGGACTGCACTGGCTCTCAATGAACCTGTAAAGGAGGCAGCATGTGTCACATGCTGACCTCATCCCCCAAGTGCATCCTGGCTGAGCTGGAGTAATCCACCAGTTAAGATGCTGGACCACAAGGAAAAAAAAAAAGAGTATGATTTTGTGTTTTAATTAAAATGCAATGCTAAGCCATGAACACAAGCTGACCTATTTCATTTTCATTTCTTACTGTCCCTCAAGTTGCCAGGCCACGTGTTTTCTCTAAACCTGGGAATTTAAAGGACCATCTTTTCCTGCTGCACACTGCACTGCTGACCTTGCCGCACCAGCATTCTTCTCAAAGCTAGAACAAACAACCCTAAAATTTGTATGGAACCACAAAAGACCTCCTAATAGCCAAAGTAATATTGAAGAAGGAAATCAACGCAGGAGGTATCACAATCCCAGACTTTAGCCTCTACTACAAAGCTATAATCAAGACAGTATGGTATTGGCACAAAAATAGACACATAGACCAATGGAATAGAATTGAGACCCCAGAATTGGACCCACAAAAGTATGGCCAACTAATCTTTGACAAAGCAGGCAAGAGTATCCAATGGACAAAAGAGAGTCTCTTTAACCAATGGTGCTGGGAGAACTGGAGAGTAACATGCAGAAGAATGAAATTAGACCACTTTCTTACACCATTCACAAAAATAAACTCCAAAAGGATGAAGGACCTGAATGTGAGACAGGAAACCATCAAAACTCTAGAGGAGAAAGCAGGAAAAAAAACCTCTTTGACCTCAGCCGCATCAATTTCTTACTTGACACATTTCCAAAAGCAAGGGAATTAAAAGCAAAAAATGAACTATTGGGACCTCATCCAGATAAAGCTTCTGCGCTACAAAGAGAACAATCAACAAAACTAAAAGGCAACTGATGGAATGGGAAAAGATATTTGCAAATGACATATCAGATAAAGGACTAGTATCTAATATCTATAAAGAACTCACCAAACTCCACACCCGAAAAACAAAGAATCCAATGAAGAAATGGGCAGAAGACATGAATGGACGCTCTTCCAAAGGAGACATCCAGATGGCCATCAGACACATGAAAAGATGCTCAACGTCACTCATCATCAGGGAAATACAAATCAAAACTACAATGAGATGTCATCTCACATCGGTCAAGGTGGCTAAAATGGACAGATCAGTATACTATAGGTATTGGTGAGGACGTGGAGAAATGAGAACCCTCTTGCATTGTTGGTGAGAATGCAAACTGGTGCAGCCTCTCTGGAAAACAGTGTGGAGGTTCATCCAAAATTAAAAATAGAACTACCTTATGACCCAGCAATAGCACTGCTAGGAATCTACCCAAAGGATACAGGAGTGCTAATGCATAGGGGCACTTGTGCCCCAATGTTTATAAGCAGCATTTTCAACAATAGCCAAATTATGGAAAGAACCTAGTCCATCCACTGATGAATGGACAAAGAAGATGTGGTTTATATATACAATGGAATATGACTTGGCAATGAGAAAGAATGAAATCTGGCCATTTGCAGCAATGTGGATGGAACTAGAGGGTATTTTGCTAAGTGAAATAAGCCAGGCAAAGAAAGACAGATACCATATGTTTTCACTCATATATGGATCTTGAGAAACTTAACAGAAGACCACGGGGGAGGGGAAGGGGAAACAAAAGTTACAGAGAGGCAAGGAGGAAACCCCTCGGCCCCCCTTAAGGACTGCGCACAACCTACGGGTAGATGGGGGGTGGGGGAGAGGGGAAAGTGGGTGATGGGCAGGGAGGAGGATACTTGTTGGGATGAGCAACTTGTTGGGATGATACTTGTTGGGTGTAGTATGGAAACCAATTTGACAATAAATTATATTTAAAAAATAAAAAAATATTTAAAAAATTAAAAAACAAGAAGCATCTGTGTGCTGGGTCCTGAGTATATATTTCCAGCTCAGTCATAGATGCAGTTGTCTACCTGACACCTCCTCTGGATATACAATAGATGTCTCATGTTGGCACATGCAAGCAGAACCCTTGGTCTTTCCCCCTCTGCCGGCGATCTTCCATGGATCTCCATGTACATTCCTCACCTTCCCTCTTCTCTCCTACTCACTAACCTGAAAGACTGACTTGTATGGGCTTTTCCACAATCAGGCTTCTGGTTGGGTTCTCCCATTGCAAATCCCAGCAGGAACCCAGGAGAGGGAAGTCCTGGAGTTTATTTCTTGGACTCCTTCCCCACAGGTTCACCTTCTTTGCACCCTCTGGCTGCATCCCTCTATCATTTCCATATGATTCTATCCTTTCTGGGTCTGGATCTGGTCTCTCAGACCTAGGGATGCTCACTGCCCCACTGTTTACTAGACTTGGAGTATCATTCTATCACTTGTGGTTTGCCTCCACCCTGCCTACTCCTTTGTAAATAGTCCCTCCAGTAAATCCTCCCTGAATTATCCTAATTTGAGTGTGCCATCTGTTTCCTGCTGGGTCCTGATTGTACCTCATATTGTTGCCCTTTTTATTTGAAGAGGATGTTATTGAGAATGACCATTCCTTGTGTGAAGACACTTAGAAAGGCAGATGTGTGTCCATCATTTTAATGTTACACGTTGATAGAAGCCTGAGGGGAAACAGAGCGACAGAGTCATTTCAATAAATATCTGTGACTAGACCTTCACCCAAGAGGAAAGATAACAATTTGGAAGTAGATGCAAATGAGATAGAAGAGCATTTACCTTAGATAACAACTCTGCTGCTCATGCCACACCAGTTGTGGACTCACATGGCTCACTCCAGCTGTGGGAATATCAAATTGAAATTGATAGAAACCTTCCAAGAAGGATGCAAACTGTATTCCTACATCTTTTCAACCATTTTGCCAAGATACATGTAGTAGAGAAACATTGCATCTACTTGATCTGAAGAGTGTGCGTTGATTTGGCTCCGGAGACAGAGGAAGCTGGAATCATTATTAATTTATCTACAGACACTGACCCAGCCATTCAATAAACAGGAGATCCAGTGCTAGGATTATGTTTCATCGATAACTCTTGTTTCCTCTTATTGTTAATGCTATCTATGTGCTCAGCAAAAATTCAATTAAGCAAGATCCTTGCTTGTTAACGCTTCTTGTTCTTTTTGCATCTGACTGAGTATAAAAGGAAATATAGTAGCTCATCTGCGTGCTGGTTGGGACAACAAGAGGAGACATCCCTTTATGTGTAAATTGTGAGATAGTCAGAGATTTTATCTTGAATCTTCCATTTCCTGTCCCTTTCCCCCTCTTAGAACACCTTTTGCCTCTAACTTTCACAAATTTAAATACAGCCTCCTCTTTTCTTTCTGCAAATAAAACAATCTGATAAACATTTTTAACATGAAACCTTCAGAGAAAGATCTGTGGGCTTTTCCAGGGCATTTTTCCTTTTAAAAACCACAAGAAAAAAAAAGGAATAGTAAAGATAAAACATAAATCAAGATAAAGTAAGTATCATTTATTGCATCATTTTGGGGCCAAATATTATTTTTAAAAGTCCAAATAAAGGAAAATAAAAGCCGAAAAGGCAAATAGAGAGGCAAAGTTTTTATACACAAGGAGGTTTATTCCACATAGAATATTTATCCTGACAGAAGCAGCAAAAATATGCTACATAAAAAGAATGGTTAGATAAAGTGTGATATATTCATACGATAGTTAAATAAGTTTCTGTACACCCATATGCACCCATCAAACATTATCTTTTCAAAGTATATTTGAACACATAGGACACTGTTCAAAATAAAATGTTAGGTGAAAAAAGCAGCTATATGTTTAGTATTATCCCTGATTTGACTATATCCATGTATGTGTATTACATATATGCATACCGATAATAATTGATAAAGATTTAGAAGGGAATATGCTAAAATGCTAGCGATGATTATCTCTGGATGATAGGATTATAGATGATCAATAGTTTTTTCTTTATAAGTTCTGTATTATATATACATATTTTTTTCATTAAACATATAAACATGTTTATTTTATAATTAGAGGTAAGAAAGTTACTCTTTAAAGGGGAAGACATGACTTACAAGACATTTCCACCAAGGAATGGTGGAATTTCAGGCAGCAAGGAATGGGCATTTTAATGTGTGTGAGAGCCTCCTATTATATCAAACATAACAGGCAGCAGTAATTACCAACAGGCTTCACAGAATAATAGAAATGAACCTTTTTGGCACATTTACTTTTTGCCAGGCCCTGTGCATTAGCATACTTTGTATTCATTGCTTCTCTTTTAATCCTCTTAACAGCAGTATTGAAGGTAGGTGCTAGAATTATCCTGAAGAGGTAAGTGAAGTTTAGAGAAGTTAAGTATATTGGTTAGGGTAAAACAAAGTGCTGTAATGTAAACTTAAATCTCATTGGACTAGCCAAAGAGAAGCTGATTGCTTAATCACATAAAACTTATTTCTTTTTTTTTTTTAATTATTTTTTTCAACGTTTATTTATTTTTTGGGGGGGGACAGAGAGAGACAGAGCATGAACGGGGGAGGGGCAGAGA
>NW_024412396.1:10592648-10653849 GCF_014898765.1 Herpailurus yagouaroundi
CCACCAACAGTGCAAGAGGGTTCCCGTTTCTCCACATCCTCTCCAATTTGCTGAATAACTTTTAATGTGATTTATTTACTTAGATAAATAACAATGTATCAAATTAATATGCAAATTAGTCAATTATACAAGTAAATAATAATAGCAATGTAATTAAATGCATCTTAAAATCCTTCAAAACTATTTTTCCAGCCAAAGTAAAACACTGAAAAAATTAAGTGAATTTCTTTTTTTTTTTTTAATTATTTTTTTCAACGTTTATTTATTTTTTGGGGGGGGACAGAGAGAGAC
Organism: Herpailurus yagouaroundi; assembly: GCF_014898765.1. Classification (NCBI taxonomy): domain Eukaryota; kingdom Metazoa; phylum Chordata; class Mammalia; order Carnivora; family Felidae; genus Herpailurus; species Herpailurus yagouaroundi. The sequence goes on from NW_024412396.1 coordinate 10,592,940, forward strand.
AGAGCATGAACGGGGGAGGGGCAGAGAGAGAGGGAGACACAGAATCGGAAACAGGCTCCAGGCTCTGAGCCATCAGCCCAGAGCCCGACGCGGGGCTCGAACTCACGGACTGCGAGATCGTGACCTGGCTGAAGTCGGACGCTTAACCGACTGCGCCACCCAGGCGCCCCTAAAACTTATTTCTTAATCGTGTAAAGTTCCATTGATAGCACCTGGTGGAGGGTGGGGTGAAGTTTCTACTCCATGCATGGAGGCCCGGGTGTCTTCAACACATGGCTTCCAAGGTTGCCCTGGATATTCATAGCAGTCCAGCAGCCAGGGTGATTGAGATAATGGAGAATTCTGAGGTTTTTGTGGGCCAGAATTTCCGCCTACTTTTCAGTGGCCAGAACTCAATCCTGTGGTTACTCCTAACTGCAAAGGAGGCTAGGAAATAGAGTCTAGTCATATCTCCAGGAAGAAAGAGGAAAGGATTTGGAGAATGGTTCACTAAGTTCTGCCATGTGGGGTATCGTACTAGAGATAGCACACCAAGCAAGTGGCAGGGCAGGATTTGAATACAGTCAGTCCTATTACAAAGGTGACATCTTAACCACAAAGCTATACACATTCATACCACAGAGGACTAGAAGTTTGAAAGCCAACTCCCTTAGGCACTGGCTTATAGAGCAGCAGAGTTGCTGTCTTTGGAAATGAGATATTCAATCTTTTATTTTTACTTACTTTTGAAAAGGAGATTTTACTTTTTTTTTTTTTTTAAGTTAGATTCAAAATGAAAGGAGAGGTTGAAGTATGGCCGAGGCTACATACCCAAGAGTGGAATAAACATCCAAGAATTATGGATAGGATGAGCTGAGGTATGTGAAGAAATGCTTTCAATTGCAAGAAGGTAGATTTTAGAAGAGTGTAATGTAAGAAGAGTAACATGTTATAGACTGATGACAGAGGAAAGAAAAATTGCTTAATGCATATTTTATCAAGAATAATCTTCAAATAAGAAAAAGCAGAACAATTAAATTAATTAAGAGGGACTTGGAACTGAGATACAAAACAAAAAGGACCACACAGTCCGTTGTCCAATAAAGTGAGTTCCGGGACATAGATTTTACAGAGATGGCCAAGGTGCGCATTTTGCCTGCCATTACTCCCCAGCTCCAACCAAAATGAAAGTAGAGAAGTACCCAAAGGAATAAACCCATACCAGAGAAGAGAATGGAACTAAGGTTCACAGAAGAAAGAGACTTCAACACGTTTCTGGAAGGTGGAAAGTGGTTGACAGTGAATTGACCAATAGAGGCAGGTAAGGGTGATAGCCTAGCACCAGGGGCAGGGGACAAGGGAGCCATCTGCCCAGTGGAGAAGGCTTTGGGCTGAGAGTCAACAGATCTTGTGGAAAGCAGGGATGAGCAGTGGGACCAAAAATGGCAGTGAGAGGTGGAGGGAAACAGATATATGTGTTGAAGATCTGTCTATTGAAGAATCTCTTAATGTAAGAGTCAAAATATACCTGATGTAAGGAAAGAAATTGGAAGGGTAGGGAGTCAAAAAAGGATGCCAATTTTTATGTAGGAAGAAATAGAGGTTTGAATATTACTTAATGTCATAATGGTCATTAATAGAAAATCTAAAGAAAAAAAGAAATTTAAGCATTGAGAAGAGGAGAGAGGAATGCGTTAGTATAAACAAAATCATTCTCTTATGTATCAGGGAGTCAATAAAAATGCTCTATTTGATAAGAAATAGAAATATTTCTTAATATTTTCTAATAAATTATCCAGTGGAGATAATAACCTCCAAAAGAATAAAAATAAAAATATTAAGAGTTTGCCTTTAGGGTAGTGCCCCTCAGGGCGGAGAAAGAGCCAGTGGATTGTAAGGTCTCACTCACTATTTCAGTTGTTCATGTGTTTTCTTCATGGCAAGTAAAACTCAGTGCAACTGTCTAGATTTCCTTTACTTTGTCATGCATAATATTTTCCCGGAAAGCCCGTTAGAACGTAGATTTCCAGCCCTACCTCCAGCAACCCTATGAAGTAGATACAATTGCTATATGCATTTCATAGATATTGTTTAGCAGGGGGTTCTGATACAGGCAATGGGCTGTACGCTAGGAACCATGGCTGTATACTGTGAAAAATTATGTCATGTTTCTGCCAAAATCATAGGTATGAGAGCAGAACCAGTGTTCTCTGCTTTCACTTTTCTGAAAGTGGCATTCAAATCTGGCTGCTCAGTTTCTAACAGTTGGGAGCGTCTCCAGGGAAAGATCTGAGAAGCTGTGCCCACAGATCAGCCTGAGAAGATGGCATCTCCTAAGTGACTTCTCTTGGTCCATGGCCAGAGCCTTCTGTTTTTAAGTCCAGAAACAGTGTTGTCTGTGCCCTCAGAAAGTCACACCACTGCATATGACAACAAAGTCACTTTAGTCATTTATTTTTTTTTTAATTTTTTTTTTCAACGTTTATTTATTTTGGGGACAGAGAGAGACAGAGCATGAACGGGGGAGGGACGGAGAGAGAGGGAGACACAGAATCGGAAACAGGCTCCAGGCTCTGAGCCATCAGCCCAGAGCCTGACGCAGGGCTTGAACTCCCGGACCGTGAGATCGTGACCTGGCTGAAGTCGGACGCTTAACCAACTGCGCCACCCAGGCGCCCCACTTTAGTCATTTATAATGAGAAGGTGACTGCCACTTGAACTTGACATCTGATTGGCCAACTAGAACACCATCCTCTTATGGAGAAAACATTGAGAAAACCAAAATAAATCTAGAAAGTTGCCTTGTAGATGTGGAGTCAGTTTATTGGCTGAATAGGATATTTAATAGATCAATTGTTATTAAACCACCTCCATAGCATGTGTGTACCTAGCAGGCCCACACTTCCCAACCCTAGCTATACCCTACATCCATGGATGGAGCTTTTCCTAAGTACTAGCATAGGCTCCATCCTAGATCAGATCAGGTGGAATCTCTGAAGGGGGGGCCCACGTACTGATAGTTTTGTTAATCTCCCTAGAAGATTGTAACATACTGCTAGAGTTGAAAACATGCATTCTGCCAAGTTGTCTGAAGCCTCTCTTTCCTCTGATCCACATGGGAGACAAACTAATATGTGCTTCAGGGAAAGGCCTACATGCCTGTGGCATCACTTTGGTGACTTCATATGGTCCATGACTGACTAGTTCTTTAACAGGTCCAGAAACTCAATGCTGTCTATAATACAAGTAAAACTTTGCTTTATGTGTATTAATTCCTTTAGTCATCATAGCAACCCTATGAGATAGATACAGTTGTTATCTGCATTTCATAGATGTGGCACCTGAGGAAACAGATTAAGTAAGTTGCCCAAGGTCACACAGTTGTTAGATGGGAGAGCTGGGATGTGAGCCCAGATGGCCTGGCTTGCAGTCTGGACTCAACCATTCTGCTATATTTCTTTACAATCACAAACTTTCCCCTGCTCCCCTTTTGGCTGATGGCCTTGCTTCTTACTTCACTGAGAAAACCAAAGCAGTCAGCAAAGACCCTGCATCTGTTTGCACAACCGCACCTATGAGCCTGCTGCATCCATGACCGTCCTCTGCATTTGTGCACCAGATCCCGTCTCCTCTTGCTGACTCAAGGACGTGGTTCCACTGCTGAAACCATTCTGTCCTCCTTCTTTCTCACTAGCTGGCCACATAGTAGCTCTTAGACATATGCTATACCATCTTCCATGGAAAAAAAATTCCTTCTTTGATTCCACATCTGTACACCTCATTCCAGCTGCCATCCTGTTTTTCTTTTCTCTTCTGCAGCCAAGTTCCTCAGAAGAGTGGTTTGTATTTGTCTTCACTTCTTTTCCCATTCTGCTCCAATCAGACTTTAGAGGTCCCTTCCCCCAACACACACACTTATTCTCATTGCTTATCCACTGGTCTTAGTGCTTATCCACTGGACTCCACTCTTGCCAACTCCAGTGATCCCCTCTCAGTCTCTGCCTTTTCCACTTACAGCAGGATATGGCAGTGTTAATGACTTCACCTAAGAACTTCTGGGACTCCACTCTGGTTCAGCTGTCTTCTGCTATGTGACTGACCATCTATTCTTTCTCAGTCTCATCTGCTGATTCCCCTCACTCCTTCATTTTCTAAGCATGGGCATGCCCTGGGCCTGAATCCAAGATTTCTTCTCTTTCTACAGTCGTTCCATAGGTGATCTTATCCAGTACACTGATGGTCCTCAGATTTCTATTTCTAAATATCTTCATGACCAGGGGGTGGGAAAAGATTTCTTAAACAGAACATAAAATGTGCTAAGCATATCAAGAAACATGGAAAGTCAAGCTCCATTAAAAATTTAGACTGCAGGGGCAACTGGATGGTTGAGCATTGGACTCTTGATTTCGGCTCAGGTCATGATCTTACATTTCATGGGATGGAGCCCCAAGTTGGGCTCTAAATTGACAACATGAGGCTTGCTTGGGATTGTCTCTCTCCTCTCTCTGTTCTCCTCTCTCTCTCTAAAAAATAAATAAAACTAAAAAAATTTAGACTGTAAATCTAAAAAAAATTTTTTTAAAGGTGCTTGGGTGGCTCAGTCAGTTAAGGCCTGACTCTTGATCTCATCTCAGGTCATTATCTGAGGGATTGTGAGTTCAGGCCCCATGTAGGGCTCTGTGCTGACAGTATGGAGCCTGCTTAGGATTCTCTCTCCCTCTCTCTGTGCCCCTACCCCATTTGTGTTCTCTCTTTCTCTCAAAATAAATAAATAAACTTAAAACAATTTTTTTTTTAAATTTTAGACTGTAAATCAAGACACTATTCAGAGAGTGAAAAGGTAAGCCACAGAGTAGAAGATAATTATAATGCATATATCTGACAAAGGACCTCTATCTATATTATGTAAATAACTCTCATAAATGATAAGAAAAAGACAAAGCAATACAAAAAAAAAATGGGCAAAAGGCTTTAACAGCCCAGATCTCTTCTTTAAATTCCAGACTTGAATATACAACTGCATATTCATGATCTCCATTGAATAGGCATCTTAAATATAACCCATTCAGAACATGCCTGCTTTCTCCCCTCCCTTTAAACCTACTCCTCCTTCAGTAAATGGCAACTCCAGATGCCACTTGCATAGGCCAAAACCCTTGGAGTCATCATCAGCTATTCTCTTTCTCTTAAATCCCATATCCAATCTATACTAGTTCTCTTTTGCTGTACAACAAATCATTATACTTGAGTTTCTGTAGGTTGGGAATCTGGGCATGGCTTGGCTATCTCCAGGTTCAGTCCCTTACATGGCTTTAGTCAGGGTGTCAGCCAAGGCAGCAGTCATCTCAAGGCTTGACTATGGAGGACCACTTTCAAGCTCACTCATGTGGCTATTAGCAGGCCTCACGTCCTTGCTAGCTGTTAGTTAGAGACAACAGTTCCATGCCACATGGACCTCTTGAAGTGAAGATCACAGTGTGCCATCTGACTTTCCCCAGAGTTAGCCAGAGAGAGAGCTAGCGAGGGCAACTAGACAGGAGTCAAATTTTGTAACCTAATCTTGCAATTGACATATCATCACTTTGCCACATTCTTTTCATTAGAGGTAAATCATTAGGCCCTGCCCATAGTCAAGGCGAGGTAGGAATTGTTGGGGGCCATGACAAAGGCTGCCAATCACATGCAACAACAAAATCTGCCATTTCTACTTTCAGAATATGTGTAGAATCCAAGTACTTCTCACCACCTTCGTTGGTAGCTCCCAGGTCCAGTCCTCTGTTGTCTCTCACCTGGCTAATTTCAATAGCCTCTTACATGGTATTCTTTCCTTCATAACCACTCCCACACACAAACTGACGTACAGTAGTGAGAGTGAGCCTTTGATAATATGAGTCAGATCTTGTTAATCCTCTGCTAAAAACAAAACAAAACAAAATGAAACAAAAAAACGTACCTCCAATGTTTTTTAAGGACCCAGGTGCTCTGCTCCTATCCTGACCTCCTCTCCTACTATTCCACTCTGCTCATTCAGCTGCAGCCACACTGGCCTTCTTGATATTCATTGAACACACCAAGCATGTTCTCACCTTAGACCCTTTGCATGTTCATGTCTTCTCTTTGAAATCTGCAAGGTTGTATAAATGTCACCTTTTGGTGAGGCCTTCCCTAGTTGCTCTGTACAAAAGGCAATATGCACACCCTCCCCACCCCCTTATTCCCTACACCCTTTAACCAGCTTGTACTTATCTCCATAGTACTTGAAACCCTATGCCTTGTTTTACTTGCTTATTTTTTGTTAAATGCAGGATTCTTAAAAGTTCTGAAGAATTTATTGGCATAGAATAGGAGTCCAATAAACATTTATTAAATACATACATACCCTCGATCAGGTTACACCAAATTCTTGCTCTTCCTGTGGCTGACACAGGACAATTTTGTGTCTGTGTGCCAGCTTTTCATAGTTGACTTCATCTGAGTTGTGGAGAATTCATCACTTAACTTTATTGTAGTGACAAGGATAGGTGGGGATATGAAAGAGGGGTAGGAGGACAGATTGTCTAGTATGTCCCTAGTCCCCCAACAGTTCTTCCAACCCCCTGGTTCTTCAGCTTCTTGTAAAAATCCTTTCTTCCCTGAGCCTCCTGGCACCTGGTTCATATTTATACCTCCTTGCTCTCGTTTCCAGACCCATGTTCCAGACCCTGCATTCATCCAGGACCTTAGGCTGGCACCCTCAGTTTAGACCTGTGGCTCTTGCTTTACCTTTGAAATCACAAACTCTGGAATATCAATCTTTGACCCCAAATGTCTAACCTTTCAATTTATTCTCCTTCTATTTGTCCTTGAAACACCCTGAGACCTCCACCCCTATGCTCCTCCATTTTCAGCCAAACGATTATCCCTTTTTGGCTTTATGTCCTGTATCCAACCTACACACCTGATTTATTTTCTCATTCTGTACAGAGAAGATGTAGTGTAGTCGTGGGAAACATAGGTTCTGGAGATGCAGACATAGGTTCAAAGCCTGGCTCTACCACTTGCTAAATCACCACTTGGGTGAATTAATGTGTCTGAACCCACTTTCCTTGACTAGGAGAATAGGGAGGTTGTGAGACTTGCATGAAATTTAAAAAAGCTTTTAGCTCATAAAGAGAACAATAAGTGGAAGTGATTGCTGTGAATGATAATTTTTACATGAGTTAATATTTTAAAATGTTTATAACAGTGCCTGGCACATAGTAATTACTATTTAATGTTCATTAAATAAATTGATGTTTCTTTTTCTTTCTATATCATTAATTTCCTTACCTTTCCCTCCTGCTCATAAACTCCCAGTTTCTGTTGCTCCAAAAGGAGTTCGGTTCGATAAAATCACACACCAGGCAAAATGAGGAGAGTAAAAACCAGCACCCATCGCAGCTGAACAACCTTTCAGTTGTCCCTCAAAATCACCATCTCTTCTCTGCCTAGCAGTTATCTCACCCCTTCCCTTCTCATACTGACGGCCCCTCTTACCATGTCTTCTCGCACACTGAGTAGATGTTCTTAACCTCCTACCGGACAGAAAAAGATGGAGGTCTGGCACAGACATCTGCTTTTCGACCCCGTAGCTACAACTCTTCTTCATTTATACTCATCCTCACTCTTGTCTCCCACCCAAGGGCTCTATCTTGTCTGGGCTCCTCAAGAATGCCACATTCTCTGCATATTTAACCTTCCCCTCTCTGCTGCTTCTGCTCATCTTCTAGATGTGGAGGCAGGAAAACACAGTGGTTACACATGTAGCCCTGTACCCAGAATCGTCAGGTATGGACCCTGGTGCTCCTGCTTCCTGACTCTGTGGCACTGGACAAGTTACTTCACCTTACCCTTGCTCGATTTCCTCTTCTATAAAATAGGGAGGATACTGGTAACTATCTCCTAAGGTGGTTGTATGAAGGAGTACATGTGAAACACTTAGAACAGTCCTGGCATACAGCATGTTCTCAATAATTGTATGTTATTATAAGTCATTCTAATCTAAAATGCACATAAAACTTTCATATTTGTGTCTTCTCCTAGCAACTACTTTATCTAGTTTCCTTTCACATTGAAGTTTCTTGAGAAAATAAATATCCTTTGATATGTTTGTTCTCCCTAACCCTAGTGCTTGTTTATTCCCCTCTGCCAAATGCATTGTTCAACTCTTTCATTAAACTGCTTTTGATTAGGCCTTGCAAATTCCAGTATGTGTATGTGTGTGTGCATGCGTGTGTGCACGGGTGTGTGCTCACCTACTTGTACTGGCCTCCCTTGGACCTCTGGCACTGGACCATTTTTTCTTCCTTCACGTCTCTCCCATGGCCTTCCAAGACACCATTTTCTTTTCATTCTCTGATCTCTCTAGCCCAATATTTTCCTCTTTTCCCCATGGTTACCTTATAAATGGTGGTTGCCTCCAGGACTGTTGTCATCAGCCCTCCTCCTTTTCAGGCTGCACACTTTCCTGCAGTCTACCCAAGCATTCAGTGTCCCCTTGTGTGGGAGGACTCTCAGACAGAACTCTGACTTATAAACTCATCTCTTCCAAGGTCTACTTATAATTTTACTTAGTTGTGCTACAGACTCACTAAATTTATCATGCCCAACTTGAACTCTTAATCTTTTTCACCAAACACACTGCTCTTTCCTTATTCCATATCTTTTTAAATGGTACCATCATCTACCTGTTGCCAAAACTGGAAAATGGAGTGTCACTCTCAACAACACATTTTTGCTCCTATTAGTCTATATTTAGATGGTCATGAAATCTCAGAGATTCTACTTCCTCCTTCTAAAATCTGTCCCCACCACTCCACTCCTGCTGTCTGTCTCTTGGCTAATCTCTCAGTATTCAATATTTCTTGCCAGGATTATTGCAATTCCCTCCTGATGCAGTTTCCTCACTTTACTCTCTAGCTGTGCCAATCTGCGCTTCACAATTCTACAGAGATGTCTTTTTAGCATACAAATCTGCTTATATATATATATTTTTTGCTTACAATTTCCAATAACTCCTATGAAAAAAATTCAAATTGCTTAGCCTGACATGAGGCTCTCATGAATGCATCTCTCTGCCTTTCTATCTTCATCTCGTAGCATTCCCCTTTGTAAATTCTGTGCAGTTCTCTGAGCACATCATTATCTCCCTTACCTTCCTGGCTTTGCCTGGAACATCTTTTCCTGGTTTTCTGTTAGACCAAATTAAGATTCATCCAAGCTTTGGGGTGCCTGGGTGGCTCAATTCGTTGAGTGTCTAATTCTTCTTGATTTGGGCTCAGATCATGATCTCATGGTTGTGAGATAGAGCCCCACGTCAGACTCCATAGAGCTCCATGGATCGTGGAGCCTGCTTGGGATTCTCTCTTTCCTTCTCTCTCTGTCTTCCCCACCTGCCCACGTGCTTGCTCGCTCTCTCTCAAATAAATAAATAAACTTAAAAAAAATTCATCCAAGCTTTATCTTCTCCTGGAAGACTTCTCTGACAACCTCCAGACTATATTAAATATCTCTTTGATATAGTTAGGAATTTATTGTAGCCAATGATCTATTCAGCTAGCTTAAAAAAAAAAAGCCGAGTAGGGAGGAATAATTGCTCATAAAATTACTAGAAGGGCTAGAGGAACAGGCTCTAGGCTGAGTTTCTAATTGGGACTCCTAGACTAACACTGCACAAGTTGCCCATCAGGGGATGGGTGCCTCTGTTGTGATCCGGACACCAGAAAGTAAGGAAAGTGCCACCACAATTCTTAGCTCTAGGTTCACACTGCCTCTGCCAGGGTCTATATCAGCATGGGACCTGGGAAGATGGGGACTAGATGCTGGCACCACTGCCACTGAAAAATCAGAAACCTCCACAACTGCTTATCATTATAAACAATAGAAGCAGTACCATGTGGCCTCCTTCTTGGGGTGTTTACACACACATTCTCTTTCCAGAGAGTAGGGACACCTGGATGGCTCAGTCAGTGAAAATCTTGATTTCAGCTCAGGGTCATGATCTCAGGGTTGTGAGATTGAGCCCTGTGTTGGGCTCTACATTGATAGCATGGAGCTGGCTTGGGATTCTCTCTCTCTCTCTGACTCCCCCTCCCTCTCTTTCAACCCTTCCCTGCTAGAGCACACTTGTGCTTGCTCTCTCTCTCTCTCTCTCTCTCTCTCTGTGTGTTTCTCTGTCTCTATGAAAATAAATAAATAAATAACCCTTTAGGTCTTTCTAAAAAATTTTTTTTCAACGTTTTTATTTATTTTTGGGACAGAGAGAGACAGAGCATGAACAGGGGAGGGGCAGACAGAGAGGGAGACACAGAATCGGAAACAGGCTCCAGGCTCTGAGCCATCAGCCCAGAGCCTGATGCGGGGCTCGAACTCACGGACCACGAGATCGTGACCTGGCTGAAGTCGGACGCTTAACCGACTGCGCCACCCAGGCGCCCCCCCTTTAGGTCTTTCTAGAGGGTAAATATGTGTGGGGAAATCAAGCTGCAAGGCAACTGGGAAGTGTAGACTTTAGTTCTCCAGTCCCTAATGTGCAGACAGGCATGCTAGAAGGCGGGTGGAATAGAGCAGAGAAAGCCATATGTGCATTTACCTCTCGCTCCTTTGTGGTCTTTTGCCATCATGTACACAGCTCTGCAGTAATACCTTGTTCTACTTAATTGCTTAATTATGTTTCTGTCTCATCTGAACAGACTGTCACCTTCTTGAAGGCACAACTGTTTTTATTCATCACTCATCTCAAATTGTGCCTGGCACATGACAGTTTCTCAGTATGTTTGTTAATTGAATGAATAAACAAGAGATGTTAGCATGATCTTGGAATCATGCTCCTTTAATCCACCAGCCAGCAGTTTCTATTAAATCTATCTTCAGGGGCATCTGGGTGGCTCAGTCAGTTAAGCATCCGACTTTGGCTCAGCTCATGATCTCATGGTTCGTGAGTTCAAGCCCAGCATGGGGCTCTGTGCTGACAGCTCAGAGCCTGAAGTCTGCTTTGGATTATGTAACTCTGTCTCTCTCTGCCCCCCCTCTCAAAAATAAACAAACATTAAAAAAAATTTTAAATATATCTTCAAAATGCCCTTCCAGTGAGCTCTCATCATCTCACCTAGTACAACAACCTCATTGTCATATCTGTTCCATTCTGTGGTATAAACTCCTTATCACCACTACCTACCTTTCTAAAGCACAAATCTTCCCATATCACTCCCCTAAAAGGTAAAAACCTAAAAGCTTCCAATGGCTTTTTCATTTAGGAAAAGTGCAGTTTCCTTAGCATAGCATTCAAAGTCTTCCTCCCTCTGTTCACAGGCTCTTTTTTGAGCTTCGGCTCACATCACTGTCTCATGCGCTCTCTCAGCACTAATGGCTCCCTCAGTGCAGCTGGAATGCCAGGCTTCCCTGCCTTTGCTAGAGATGCCCCACCAATTCAGCCTTTGCAGTACCCCCTATTTTAGGGTGGTTTTCCATTACCTGTTCTTTATAACCTTCACTGCCCAACACTCTGCATCTGACCAGCAGATTACTTTCATTCTTCTCTGAAGTTCTAGAGCAGCAGTGTTTACACTGTGTTGCTTAGGACCCAGAGGCTCCGCAGGGCTTTTTCTAGAGCTTCTGGAGAGCAGAGAGGGAAGCCAAGTAGGTGAGGCTCTCAGCCTCCATTTCATTTCAGCCATAGCAGCTCTGCTCCAGTCTGATTCATCTGTTGTGTTTCATATAAGACTGTGTTGAGAAAAAGCTTATGTTGCTATGAGAAAAAAAAAAAAATACTGTGGGTATAGCAGTCATCCTAATGAATTAAGTTTAATTATATGTGCGTGTGCTACTGCATCTGGCTCATTTTCTAATCCCTTCTGTTTAACCCAATGGAAGCATCCAATAGCGTTTGTTTATTTGGATTGAAGAGATAAGGCCTAAAGAAGACATCATAGTAGTCATCAATTTCATACAGAACCTTAATGAGAAGAGAGTTGGACTTCCTCTACTTCCTCCAAAACCAAAAAGTGAGAATCAAGGGAAGTGTTACAGAGAAGTTTTCGATTCATACGAACAACTATCCATTTGACCTAAGCTGTGATGAAGTACCTTGCAAAAGCCTCTCAGCCAGTGGGATTATCTGCCATGAAGAGCACATAAGTGATCTCAGTGTGGGGTTGGCCATTCCACTGGAAGGCCATACAGGTGCCTTTGTCTTCTGTGCTTCCATGATCTTCTGTTATAATGAAGAGTAAGTCCCCACTGAGATTCCAGATGGCTCATTATCTGGACTTTCAAGACTATAATGTTTTTCTTTTTAGTTGGAAATGAATTGATTTGATACTTTTATATTATTGAAATGGTCGCTGTCTGTTTCTGACTAAGGCCATTCTAGAAAGGCTGTCCTGGAATTGTAGTGGTGTCAGATGGGAGAGCCAATGCTGTTACCAAAGCAATGTTGTTGGCATTTTCTGGTCACAGATTTGCTACGGCAGCACATTTAAAGGAAAATTTATAGCTTCTGCTCCTTAGTAGTAAAGTAAATTCACTTGACAGAGGTAATGGATTGTGGGGGATTCTGTGATTGTCTCCGTGGGTGGTCAGCAGCTGTTTGTCAGCTGCATTAAAGTTAAGGGTTTACTTTGCCGCCTGTTTTACGCTATACTTTTACTGCAGTTTGATTGAGTTTTCCCACTTGGAGATTCGGTAATGGTACATTTTATTCCCAGAACAACTAGCTTTGTACTAGAAACTGAGAAGATTACTTATTATTTCCACACCCTGGGATCTTTTGCATGGTATGTTTTGGAATGTATTGGCAGGCAAGAAGAACAATGACCCAAGAAGTGCCATGGTTCTCAGGGAATTTTGACACAGTATATACAGTACTTAGAAACATTGAGAGAATTTATTTGCTCACTGAACTGGACCAAATACCTTTCTTTACTAGGAATGGTTTATAAGATATAAAAGTACTAGTTGTAGTTTAATAATTCTGTTTTATTAATATTATTCTAATTAATTCTTGAAGTCCTGCCAATTATCTTCAGAGTGGAATGGCTAGCACAATTAATTAATTTTATCTCTACTTTTCCTGAGATAGTTTTTTAATTGAAGGCTCTTGGCATAATATTCTTCTTTAAGACAGAGAAATGTTTGATTTTATAAATCTCACATGTCACATAAGGACACAAATTCAACAAATAAACTTCAAAGAACATTTCTCTGTGTCAAGACCAGATATTTCCTTGATCATTTATCCTTGTGAACTGAAGACTAAACAGAACTATAATTTATGCATTATATAATAGATCTCAGTTACACTGACATTCATACTAAATACAGGCTGGTCTATAACACTGTACAGTTTGTGATCACCAGAATATTTTCTTCTGCAGCTTAATCTGTCCTGTATCCCTTAGCCTCTCATGCATATATGCACACATTCCATGTCATGGAAATGGAATTCTCCCTAATTTGGTTATGTCCCCTGCTGTTCCTGCCAGTTGCTAATAGGGCAAAGGAGAAATTGCAGTATTTGAAATGCTATCTCCTTGGATGGGCATTCTTTTGGATCCAACCATTGATCTATAGCTAAAGATTCCCTTTTAAATTTTGGCAAAATCATTAGGTGTCTCATTTTCTAACCTGACGCTACATTAGCAAGATAGTTTAGTTATTCAGCATTTGCAACAGAGTGAATAAGAAAGGAATTAATGTAATTGTCCACAGCTTAAACTAACAGGATTAAAAACCCAGAGAGTATGTGTTACAAGCATATGGCCCATTTTCATGACGAATCACTTGAGATATGTAAATGGTGTCACCATAGAAGCAGCAGAAGGAAATATAAAAATATGTGATATAATTATGTTTCAGAGGTGAAATAACCAATTATATTACAGAGGATCAGCTCTAAAAAGAATCAAGAAACTTCTTATGTGTGGCTAAGGATCAAACACTGCTTTATTTTACAGGCTCAAATAATTTCAGAAACCACAGTCCAGAATTAAAAGGACTGTCATAAGAGATGCAAAATGCTTAGCACAGACACAATCTTTGATGCAAATGTCAGTTCTAAAACTCCCCGATAGCATTGGACAGCCTTTGATATTTGGTTCATATGTCAAGCTTGTCGATAATGCTACCCATTCTGCCAGAGGCTTAAAATTGGTTCTTTTCTTGGTTCACTGGGGTGGGGGTAAAGGAATGCAAAATTTTTTGCTTATTCATTATATGTACAAGGCAACATCTGTTCTCTACTCATTTTTTGTCTGCATTTCTGCCTTCAGAGTCTGTTAAATAAACATAAAAATGAACTTTGTGGTTGAAATTTGCTAACTAAAGGTGAAAATAGATAAGTAGGCACCTTACCTGGGCTAACATTCAGCTGGAATGCACAGCTGTTAAAACACTAATCCCTTCCGTGTTGGTCGGTCAATAGCCACAATCCTGACACTCCCAAATACTATCGACTCTGGCTGCCTCAGCCCCTCCTTGGGGACTCTCCAGGCCTTTCAATAATTGAGCAACAAGAGGGATAATGCCTGGTTCAGCAGGGTCTCCAGGACCCTGCTGGGGCGGTATGTTAGATATTTTGAATAACACCTCTGCATATTACCTAACTATCTGGAAAGCAGATTTCCATTAAAAGACTGGAAGGTTTCAACCCCTCCATATCGAGCAGTATAACATTTCCAGTCAGGATTTTAACAGGAAAGGATGACATACCCAAATTAAGATAATCTGTTGAAAATCAATTTATAAGGGAACTATTTACAAAGATGGGGCTGGGGTCATATGTGGGCAGGGGACCACAGCGTAGCACAATAACCCATGGCTAGAAGCAATAAAACTGCCCTCACTCTGGGTCCTGGTGAGGAGTACTATTGGTAATAGTGAGAAGGCTGCCTTGAAGGAAGTGACCTTAGGTCAAGCATACGGTACACCTGAAGCAATCCTGAAGGGAGAGATTCTGATTAGCCATGGACAGTTCTCAGAAGGCTCATCTCCTGTGAGTTCCCCATTGGCAGAATCCAGTGGGAAAGAGGCCCAAGAGACCATTGACATCATCTATGGGTTGTGCCTCCTGGGGCAGCACTCTGAGTGGAGAAGGTAGAGAGCCTGTTGGGAGGGTTGAAGGGAAGACATCTAGCCAACTGTCTACTTGTTTTCTTTCTTTTTTTTTTTTTAATGTTTATTTATTTTTGAGAGAGAGAGAGAGAGAGAGGGAGAGAGAGAGAAAGTGCATGCATGCAAGTGGGGGAAGAGCAGGGAGAGAGGGGGACAGAGGATACAAAGCAGGCTGTGCGCTGACAGCAGAGAGCCTCACACAGAACTCAAACTCACAAATTGCAAGATCATGACCTGAGCCAAAGTTGAACACTTAACCAACTGAGCCACCCAGGCATCCCGAATTGTTGTCTATGGAATTTTTCAAACTAGTTCATATCTCACATGAAGTGCTCTTCACAAGGAAAAAATATGAAAGCTTTAGCTTGTTTCTTTGAATTTATTAGTTTAGGAAATGGAACTTTTTGTTTTGTTAACTAACTTCATTCTCCAGATTATGCTTAGCACCATACCAAAGCCACACCTTTCAAATGGATTTTTTCACAATCAGGTTTACACAAAATGTCAATATTAGAATGAGAAAAAAAAAATAGGTGTGTAATTGGTCAGTAGAGATTCCTGAAAATAAAGTGACAGTAACTCAAACAGGTGTAATTACTCCTGAGGTAGGGCAGTGTAATTATTCTCAGTAAGATTCGGTTGAATCCTTGTGATGTCCACAAGTGTGAAAATACAACTCTCTTAGCAGCTCTGTGTGTAAAACGTACTGGTTTAGAGAGGTCACAGTGATCTCTGACCAAACTGACTCATATTACTTCTCCATGCAAGAACAAATACTTATGATCTACATATTCAAGGATCAGAAGATAGATTATAGGTCAAAGAGAAACTATACTTTTTATTTTTTTATTTTTTTGCCCTTGTTTCTTTCCAGCTCCATCTCCAAACTGTTGAGCACACAGTGGCCTTGATCAGAGATGGATTTATGCTGCTGACTTCTTGCCCCCAGGTTCCCAGGGTCCCACAGCTTTCCACTGCCACTCGCTTGCCACTTCTAGACTTTAAGGAGCCATCGAGGTAGTAGAGTACGTGCATGGGTAGCCAACAGTGATAGAAATGGTTTCCAAGGTGTGGGAAAGCAAAAATCCTATGCCCTGATGAGATAGTCTACTTGGAAGCGTTGCCATTTCCAAATCCAGGTCCCTCCTGGGGGGCATGCTGCGATGCCTGGGGTGGTTACTCCTGGGAATAACAACATTCATCCTATGTTTGGTATCATGGGAGAGCTGAATTCTAGATTTCAATTAGGCAAATTACTTAACCTCTTATACATATTTTACTTTAGTGGATATTTGTGAGCATTACTTAGAACAATGGTGGCTTGCCCTTGCCAGAGGGGTCACTTTCCTTTTAACCAAAGTCCTGACTGGCCATTTTTATTCCTTGGTCAACAGTAGCTTTTGCACTCATGATGATGTCAGCCCTCCTTGGATCAAACTAAGGAAACTATAATGTTTTTACTTCTTAAGGATGTTATCTAATGCAAAAACATACAAACAGCTTTGTATCTGGATAAGTATTCCAACCAAACAGAAGAGAAAGGAATGAGTTTAAAAATTCTCTGAGTATTGGGGTTTTTTTTTTTTTGTTTTTTGGGTTTTTTTTGTAATTATATGCTTCAAGAGGGTAGCAAGAAACTCAGATAATGAAAAAATAACAGGGAATTCCAAGTTCAAATATTTGTTAAGGGTCTACTGAGTGCCCAGCATTGTTCCGGGTACTGACATAATGATAGAATATGATGCCTACCTTGGCCTCCAGAAGCTCATGGTCTAATAGGAGAGTACATTTAGACTTAGGAACACAGGGGATGCAAGGTAGGGAGTATTTAGCTGCTGGAGGGGGAGATGGAAACAGGGCTGGACTTTGAAGGAAATATTCTAGACAGAGGGAAAAACAAGGCAAAGACATGGGATGTGAAAAACAGCTTGGTGGGTTTGAACAGGCATGGTTGGGGAGGATGGGTCTGGAGGGGGAGTAGAGGCTTGTGGAGAGCCTGGTGCTAGGAGCTGGGATTTTATTTAGTGAGCAGGGGGGAGCTATTGCAGGACTTTAAACCAAGCAGAGACATGGTCAAATCAGCATTTGAGAACCAGCAGCCTCATGTGGGTGCAAGGGATGAACTAAATATTCCTTTTGCAATTATGTCTATTGGACCTAAGCATATATTAAATAGCTTTCTAATTTGCTTTAATTTAAATTAACAGGGAAATTACTTGCATATCAGTCAGAGTCCTGTCAGGAGTCAGAAATCACATCAGCTTTTTGAAGAGGGAGAATTAATACATAGAACTCTTAACTAGGTGTTGAAAAGACAAAGGATACATGAAGGTATCATGGTGCTGTGACTGAAGGAAGTAGCTGCCAGCCCAAGGACTAGAGGAGCAGGGGGAGAGGTCAGCATTATTAAAATGTAAAAGATTTTAGGGATGGTGGCCATGTACTATGAGGCTAGTTCTGTTTTGGAAAAACTGCAAACTAGAATCACCTACTTCTACTGGAATGAAGGGCCAGGGCCACCACGAGGGCCAAAGCCACGACACTGAGGAGGCGCCTATAAATCAGAAGTGAACAGAAAGCACAGGAGAGAGCAGGCCCCATTTTTCCTCTGCAGAGCATAGAGGGGCGAGTTTGGATCTATTATGGCTTAGTAACTAACCCAACTACAGTTCCCACAGGACTGTGGGTGCCAATGGATGGGAAGAAACAGGGCAGACATCCTAGAAGCTAAAAATTTCCTGAAACATTAGCAGGTAATCATTCACCTTTTAGGCTTATTTTCATAATGACCCATGAGTGCTATTAGCTCTCTTTGTGACCTCTAATTCCCATCTGCTTTGATGTCTTTTCCTCTGACACCTCCTACCCCAAGTCTGCTGTCCTGCAGACCCTGGAACTGTAGGGAAAAGACATGAGTGGGCCCAGGTGCCACAAAGGTAGGCAGTCCTATTCTGGTGCTGCCACCTCATGCTGATCTTATCAGTCACCTTGGATTATCTGAAGTGTATGTCATTGATGGAAAAATCTTGCTTCCAGGGGCACCCGGGTGGCTCAGTTGGTTGGACATCCGATTTGATTTTGGCTCAGGTCATGACCTTGGGGTTCAGGGGACCGAGACCCTCATCAGGCTCTGTGCTGACAGCACGGAGACTGCTTGGAATTCTCTCACTCTTTCACTCTGCCCCTCCCCCACTTGCTCATGCCCACTCACACACCCTCTCTCAAACACAATTTTTATTTATTTTTTTATTTTTTTTTTAATTTTTTTTTCAACGTTTATTTATTTTTGCGACAGAGAGAGACAGAGCATGAACGGGGGAGGGGCCGAGAGAGAGGGAGACACAGAATCGGAAACAGGCTCCAGGCTCTGAGCCATCAGCCCAGAGCCTGATGCGGGGCTCGAACTCACGGACCGCGAGATCGTGACCTGGCTGAAGTCGGACGCTTAACCGACTGCGCCACCCAGGCGCCCCCCAAACACAATTTTTAAAAAAAGAAAAATCATGCTTCCTTCAGTCACTCTACTTTATTAGCGTCCCTGCCAGTATTTTGCTTAGGGCCTTGCTCTTTGTGGGCATTTGTATTTGTTTGTAGAATTGAATTAAGGCGTATCAACCATGTGGATTAAGCATTTGATTACGTATTGCTGGTGTTTGTCTCCAGTTAATTTCTGTGTGTAAGTCTTGCCTCACCCACTAGATGACAGTCTTCTTGAGGGCAGATCCACGTGGCAGGAGAACATGGATTTGAAGTCAATAGAATTAGGTTCAAATCCCAGCTCTAAAACATACTAAATAATTGAAGTAAGTTACTTAATCTAAGACTTAATTGCCTCATCTGTAAAATAGGGGATGGTAGGGTTGTGATGGTAAAATGAAATGATATCCTAACACACCGCCTGGTACTTAATAGGTGTTTAATAATTTACTTCCCTTCTCCCTTTATTTTATATCTCCTCCACCATTTCTCATTACGCCAGGAATGCAGTAACTTGGGTGACTTAACAAAATAGGGAAGTTGTGGAATCCTTTTAGGAGAGAGTCTGAAATGTCTTTATGTAGTTTTCCTCTTCCCCAGGCATCCAGAACATTGGGTACACCAATAACAATTTTAAAAACTATATAATGGCTGGAAGTTATTTCTAAAGAGGAAGGTCATCTTCAGTGTGTAGACATGAGCAGCCGGATTGTGTCAGAACAATAGCTATTCATTGTGTCGGTTTCAAAGCTGGCACCGGCAAGCTAGTATTCCAGTGTTGTTCCCACACAAACAGATCTCGAGCAAAATTTCCATGACCCGACGGATTAGTGTAAACAACTCATTGCAAGAGCTTTTTACATCTATCCCCATGTCATTCATTTAAACATTCAAGGCTTTGCAGAGAGACTTGTAAGCACTGCTTCAGATTTTTTTTTTTTTTTTAATTTTAACAAACGTTCATCAACCCTTACCCTTACGATTATGTTTTGTTGTTGAGTACACAGGGTAAAGCTTGGTTCCTTCCACTGGGTCTGTAAGTGGGAGATTCAGCCATTGGATATCACAGGTTAAGGGAAAAGTCCTTTATTTATTTATTTTTTTAATTTTTTTTTCAACGTTTATTTATTTTTGGGACAGAGAGAGACAGAGCATGAACGGGGGAGGGGCAGAGAGAGAGGGAGACACAGAATCGGAAACAGGCTCCAGGCTCTGAGCCATCAGCCCAGAGCCCGACGCGGGGCTCGAACTCACGGAATGCGAGATCGTGACCTGGCTGAATGCGAGATCGTGACCTGGCTGAAGTCTGACGCTTAACCGACTGCGCCACCCAGGCGCCCCAAGGGAAAAGTCCTTTAAAGGCACCAAAGTGTTAATGGGCTGGCCAAGGCATGCAGGTTGCTAGAGGTCTTGACCCCTGGACCAAAGAATAATGACAGGCTTTTTATTTTTAAGTGGTAGTTAGCATTTGATAGCACTTCATATTTGCAGTGACCTTTACAGCCATTGTTATTAGTTATTCCTCCCAGTGGCTCTTTGAACTAAATGACAAAACTATTTTTACTCAAATCCACCAACTCCCTCCCCTTCCGTTCCAATCACAAGACCTGGTGGGGTTCTCTGTACATCACGCTGACATTTCCTCAGGAGCAACGATCTCACTGATAAAGAATATGTTCAAGTCAAAACAATATGAAATGCAGTGAGTTTTAATATATTCAGTGCAAGTTAGATCATGTCACTCCTCTGCTTTAAACCCCAAGGACAGTTCCTCATCTTACTTGGAGGACCTGCCACTCTTCCCTCACTGTTTGGACCTTACTTCCTACTCTTCACCCTCTCCCTAACCCTGCCCCAGTCTCATGGGCCTCCTTGCATCTCCTCCAACCACACAGGCTCTTGTCCCAGGCCTTAGCTTTGGGTGTATCCTCTGTCTCCAATGTTTTTCCTTCAGATATTTACATGACTGACTGTCTCTTCCTTCTGGCCTTTGCATACACATGACCTTCTCAAAGAGGTCTCCCCTGCCAGCCTAATTTAAAACTGCACCTGTGATCAAGTATGTAAAGCTTTCTAATATGCTATATAATCTACTCAGCTATTGGGTTTACTGTTTATTTTCTCTCCCCCCACAAGACTGTAAAATCCACAAAGATAGGGATCTTTGTCTGGTTAGCTCAGTGCGATACACCAAGCACCTGGAACAATGCACAGAAAAGGCATGTAATAAATATTTGTTGAGTGGACAAATACTGCTCCTCTGAAGGTCATTGTCATGAAATTTGAACTACAGACTTAGAATGTGTCTCCATATGTGGTTTATCTTTATATTCCTTAGCCATGGGTCCTATGCTTATTTTCCACTTGTATCAAACAACTCCTTTTGATAGCAATTCTATAGAGATAAATGAAGCACACAGGTTCTTAAGGTTGCAAAGGAAGCATAATATCTCAGTGTTGCAGCATAAGAAAGACTTTATGGGTGTTGTACTGCAAACACTCATCTGTTGGAATCCTAACAACGTCATTGCCATGTTGCGTTCATCTCCCTTTCCATCTTTACAGGGGCGTAGATTGCTGAATTGGTTAAAAGGATAGGATCAGGCGCCCCTATCAGCTAATTCATGTTCCACCAATGTCTACAGTGTGACTTTCAAAAGGTGTTTTTAGTTTCTCCCAGCCTCAGTTTCCTCATCTGTAAAATAGTGATAAAAATCATCTCTATCTCATACGGTTTTATGAAGATTAATGAGCTAAGGCATGTAAAAAGTTTGATATAGGCATCAAATAAATACTTGCTGTTATTATTAATTCTGATTTTAAACAAGTCCTTAATGTTGAGTTTAATCAAGTCTTATTTATTACTTGTACATGACTGATGTAGGCTACCTTACCAGTTTCTGTGTGGCAGGATACATCTTTTTCCCCCTATCAGTTGCCAGAACACCTTGCTGTTCACATGAGTAGAGATTCCAAAATTTCTCTCTTAAAGCCCCAACTACCTCCCACCTCTTCTAAACATCCAAGAACACCAAGAACACCCTGGTCTTAATTCATTCCAAAGGGTCAGTCTTGAGTCTGAGTGGTTGGCCAGTGTTGCTGAAAACTGGCTCAACACAGTCCACCACCACTTCCCCACTGCTGCCGGGATTCTCTTGCTGCCCTAGAGCCTCTACATGTATGTGTACTTGGGCTACAAGATCACAGCTCTTTTAGTTCATAGTGCTCAGTCATTGTTCTCAAATCACAGCCACACCCTGAAGGGTTTCCAGCCTCAGCCATGGCCTGTGCTGGAACCAGCCCTCTCCAACTCCTGCAGGGGTACCCTGTATCCCTTCTGTAACCAAGACCCTCAGTCCAGATTGCCCATTTTTTCATGATGAGTTACCCCTTTGGGGTTTTTGAGGTCCCTTTCTCCCAGAAAGCTTCTTATGGGGTCTATCCTAACCCATCAGGGAGACTTAATTTTTTTTTTTTTAATTTTAGAGAGAAAGAGAGCAGAAGTGGGGAAGAGGGGCAGAGGGAGGGAGGGAGAGAATCTTAAGCAGGCTCTGTGTTCACTGGGAGCCTGATGATGTGGGATCGTGACCCTGGGATCACGACCTGGGCTGAAATCAAGAGTCTGATGCTCAAGAGACTGAGCCACTCAGGCATGTCTATCAGGGGGACTCTTGAACTCCACGTACTTTCCCAGATCTTGTCTCATTAGAGACGTGCTCTCCATAATAAGGGGTACTAGACATGCAGGCTTTGTCAAGCCACAGGAAGCTTTACTCGGTTCTCTCTCTAGATTGCATCTTACAGCATCATAAGTAAGAGTGACCACTTAATGACTTTTCCCTGAAGGAGGGAGATAGGTATCTGCTTAGGCAGAAAAGTAACTTGGCATTACCTAGCTGACTAATTTCAGGTCGCATTCTACCCAACGCCCTATTGTACTTACATTGCCTGAGTCTGGTTCTACTTCTTGAAGTCAGTATAAGCCTCTCTTCTTCCCTGTGACAGACCTTCACTTGCTAGAAAGTAATTACCCAGGCCCCTCAGATTCTTTTCTTCTCTGCTGGTTCCCTAACTTGCAGAGTGATCTTAGGTGCTGATTGAGTGTACCAACAGCCAGGCACTGTGCTAAGTGTTTGAATGTATTAACTAATTTAATCTTCAAACGACCACATGAAGTAGGTATCATAGCCCCCTTTTTGTAAATGAAGAAACTGAGAGTTAGGAATTCTTAGTAGCATGCCCAAGGTCGTGTATAGCTGCTAGGATTTGAACTCGCGCTCTCTGGTTCCAGAGCCCAGTGATGTAATGCTGTTTCCTTAATTCAGTTTCACAAGTTCAATCCTTTCATGAATTCAATTCAGCTCTCAAAAACAGAGATAATACTTATCTCAGGATATCATGATCATGGTAAGGATTAGATGTGATAAAAGTATGGTAAAGTGGTTAATGCACTAGCTCCACTAGTGCTCAAAAAAACATGCATTTGCCACCTTTTTTCTTCCATTCAAATGAGCATCTCATAATTTAACTCCTTCACATTTTAAAAGTGCCTGACACAGAGTGGGTGCTCAGTGGGTGGTAGCTACCCCTACTATCACAGTGTGTGGTTTGAAATCCCCTCCCTATCCTGATTGTTCTCCTCTAGCTCATTTATCATTTAGATCTTAGATTGTGGTACCCAGGCTCAAATAGATAACAGAGGGGAAGGGGACAGTCATCTTCCACAGGGAAGGAGGTCCCTATTAATATTATATCCTATTGCCTGCAGTCATTACTTATTTAGTTAATCATTTATACTGTCAGTAGGTATTGAAATTGCTGCCAGTCAAGTCCTCAACATCTCTTAGCCTTATACTGATCCTCACCTCACTTGGCTTGTCCTTGGATGATTGTCTTTTTCTTTTCCAAAAATGTCATTCTTCCCCCCCCCCCCCCCCCGATTTCTTAAGTACTATGTTTGTTGTGGAAGCTTTGAAAAGTGCAGGAAATCATAAAGAAGAAAATTAAAGTCACCGTGAATAGCACAATCTAGAGATAATCACTATTAATATCTGCATATGTATCCTTCCAGTATACATGTGGGGTGTATTTCTTTTTTATAAAATTAGGATCACACTATTCAACATATATTTTGAGTCTTCCACCATTTACCATTTTCTCCCAGCGTAAGACAACATGATCTGTTTCTTAAAATACCAGAAAACTATTAAACTACTATCCCCCCACATTGATTTCCCTACTTCCATTCTTACCCCCTCTTCAGCATATTCTCCAAAAAGTAGCCAGTGTGATCCTTGAAAATCCTAACGACCTGCTCCCGACCTTCAGTGGCTTCCCATATCACGTAAGGAGAACCCCCGGTAGTTCCCTTGGCTGGCAGGTGTGTGTGCGCAGGCCTCTCTGACCTCAGTGTCTTCCCTTCTGCAGCACGCCCTCTGGGCTCCTGCCACGTGTACTTGCTTCCAGCCCCAACCTTTTCCTGCTTTAGGGTCTTTGCTCTTTGCAGCACTACATGGCTCAGCTCCTCATTTCAGTCCCTGATCTAATACCATCCTTCAGAAACCAGCTTCCTAGAGTACCTCTACTTCCCCCACCTCCTCTCCCTTACCCTGACTCACTTTCTTCCTTGCCTTAATCATTCTTCTGTAATTTATCACAAATATTTTCTCTTTACAGCTTTCATCTTGCGGGGCTCCACCATTTTAGCCTGCAACAGGTGTTTGGGATCCTGATAGCTCTCATAATCAGGCACTCGTCTAAGTCCTTTTATACATACTAATTTAACCTATGTCATCTAGTGAGGTAGGTACAATTATTACCCCCATTTTCTAGATGGGGAACCTGAGTCAGAGCATATGAGTACCTTCCTTAACATCACACAACCAGTAGAGAGTGGAGCTGGGATCCCGACACAGGCTCTCTGCTTCCACAGCTGTGCTCTTAACCCCTCCTCCACCCATCGGCTGCCTCCTGGTCTTTCTCCCAGCAGATGTCAGTAAACTTCCTTGTCCTGAAAGTCAAGATCGCAGACTGAACAGAAAGGCACTGAAGACAGAGTCAAATGTCATTAAAGTCCTTCTCTAGATTTATGCTAGCCTCTTTTCCAGCCCTATTTGGAGACTATAGTTGAGCCATTCTGAGTTCTCCTGATTATTCTGTTATGTAGCCTTTCTCCCCTACCTGCTTCAGGAAGATTGGTACAGCTTCACGTGTTACCATTTCCTACCTCTGTAACACCCGTGGCACAAAGCTCCCATCTGAGGAATCCTGTGAGAGAGATGAGGATGGTGTGACCAGTATTAATCTTCCTGGATCAGTAGTACAAGGTTATCCAATCTCTGTTAAAATTTTGCTAAACATGTCTGTTACTATAACGGAGACCTTTGTTTCTCTACAAGTTCTGGAAGTTCTACCATGCCTCAGAAATTCTCATATGTTATCTCATTGCTACTTTTTTTCACGAATTGATGAAATCCATGTTCTTTTTTATTTATTTATTTATTTATTGACATTTATTTATTTTTGAGAGACAGAGAGAGACAGAGCATGAGCAGGGGTGGGGTAGAGAGAGAGGGAAACACAGAATCCGAAGCAGGCTCCAGGCTCCGAGCTGTCAGCACCGAGCTGCACGTGGGACTCAAATTCACGAATTACGAGATCATGACCTAGGCCGAAGTCAGAAGCTTGACCGACCGAGCCACCCAAGCGCCCCGAAATCCATGTTCTTTTAGGGTTTTATGGCTGTTTATTTTGCTGTCCGAGTTGCAGTCAGTTTTGGGTGCATGTTCAGATGGTGCTGAGGTGCAATTGAGCAGTGTTTGGAGACTTCAAGACAGCAGCCAGGTGCTCTCCTCCTATCTCCTTACTATCTCAGACTTTAATTTCCTCTTGGCCATGTTTTTCCTCTCCTTCCTGGCTTGCAGATCATTCTTCTTGATAGAGAGGATGGGGACAAACTAGGAAGTGAGTAATTCTGTTTTCACCGTATCATCTCCAAGTTAACTGTGTCGTCTGCCCCAAGTAATAGGCCAACACTTCTCCTGTCCTTTTCTTGTTCTGTGCCCACCCCAGTGGCTCTTATTATTGTTCTATGTATGCTTTAGTCCCAGGCCCCAGCCTCCCACCTCCCTGACTTGATTCTTTCATTTCATGCCATTCCTTTATACCTGCTCTTGGCTTCAAATTCCTCCCTCCTTTGTAAGTGTCCATATAAAATATAAGCTGATTGGAACACACAGTAATTTCTTTGGATAATTCCCTCTCTTCTTCCTCCCTAGAATTATGTATGAGTAGATGGTCAGGATTATATTATGTGGAACCTCCAATATTTCTAGAATCAATTTCTATCTGATTAGAGTCTCTGACCATGGGGTCAAAGAGCATCTAGCCTAGTGCCTTACACATAGGAGGTCTGCAACAATGGTTCCAACAACACCAACAATGATAGCTGGTCTTTATGTGATTCAGACATTGTGCTAAGGGCTTTCTGTGCCTTACTTCGTTTAATTCTTAAGGGAGGTTATGTTACTTATGACTCTACTGAGGAACCTGAGATACGGGGAAGTGTATCTGTGTAGTTGTAAGGGCAGAGTCAGGAGCCTGACTCAGGTCTGCCCAGATTCCTGAGCATATGCACTTTAACCTCCACAGTATGCTGCCCATACTCACAGTATGCTGAGTTTAAGTCCATTGTCTCACCCCTTCTTCTCTCTGGACCTGTGGAGTTTTCTGCTTGCTTACAGTTTCAGGAACACAAGATGCTCATATTCCCTTCTTTGGCTCTTACAAATCATATGATGACATGATTCCTTTTGTCTTCCAAGTGCCAGTCACCTCCACTCTGTCATCCATGTAGTTCTCCCTTATTGGCTAAAAATAGGTCCCTATCCTTCTGTCATGTGAGATTGTCATCAGAGCAAGCCTTGAGTGAATTAAATGCTCTGCATCTGGCAGAGTAGGGCTCTGAACAGACCTCTGGATGGTTCTTCCAACATCCCTTGGCCTGCAGAGTGTGGGGCCTGGTAGTGGAGTGACAGGTGTGCCTAGCTGGGTGGGCCCCAGGGTAAGCAGCCCTCTGTCCTGCTGCTTCCCCACTGAGCTTTTCATGCTCTGGGATTATGTTGTTTTGAAGGTTTTTCTTCAATTATGATTTATATGCCACCTACTCTCAGAAAGAATGTAAAGTGGTTTACAATAAAGCATGTCTACAACAGGACAGTTAAAACGCATTTTAAAAAGAGAGGCAGACAGAGAGAGGTCAGAAATCACTTGGTTTGAATTCCTGACAAGACGTTTTACAGCACATGAATGTATTT
The DNA here is from genome assembly GCF_014898765.1 of Herpailurus yagouaroundi. Lineage (NCBI taxonomy): Eukaryota > Metazoa > Chordata > Mammalia > Carnivora > Felidae > Herpailurus > Herpailurus yagouaroundi. Next base: position 10,619,837 of record NW_024412396.1, read on the forward strand.
GATTAATTCACAGTACAAATGTGTAAGTATGTGGGAATGGGTAAAGAACTCTGCTGATGGGGAGAACCTAGAACAGCAGGGCCCGTTTTATACATGTAATCAAAATCAAATGGCATCATGCCTAGTGACGTGTCTCATCTCAGGAAGCCTCTGGGGAAGGCAGCCGAGGGATAATGCTAATGGGTTAATCCTAAATTGAGAGCAGCCAGTCTGTCCGAGGGTCCTAGCCAGGATAATTCATCACTGTCATTGACAAAGGACCACAATAAATTTGTCTTTAAATTTTAATACCTCATCACATTTATACAGATAGAACTCACACTGTCCATTTATCTCTGTGTTGTTATTTTTAAATACAGAATAGGTATAATCATAATGGAACCCTTTAAAATTAACACATTTGCTTCAAGGGAAGTTTATATTATTGCCTATCTGCTGAACAAGATGTCTAATAAGGAATAGATGAGCAAGGAATGAATGAATGAGTGCCCACATGGTCCCCTAACACTCGTGAATCAGTATCATCCTAGCTGTGCTACAAACAGTTCATTCATTAAGGCTGGGTGTGTCCTCTGGCTGCACTTCCTGTTGTGACAAAGGCTGGCACTGAGTCAGACTGGCAGCCAGCACCGTGACTCAGGACATCGTGGGGCAGGGCAGGCAGTACAATGACCTTGCTGACTCTATCCAGACGCACACCTACAACCACCTTGATAGGTTTGCATATGACCAAGTTCATCCTATAGCCAGATGGGAAGATAGAGAAGGAGCATTGGCAGGTGGGGTGGAGAGAGGGCTTGTGAGTTTCTATGCCACCAGAGGCATAATAGACACTCAAAGTGGCAAAATGAATCAGAGGAGAGATTCACTGAGATCCCTGGTAGAGTATTTTTTGCCTTCCCTACAATTCTGTAGGAATGTTTCTGTAGTTCATTGAATGGAATCAGAGTGTTAAGGCAATCTAGGAACTGAGGTCAAGCCAGGTACTGTTAAAAACAAACAACAACAGGCATGAACTATGAAATATCACTGAACAGATCCAACTAAAACTATTTTCTTAGTTATTTCTGCTTCCCTCATATAATTTCTAAAATTGTAGGTATTTATGGGAGCAGTAGTAGTTATTTGTTATAGGCAAACACTGATATTCTCTTGGGTTGAGGAAGTCATTACAAGTGAAAATGGCATTGGTAAGTCAGTGTATAACTATTTTTCATCAGCCTCATAAGTTTTTGGAGAATATTAATTTTTAAAGACATCTTATAAAGCTGGATTAAAATTTATGTTGTAAGAAGCTTTGAGATGACATTATAGCAAAACCCAATCTTCACAAGTGCCTATGTGAATTTGCTAAATTCACCAAGTGTTTATTGACCACTTGGCTCTTTATCCATCCAGTCCATCTATTCATCGACCTACCCTTCCACCATTTACTCGTCCAACACTACTCATCAGCTCCAATGAGCTGAATTTTGTGACACCCCCCACCCACTGCAAATTTATGAATATTTTGAAATCCTAAAGTCCAGTGCCTCAGAATGTGACTGGTTTTAGACATAGGGTCCTGAAAGAGTTAAAATGAAGTCAGTAGGTGGGCACTAATATACTATGACCAGTGTCTTCAAAGAAGAGGAGATTTGGACAGAGACATACAGAGGAAAGACACATGAACACATAGGAAGAAGACCATCATCTACAAGCCAAGAAGACAAGCCTCAGAACAAACCAATCCTGCTGACACCTTAATCTTAGATATGTAGCCTCCAAAATTGTGAGGAAATAAATTTCTGTTGTTTCAGCGCCCCCTCCCCCCCACCCCGAGTCTTTGGTACTTGGTTATGGTAGCCCTAGCATACTAATGCAAGTATCTATAATATACCAGGGCACTGTGTTAGATGTGGAGAGATCATCTCTACCTTCAAAGAACTCCCAGCCTGCCAGGTACAGAACATTGCTAAGTGTTGGGAAAATTGCAAGGCTACAATGATAAGTCAGCTACTTAGTTTTTGAGATGTTAGCATTCTATAAAACCAAAGCTCTTGTCCTCCATTGGTCTGATTGGCACATGCCCTCATTTTATTTTGAATTCTGACAAAAATTTTTTCCAGGGTGAGGAATCAGTTGGTGAAATATATGTCAGCCACAGGGAGCTAAAACCTGCAGAGGTATGGGAGGTCGTGTTTTGTTTTTTAATCCATGTGGCATTATTTAGGTTTCAAGTAGGCTTCAGAGCATTTTTGCTGTTTTCAACTCATCAGAAAACTCATTTCCACAATAAAATCCTGTCTTCATGGCAGATTCATTTATTCCCAGCTCATCCAGCTTTTGCTGATCTCCAGAATAAGCAGAAGGTACAGCAGTGACCCTGGCTCACTTGGATTCTGTCTGTGCAGTTGCTGTGTGCAGGGAGTCACTAACTTAAGGAACAAATCATGACTAGAACCAAGGCAGAGGACATAGACCAGGGCCCTGTGGCTTTTGGAGTACAGTGTAGTCCAACATTTTAACAAACAGCAGGAACCAACTGTAAAAACATGGAATTTTTAAAGCTCTAAGGGATTTTGGGGCGCCTGGGAGCTCAGTTGGTTGCATGTCCGACTTCGGCTCAGGTCATGATCTCACAGTTCATGAGTTTGAGTCCTGTGTTGGGCTCTGTGCTGACAGCTCAGTGCCTGGAGCCTGCTTCAGATTCTGTGTCTCCCTCTGTCTCTGCCCCTCCCCTGTTCACTCTCTGTCTCTGTCTCTCTCAAAAATAAATAAACATTAAAAAAAAAAAAAAGCTCCAAGGGATTTTGGGTATTGTCTAGTCTGAAAACAGTCCCTCATATTTTATTGATTTGGAGCTGGGGACACAGGTTAAGTGTTTAGTGACTCACTTAAGGAAACAACAACAACAACCACCACCAAAAAACTAGTAGCAGAAATGGGATGAAGACCCTCATCTCTTGCTCCAAGTCCAGCTGTCTTTTCTGACCCTGTAGGTTCAGGTTTGGGAAATTATCCTGCAGAGATAATCCCCTCACGTACACTATGTCTGTAATTCAGGTGCATCGTTGCTGAGTAGAGAGGGCTGTCTATCCCGTGGCTTTGGTCTGAAGTGACTAGAATTCCTATCAGTGTGGGAAACCGAATAAAGCAAGGACAGCCCTCTTTCCCACTCAGAAATAGAGCTGCTTATTAACATCACAAATGTGAAATAAATGGGAAAAAGAAGCAAATCAGGTACAACAAAGCGGCAGACAGCGTGCCATCACTTCGCGGCAACCGAGGTGGCAGGTATGGCCTCCCGCATTTTGCATATGAGAACACTGAGGGTTCAAAGATTATATCTCTCATCCAAGATCTCACAGTACCAATGGATAGACCCAGGATTTGTTATATTCCAGTCTGTGATTCTCCTGTGTTTTTATGCTGCCCTCCTCAGCATAATTAATAAGTGTTATAGGATAAGGCCAAATTAACTTTATGTTAAGATATAAAGATACACAAACACAGAGTTATGTCTTACTGGTTCACCTTTAACCTTTTCTCAATAGGTCACTGTTAATACAACACTGGTTCATCTCTAGGCTAAAATTGAACACCATTGAGGCTCATTTTGAACTTTTGTTAGCCAGGTAAATTCCTGGCCCAGAGTTATATAACTTTGGGACAGTTTTGCATTAACCGCCACTGCAAGAAGCTTCACTTACCTTTATAAAAGAAGAGAGTCATCATCTCCCTGGGTCCTCTTGTCTTACATAAGAGATCTGGCTGCTTTCTCTGCCGAGATGTGGATCCTCCTATGAAGACGATTTTTTTTTTTTTAATTCCAGGAAGACCTCAGGTACCATGTCCTGTTGTCATGGCCAGAAATCTGGGTACTTCGATCTACTGTATATTGTTTTTTCTTTTATAGACAGATAAAAGAAAGGCCAGTGATCCACAGTGTGTTAGTTTGGCACAGTTAGATTCTGTTTGTGGAGTTCCCTTTTCTATGGAGCTAATATTTACTGAGCACTGATGTCCCAGGCACCACATGGTGTCCCAGACATTATGCTGCCCCTCCTATTTTACAGAGGTATAAACGCTCACTGAGATCAAACATCTCAGCCAAGTTTATACTGCCATCAAGAAACAGTCCTGAGCTTTGAACCCAGGCTGGTCTATGCAAACTTCTGTGCACACTGCCTCCTGACCCTGTGTTTCTTTGTGCATTTCCCTAGTCAGAAGGTTTTTCTCCACCTGACCATTTATTTTCCGTAATTTTTGCTCTTGGAACAGATGATTTCCAAGATCCTTTTGAGTATTGAAATTCCGAGATTGATTAAAGTTTGTAATTCATGCAGATTGATTAATTTGCACCAACGCCTGAGTTCGTTTATTACATTAATTATTTCACTGAAGACTCCAACAGTTTTTTAGTTTACTTTCAGGTCTCCTGATGTTAAAGGAATCATGCTGCTTTTCCCAGAATAATATTTAAAACCTGAATTTTAAAATTTAAGGTTTAAAAACATATCTGAAAGGATTTTACCATGCACACAATGTATCAGTTTTCCATATGGACCAAAACAGTCATCTGAAGCCCCCATTCTCTTGGTTGTCTTTCCCCAGTCTCACAGATGCAGTGCTAATTGCTTGCAGCTTCGGGTCCTTTTTAACATGAGGTAACAATTTCAGCATCTTGGGGTTGAATGCTGCATTTGTCAGACATGCCAGGTCTGTACTTGGTGTTGGCTTGTCAGGAGACTGACTCCACATGGGGATCAGCTCACGTGACCTGGGGAGGCTTCCTGGAGAAGGTCCTGTGTGTGCCACTCTTAAACTTGGTGTGACTGTGTGGTTCCGCGGCCAGGGCGCCTCTTGGTCAACCTGGCAGCTTTGAGTGATGGCCTGTTGGGACTAGCACAGGCATTTGAGTCCTTCCAGGCCAGCTGTGGTTTTTGAAGAATGGTTCTGGAAGTGGCATTTATTCACAGACCTACCAGCTGGGCTGGTCTTGGTGACTGACTTGCCCTTTGCCGCTGAAGGCAGACTCCATTTGGGACACATCTAAAATTCGTTTTGACTGGATTGAGAAGACCAAGAAGGCCAAAAAGAAGGGAAGTGACAGGATTCTGCTATCACATCTGTAATTAGGGAGCCATGGGTCTAACTTCGGGGAATGTCTGGACCTTGTCTTGTTTTGCACCTTGTCTGTAGTTCTGGTCATTGGAGTCAGGCAAGACTGGCTTCCAACAAAGCTCTGCTATTAATGGCTGTGCAATTAGGGGATAGCATTTGACCTCCCTAGCCTCAGTTTCCTCATCTATAAATTGAGATGATGGTACCTCCCGCATGGGTGTGTTATGAGGACGACAAGGTGTTGCTGAAATGCCTAGACACCTTGTGCTCTGACCGGCCACTGCACGGTCAGCGGCTACATGATGTCATTTTGACTCTCTTCTCCTCCATATGGGATACACAGCTAGAAAAATAAGGCTCTTGCAAACGAGTGTTTCAGGAGCACTTATATAGGTGTGCACCATGTAATGCCTGTGTGCTTTATGAGGTTTCAGTAAATTTAATGTTGAAATTATATTTTGAATATACTTAGGGAAATATAGAAAGGTACTCCAGAATAGGTCGCTTTATAGAGACAATAATAATTTTCTGAATCATTTTGATTTAGGCTTTTTATATATCATATTTGCGTAAAATGAGACAACCCCCTCACCCCCATGGCTCCCTAGAGGAGCAATAGCAATGAGTAAACAGTGTTTGCCTCCCGGAGATGCTCACACTCAATCCTTCCTGTGTTTCTCCAAAGGGCAAGCTCATTTAGTGCGGTGGTCAGGGGCTTTGTACCCTTTTTTGTGATGAGGGATTGGCCCCAGTCCTCAGCTGGCTAAGACTTGAACTAGGATGTTAAAGTTGAAGAGTCAAGATGGGTCTGTGTGACAGAACAAGCAGCAGAAGGGACAGTCCACCAGGGAACTTCCCGAGGCCACCTTGGTGAGGGTGGTCCTCACCTTGCCCCGGAGATCCTATTCCTAGTAAATCCATGTGAAGCATTAGAACTGCACCTGACACACAGTAAGTGTAAGTGCGTGCTGACCATCATTATTACCGCTACTATTATTAATTACAGTACTGGTTGAAAGACTCTCTGGGATTTCTCTTGGGTTGTCTTTCCAAAAGGGTCTTCCATTTTACAAAATCAAGGGGTGGATTTTGGAGCTAGTATCTGCACAGCCAATGAAGGGGCAATTTGACAGCCTTAGGATTGAATCTACAAATCACCTCAGACCTTCTATGTCCTCCTTAGTCTCCCTAAATAGCCAAGACTAGCTGAGCTCTGGCTGGGTCCTTCCGGTTTACCTGGACTATTGCCGTCTGCGGAATCCTGCAGAAGTGATGAGCACCTCATTGTGTATTCACCCGATGGGCTGATGGAAATGGAATGCAGCCAGACTGCTAAGTCCACACTGTCCTGCATTTAGGCCTCAGAAATCTGACTCTGAGAATGTACATCTTGCATTGCAATCTAGATTTCCAGAGGAAAGTTTTGGACAGAATAACCCAGATCCAGGTCTGGGTAATTTAAAGCCTGGGTGAAATGAGGCAGAAAGATCCCAGAATATACAAGTCTGAGCTTTGGCTGGGAAGATGTGGAAGAATCAAGGTGCCAGACAGCTGGCTTCCCTCCAAGTGTTTACCATACTGGGGCCGTGGGGTGTGGGCAGCCCATGTGCTTATTTTCCCTTCCCCCTTCCTCCTCCTCCTACCTTTCTTCTCCCTCCTCCTCATATTGTACATAGGCTGAAGAAATGTAGGAACCTGTGGGACCAGAGGGAAGGTAATGAGGCAAATGAGCCCAAGGAATAAGACTTTGCCCTGGTTGAGGATACTGTGGGTTTACAGTGGATGATCCCTCAGACTGCAAAATGTAAGGGCTGGCCTTGGACTTTGGATCCCAGTGTTTACCCTCCTTTGCCTGGGTGTGGACCTTCTTCCCCAGAAGGCTTGGTCTTTAGGAGAGAAGAGGGCATGAGACCTGGGGTTGTATCTAGGAAACAGGGAGATTGTGGCAGCCATGGATTCAGACCGAGCTAGTGACAACAGGGCTGCCGTTTTCTCCCTGCCCCATGCACCCGTCTCTGCCTACCTACCTCTCATTCTATGGTGCCCAGGCTGCCTGCACTATGTAGGCACCACAGATCTTGCCCTGGGCCTCCTAAGAGACCTCTGAGGCATGCAGCTGGGATCATGTTCGTGGGCCTTTCTCTGAGTTCGCTTCCCAGGGGAGAAAGCACACGCAGCTGGGACCAACTGCAGCTCCTTACTGATGTGCCTGCTACTCAGGCGATAATTGTTATTCAGTCTGGGACTGCTTTCTCTTCTTTCTAAAGCATCATGTCACATCAAGTCCTGAGCTCTGAGCCCAGTCTAGCCTCTTGAACAGGAGAATATGTGCTTTTATAAACCCATAATATTGCTGGTGCTGCCCAGAGGACATATTTCCCCAGTTCCTCCCCTCCTCCTGCAACTATGTCCCAAACTAGAGGAATTACTTTAGTAAGATGAGGGTGGGTGTCTTGTGACTGTCACTGCTCCACTCCCTGCAGGGGAATACTAGAGGCCAGGAGGGTGGTAAACGGCAGACACAGCCTAGGTTGCATGTCGGGTGGGCAGGGGTGGGGGGACACTGGCACTGTGTGCACACCTGCAGAGCCCTGACTTCCCTCTCGCGTACCCCGACGCACCTATCCCAGGGCCACAGTAAAGGCGGGTCTTTCATCCATGGATCTCACGGTCACCAAAGGCCTCAAATTTGGATTTTTGAACATTTTATCTCTAAAGATATGCTAATAGAACTGGAAGAAGGGAGTGATCATCAGCTTTAAACTTCTGCCAAATTTTGCTACCATGCCTGTGAATTTTAAAAATAAATCCTGCTATTATGTTGTGAATAGGATGATCACATTGCCTTGTGTATGCTTTAAATTTTACATGTGCTACATGTGTAAGTTTCTAAAATGTATCACAATCTTCGGAACCCTATTTAGACATCTCTTTGTTTTAACATACCTGGAGCCTCAGACCTCAGGCCTTGCTTGACGTCACCTCTTGGTAGACTGTGGGAAAAACTGTTCACTTTCCACATGTCATTTCAACTTCAGGGAATCTAAAGAACTAATCCCTGTTTCATTATAGTGGCTGACCGAGAAACTTAACAGAAGACCATAGGGGAAGGGAAGGAAGATAAGTTACAAACAGAGAGGAAGGCAAACCATAAGAGACTCTTAAATACAGCGAACAAACTGAGGGTTGATGGGGAGGGGGTTGGAGGACAGGGAAAATGGGTGATGGGCATTGAGGAGGGCACTTCTTGGGATGAGCACTGGGTGTTGTATATAAGTGATGAATCACGGGAATCTACTCCTGAAGCCAAGACTACACTACATACACTGTATGACAGCTAATGTGACAATAAATTATTTAAAAAGAAAGAAAAGAAAAGAGAAAAGGGAGAAGAGAAAGGAAGAAAGAAAGAAAGAAAGAGAAAGAAAAGAAAAAGAAAGAAAGAAAGAAAGAAAGAAAGAAAGAAAGAAAGAAAGAAAGAAAAGAAAGAAAGGAGGCCTTTTAGGTTCAGCATGCACAATTCAGCCTCTTTCTCATGCCATTTTCTGTACTGTCCTGTCTCACACCCCCACCACCCCTTAGGAAGTCAGTCTCACTCACTTATTGCAGCCTGTTCAGCTCTGGCTGATAGTCTTGAGTCCTTTACCTTTAGATGATGGGGCACAACCATAGCTGCCCTTGGAATCAAGGGAGGAGTTTTTTAAAAACTGCTATCTGGGTCCCACCCCCAGAGATTCTGAATTACTTGCCATGGGGTGTGATCTGGGCATGGGGAAAGCCCAGGTTAAAAGCTCCTCAAGTGATCTTAATGTGCAGCAAAGTTTGAGGAACAGAGCGCTAAGATAGTGGTTTGAAAACATTAGCATTGGAACTACCCTACAACCCAGCAATTGCACTACTAGGTATTTATCCAAAGGACACAAAAATACTGATTCAAAGGGATACATGCACCCCCAATGTTTATAGCAGCACTACCAACAATAGCCAAATTATGGAAAGAGCCCAAATGCTCATCAATTGATGAATGGATAAAGAAGATGTGGTAAACACACACACCACACACACACACACACACACACACACACACACACGGGAACATTACTCAGCCACAAAACAAAAAAAGAAGAAAGGAAGGAAGGAAGGAAGGAAGGAAGGAAGGAAGGAAGGAAGGAAGGAAGGAAGGAAGAAAAAGAAAGAAGAAAGAAAGATCCTGCCATTTGCAATGACATGGATGGAACTAGAGACGATTATGCTAAGTGAAATAAGTCAGACAAAGACAAATACCATGTGATTTCGCTCATATGTGGAATTTAAGAAATGAAACAGATGAACATAAGGGAAAAAAAGAGAGAGGCAAACCACAAAACAGACTCTTAACTACCTAGAACAAACTTAGGGTTGATGGAGGGAGGGAGGTGGGGTATGGGTTAGGTGGGTGATGGGTACTAAGGAGGGCACTGTTGTGATGGGCACTGGGTGTTGTATGTAATTGATGAATCACTAAATTCTATTTCTGAAACTAATATTATGCTGTATGTTAACTAACTAGAATTTAAATAAAGACTTGAAAAAGAGGCAAAAAAAAAAAAAGAAAATATTAGTATGTATCAAAATAATGTTGGGGGCTTATTAAAAATGAGATTGCTGGGCCCCATCCCCACAGTTACTGAATCAGAATTTCTGGATGGTGCCTGGTAATTGCATTTCTAACAAGTTCAAGTTCCTAGGTGATGCAATGCTGCTGATCCAGGGACCATATTTTGAGAACCACTGTCCTAAAAGAAAGGAGCCAGGGACATGTGCTCAGAGTGAAATATGAGTGAATGCACAAATATCCAGCTATTTCTTATTCTCAAACTCTGCAGTTGGCTTTCGAGGCCAGGACATTTCTAAGCTCCAGAGTACGGGTCACCACATCTGCCACTGTACAGAAAGTCCAAGTGGGGTTAAGTTGGGGTCCAGGCAGCTGGAGGCCCAGTGGTTAGGTAAGGAGTGGGCCTGGAACAGAGTCTGGGGGTCTGGAAGGACTCTGACCAGAAATGTGAGTCACATATATAACTTCCTATTTTCTATCCACATTCAAAGGAAACTAGCAAGAAGCAATGAGATTAACTTTAACCTAATTATCCAAAATCTTATCATTTTAACAGGTCACCAACATTAAAAATCACTACTGGGAGATTTTACACCCTTTTTTTCATGCTAAGTCTTGGAATCAGTTGTATGTTTTGCACCTAGAGCACATCTCCATTCAGACTAGCCACCTTTCAGTGGCCGCATGCACATAGCATAAGTCTGGATACACTAGGCTGTGGGGCCGTGTACTTCTCAAGAAGGGCTGATGTACACTGGTCCCCACCTCTCTCAGCAGCAGGCATCCTCTCCTTCCTGTCCTTCCTAGAGCCTGGAATCTGTTCTCAGGGTCTGAGAGTCTTTCCCACGTTCTTCACCAGCAGCGCTTCTGGAGAGCACAAAAGGTCGACTGGGCCAAATCATGTCTGCAAGGCTTGTTTCCTCCTGTCTGCGCATCTGAGGTCAGGATCCGAGAGGCTCTGTAGATAATAAGCAGAGCCCGGGTGTTTGGGGGCGAGGAGGAGGCTTTTGTTGGAGAGAAACGGGTGTTGAAATGAATGGAGGAAGAGAGTGAAGGGAAAGCTGTGGTTGAACTGAGCAGTAGAACCAGGATGGAGTTTCCTTTTGTTTTTTTTTTTTTGTTGTTGTTTTTTTTAATTTTTTTTTCCAACGTTTATTTATTTTTGGGACAGAGAGAGAGCATGAACGGGAGAGGGGCAGAGAGAGAGGGAGACACAGAATCGGAAACAGTCTCCAGCTCTGAGCCATCAGCCCAGAGCCTGACGCGGGGCTCGAACTCACGGACCGCGAGATCGTGACCTGGCTGAAGTTGGATGCTTAACCGACTGCGCCACCCAGGCGCCCCTGGAGTTTCCTTTTGAATGTGACAGGCAGGAATGAACAGACCTTTCTAGTGCTTCCGCTGGCCACAGGAGCCCAGAGCACTGCAAGTTTTTCACAGCACTGGGTCAACAGTTACTGTGCGCTCTGTGGCATGCTGCCCTCTCTCCGACTGAAGTCATTAAACGCTCAAATGTCGAGAGTGCCTACTACGTGTGCAAGCATACTGCTGAGGCAGTCGATTGTAATTATCGGAATCACATGTTTTAGAAAGTCAGGCCTGAGTTCAAATTCCCATTTTTGCGGTATGATCTTAGGCGAGTTATTTAATCTCTAAGCCATGGTTTCTTCATTTGCAAAATGGGGATAATAACACCTATACCCCAGAAATCTTGTGAGGCGAGGTGTGTCATTTCTTAGCTCGGTGCCTGGCATGCAAGCACTCAGTGGACGGTGGTGGCTGGGACTAGGTGAGGGGAGCAAGGTACATAAGGTGCAAATTTTAAGGAGGCACTTGCTCTCAGGGTCACGCAAGTTACACCGTGTGGAACTCTCACTGCCGTCACCACTGTTGCTGTTGTATCATTACACTGTGGTCAGTGCCTTGGGAATTACCAGGCTGCACAAAGCACGGTCCCTTCTCTCAAGGAGCATCGGGTTGTTGGAGGGAGAGAAGATGTACACACAAACAAATCAGAGATGGGCTAGATTTAATGATTGCCATGAGCAGGAAGGAGAAATCGCTTCTACTTAAGGGATTCAGAGACTGTGTCCTAAAAGAATAGATGAGATATCTGTAGGCAGATACTGAGGGGAAGGACAGTATAGAGAGAGAAAGGCTTGATCAAAGCCATGGATGTGAGGGGAGGTTGGGTAGCTCAGTTGGTTAAGCATCCCACTCTTTATTTTGGCTCAGGGCACGATCCCTGGGTCATGGGATTGACCCTTGCATTGAGCTCCATGCTGAGAATGGAGCCTGCTTGGGATTCTCTCTCCCCCTCTCTGTGCTCCTCCCTCTCCTTCTCCCCCTCAAAATAAATAAACTTAAAAAAAAAAAAAGCCAACTGTGGTCAGGGAACATCGGATGATTGTGATACTGATGCATGGAGCCAGTTTAAAAGGGAATGATGAGAGGCTGGTTGCAGGACATTAAATACCAGACTGAGGAGTTTGGATTGTACTAGGTAAGAAATGGAAAGCCACAGCCCATGTTCCAGGAAGGGGTAACAAGAGTAACGATGAATACCTTTTCCTTTTGAAACAGGGATTTTGAGAGTCAGAGTTTATTGGCATTTTCCTGTCAAAGTTGAACACAAGCTCTCATGCGTTGAGACACATGTAACTTGTAAGTCATGTTATCCACTAGCACCCCTTCCAACCCCACTCCCCCAAAGTAGCCACTGTTGGCATCACGGTATGTATCCTTCCAGACTGTCCTCTGTACATAGACAATATAGAGAGATTTTAAAATTTTAACCAACATGGGATCACATTATATACTTACTCTTCTGCCATTTACTTTTTTTATTGTAGAAAACGTATAACATAGAATTTTACCATTTTGAACACTTAAATGTATACAGTTCGGTGGCATTAAGTACATTCACATTATTGTGCAACTATTGCCAACACCCATCTCTGGAGCTCTCTTTATCTTCCCAAACCAAAATGCTGTATTCATTAAACACTGCCTCCCTGTTCTCCCCTCCCCAGCCTCTGCAGCCACCACTCTACTTTATATTTTTATGAATTTGACCACCTCATATGAATGGAATCATGCAGGATCTGTCCTTTTATGGCTGGCTTATTTCACTTAGCATAATGTCCTCAAGGTTCATCTATGTTATAGGATGTGTCAGAATTTCCTTCCTTTTAAAGGCTGAATAATATCTCATCGTGTATATATATGATATTTTGTCGCTCTGTTTGTCCATCGATGGACACTTGGGCTGCTTCCATCTTTGGTGTGCTGTTGAATAAGAAATACATTGTGGACATTTCTCCATGAATTCCTATAGAGCCGTCTCATTCTTCTTTTTTTTTATTTAATTTTTTAATGTTTTTATTTTTTGAGAGAGAGACAGAGTGCAAGCAGGGAAAGGGCAGAGAGAGAGGGAGGCACAGAATCCGAAGCAGATTCCAGGCTCTGCACTGTCAGCACAGAGCCTGACATGGGGCTTAAACTCATGAACTGTGAGATCGTGACCTGAGCCGAAGTTGCACGCTGTACCCACTGAGCCACCCAAGTACCCCAAGCCATCTCATTCTTCTTAATGGCTGCCTAATAGTCCATCACATGGAAGTGACCAGTCTAAAATCACAAAACTGGCTGGTGATGTAGCGGGGATTTGAACCCATTTCTTTTTTGACTCCAAAAGCTGAGGGCTTTTCCCACTCTAGGAGATGTGAGGGATATGTACAATTTGAGCCACCACATGAATAGCAAATATAAAATAATATGATACAACTTAACTGGGTTCTGAGAAGACACTGATAAATGAAGAGAGTGGGTGGAGGCCAGATCCAGGCCTGATTGAAAAGTCCCCATTCTGTCCTCTTCCAACATGGTTATCACCAGTTCTCTGTCATTGCTCACCTGGGCCCTTCTCAGGGTAGCTCTGGAATGCAGTGGTCCCCCCTCATCCACGGGGCATACATTCTAAGACCCCCAGTGGATACCTGAAACCATGGATAGTACTGAACCCTACATATAATATGTTTTTTCTTATCCATGCATATCTGTGACACAGTTTAATTTATAAATTACACACAGAGAGTAATCATAAAATAAAGCAGTTATAACAATCTACTGTAATAAAAGTTAGATAAATATGGCCTCTCTCCAAAATATCTTACTGTACTGAACTCACTCTTCTTGTTGATGATGTGAGACGATAAAATGACTGCCTGATGAGATGAGGTGAAGTGAACTATGTAGGCGTTGTGACGTAGAGTTAGGCTACCATTGACCTTCAGTGACAGGAGAAAGTCTGTAAGAAGGATGCTACTGCGTAAGTAGCGTAAGTATCCTACTGGATAAGAAGGAGAATCGTCTGCTTCTGGACTGCTGCTGACCACGGATAACTGAAAGCTCAGAAAGTGACACCGCGGAGGAGGGGACACTACTGTAATAACAAATAGTGGCATCTTTAGGCCAGAAGGAACCTTAGAGTTAATCTGACCCAAATCTTTGTTTCAGGAGAGGAAGAAACAAGCCATCTCTGGGCCCACTCCATGTGAGTTTCCTCTGCCTTCACCTTGAGGATGCACCTGCTAGGTAAGCAGTGTGGTAAGAGGCTCCATGCTGTTTCCCATCCCAACTTTATTGACTCAGTCACCATGTTGATGCTGGAAACGCATTTTCCCAAGTGCATTATTTTTACTGTTTCTTTCTCTTGTACACACATATTCTTCCAGCAGCCTGTCTCGGCTTTATTAAAAGATATTTATGTTTTCTGATCGCTTCTGCTTCCTTCTGTTCCTTCCAGGAATGAAAAATCAATCTGAGTGTCATCAAGAGGATAGTCCCTGAAGAAGATTGCTGGTGACAGTGGATTTGTCACCCAACTCACTTTCTTTTACTGAGCAATTGGAATTTCTTCCACAGGGGATGAGACCTGGTGTTATTACACTGTCTGAATTCAGGCAGGCTTTTTACTGACTCGCCAAGTTTTCATTCCATTGTCTCTCTGTCATTGGCTCATTTGATCTCTACACTGATTAATTAGTTTCAAATCCCCTCATATTGATCTAATAAAATCCGCTTGTTTAATTCACGTCGGGAAATCCTGAGAATGTTTCATTTTGGACTTTGATGAGGGGTCTTTCTCAGTGTCCTGTCGGAGACATCCCTTGGGAGAGAGATTGCCTTCTTGCAGCATCTTGAATTTCACAGAGCAGAGGCTGAAATGGTGGCAAGAAAAGGGAGAACCCTGCTGCCAGGTCTGGATGCTTTCACAACAAACAGTTCTGCCTGTTAATGGGGCCGTTTTTTCATGTCCTCTCACTACAGGCACGCTAGACTGCTGTCTTTTCCACCTCTAGAGGTTGTCTGAGCTGGTTCTAAGCATCAAAACCTAGCCTGCCACCGTGGGGCCTGCTCACCATCCATCCCTGCCATCGAGCGCCAGGACAGAGCCACGGCCACTTCACCAGCCCCAGTCTCTGCCGCTTGATTTATAAATGCTTTCTTTTTATCTACTGGTTGTGATCCCCTCGGGAGAGGCTGGACTGAAACTCGCAAAGTTGAGTGTTTTCGCTTCTGTCACAAAAAGAAATGGATGGGCAGATACAAGTGGCCTTAAAGGGGAGAAGAGAATGGAGGTAGGAGCTAACTCCTAGCTCAGTGAGCACTCAGTGAGATGCCCGTGGGAGTGTGGTTACTCACTGGCTGGAATTAAAATTCTAATAGCTACTTTCCCAATCAGCAACCGCCAGGATGCAGGGAGCTTGTTTATTTAACACGATCAGACCATATCCCGCTAAGCTCTACTTGCCTATCTCCCCTAAGATAGCTTTCATAAGCATGTGTAAACATGCTCTTAGAATCCTCTTAGAATTCCCGCAAAGCCCCCAGCGACTGCCTGTCCTCCAGCCCAGGCTGTCCAGGCAGTGGCTGAGGTGCCCGCTCAGTGAAAGGGTTCTCCTACCTCTCCCGCCAGGCAAGGCGAAAGCTGCAGCCAAAAGTGGGCAGCCCCCACAAAGCAGCTTCCCTGTGAGGCAGGGCCCTGGGAGCTGCTGTGCAAGCTGCCGCGTTCGGCTGATTCATTTGTCTTCATTAATGTTGCTTATAGCTGAGGCCTTTGTCACATATGTGATTATGTGAGATTCAATTCTCCTGAATGTGTAAACACAGAGCTCTAGCGTGAGGCTCTGAGCCCACAGCAGCCTGGAGAGAGGCTTTTCTGCTGTCGCTGGGATAGCATTTGCTTTCAGCCCTTAAGGATGGGGGCCATGCTGGGGACCCACGTCTAAATGTCAGGAACTGGTCCTTGGAATGATAAAGGTTAGAGATGTGCTTCCTCAGTCCTTGGCCCCGGAGATTCATCTCTGCCCCTTGGTCGCCTCAGTGAGTATGTCTTTAATCCAATCCTCCCCACCAGCTCCACATTCATCAGGTCCACTCAGTGTTACCCCCTCAACATCTCTTCTCTCAGTTCCTTTCTCTCTTCTTCTCACCTCAGGCCACCATCACCTTGTGGCTGGGTTCCTACAACAGCCTTTTAGTCATACTCCCTATGATTGCAGTCTTGTTCCCCTCAAATGCATCCCACACCCTGTTGGTATCCTGATCTTTCTGAAATGCCTATCAGTTTGGGCCTCTCTCCTTCTCTGGAAAAAGGTCAAACTGCTTCTTCAGCTAGCCTGGAAGGCCCTTCAGGACTGGGTCCCCAGAACCCTGCCAGGGTTCAGCTCTATCACTATGCTCATTGCCTTATCCCCGCCCCCACCTTTCTTTCCATTTTTTAGTTTATGCTTTGTCACAGGGTTCCAGAGCAATGCTGCCTTATGCCTAATATCTTAGGGCTTTTAAAAAAAGTAATTTTTAAGTTTTTTAACTCACTCTGCTCTTTCTCAGGTTAAGACAGGAAAACATGGAGACGTGAATCCAATGAAATGTCCTGGTCACTACTTTGCTGTGTGTATTTTTTTCCAAGGACTGAAGTTTCCTTTCTGAACCATCATACTCAGGTCACTTTAGGTTCAAGAAAGACAACAATCAAGTTACCAGAGGAATGGGGGTGGGGGAGATTTGTTAAAGGATATGTATGCATGAGGGAACCCAGAGAAATCTGGCTTCAGGAAAGGCAGAAACAAGACAGCTCTAGGGCTGAGCCAATCTCTGTCTGTCTGTCTCTCTCTTCAGTTCCTCTCATCAGCTTTGCCTCTGTCCATTCTTCTCACATTCTCTTCACCAGCTTCCTCTGCTTACTCATCCTGTACACAACCCAAGATGGCAGCCACGTGCTAGGGTCTACATGGGCTTCCAGCTTAACACCCACCCTCCACTATAGTTTCCTATTGTCTGAGAATGGCTTTGATGGTCCTGTGTCATTTCTCTGAGCCAGCAGTCGTAGGTCCTGGCAAGCTTTAAGATTGGTTGTCCTTGGCTCAGAACTCCTTGCATTCTTCCCCCTAGCTTTGAACCAAGGTGAGAGGGCACAGGGGTGTTCTGCTTTCTCTATCCGGGTCTGGAGGTGGAGGCAGCTTATCAACGGGAGGCTGTATTAGTTACTAAATAAACTGTGTTAGTAACAAACAACCATAACAAATGAACAAAGGAGGCTATATTGGTAACAAGGTACCACAAACTGGGTGGCTTAAACAACAGAAATGTATTACCTCACAGTTCTGAAGGCTGGAAGCCTGAAATCAAGGTGTTGATAGTGTTGGTTCCACTTTTTTTTAATTGAAAAATCTTTTTATTTTAGTATAGTTGACACACAATGTTACATTAGTTTCAAGTGTACAACATAGTGATTCGACAAGTTTATACATTATGCTGTGTTCACAAGTATAACTACCATCTGTCATCATACATCGCTAATATCATTGACTATATTCCCTATGCTGTGCCTTTTATCCCCATGACTTAATTCATTCCATAGCTAGAAGCCTGTATCTCCCACTCCACTCCACCCATTTTACCTAATACCCCACCCTTCTCCCCTCTGGCAACCATCAGTCTGTCCCCTGTATTTATCCAAGCATCTCATTCTGCTTTTTGTTTATTCATTTGTTTTGTGGATTTTTAATTCCACTTATGAGTGAAATCATATGGCATTTGTCTTTCTCAGTCTGACTTGTTTTGCTTAGAATAATACACTCTAGTTCTTTCTGTGTTGTCTCAAATGGTATGATCTCATCTTTTTGTGACTATATAATATTCCTGTGTGTGTGTGTGTGTGTGTGTGTGTGTGTGTGTGTGTGTGTGTACCACATCTTCCTTATCTGTTTAGGTGCTGCCATATCTTGGCTACTGTAAATAATGCTGCAATAAACATTGAGGTGCATATATTTTTTCAATTAGTGTTTTTGTTTTCTTTGGGCAAATACCAAATGTTGGAAATATTGGATCATATTTTTTTAAGGAACTTCCATACTATTTTCTACAGTAGATGCATCAATTTACATTCCCACCAACGTGTATGAGGGTTCCTTTTCCTCCACATTATTGTCAATATTTGTTATCTCTTAGCTTTGATTTTAACCATTCTAACAGGTCGGGTGTAATGTATATTTCATTGTGGTTCTGATTTGTAGTGATGTTGAGCACCTTTTTATATGTCTGTTAGCCATCTGTATGTCTTCTCTGGAAAAATGTATATTCAGGTACTCTGCCCATTTTTTAATTGAGTTGTTTGGGGTGTTTTGGTGTGGAGTTGTGTAAGTTCTTTATATATTTTGGATATTAACCCCTATTGGACATATCACTTACAAATACCTTCTCCAATTCAGTAGATTGCCTTTTTGTTTTGTTGATGGTTCCCTTTGCTGTGAAAAAGCTTTTTATTTTGATGTAGTCTCAGTAGTTTTGTTTTGTTTTGTTTTTACTTTTGTTTCCCTTGCCTTAACAGATGTATCTAGAAGGACGTTGCTCAACCAATGTCAGACAAATTACTGCCTGTTCTGTGTTCTAGGAATTTTATGGTCAGGTCTCACATTTAGTTCTTTAATCAACTTTGGGTTTATTTTTGTGTACGGTGTTAACTTGTGGTCCAGTTTCGTTCTTTGGCATGCAGCTGTCCAGTGTTCCCAACACCATTTATTGAAAAGGCTGCCATTTCCTCCATTGTATATTCTTGCCTCCTTCATTATTGATTAATTGACCATACAATTATGGCTTTATTTCTGGGCTCTCTGTTCTGTTCCATTGATCTATGGGTCTATTTTTATGCCAGTACCATATTGATTTGATTACTACAGCTTCGTAGTATATCTTAAAATCTGGAATTATGATACCTCCAGCTTTGTCTTTCTCAAGATTGCTTTGGCTATTTGGGGTCTTTTGTAGTTCCATACAAATTTTAGTATTATTTGTTCTTGTTTAGAAAAAAAATGCTTATTTTGATAGGGATTGCATTGAGTCATAGATTACTTTTGGTAATATGGACATTTTAATAATTCTTCCAATCCATGAGCATGGGAAAACTTTCCATTTGTTTGTGTCATATTCAATTTTTTCCATCTATGTGGTGTAATTTCCAAACTTTGGTTAAGTTTATGGGTTGGTTCCTTCTGAGGGCTATGATGGAAGGATCTGTTTCATGCCACAACAACAGCTGATTTGTTATGTTTCAACCCAAAGCATATGGTAAGGGCAGGGCCAATAGCCACCTCTATAGTTTCTCTCTTAGGTCTCCTCAGGAGCTCCCTGGACACCCACTTTGCTAGTCCTTTAGATGCAACTAGATACTAGACAGAGATGTTAGGTTCAAATTGAGGTCCCCTACAGACAGAAAGAAACTTGTAAACTCCACGTAAACACATTCTACAGGCAGCAATGTCCCACTAGACCCTTTCCAGGAATATAGCCTTTCAGTATTGTGAGACCTCTAGAGAAAGATTATTTATAACGTGGATAGGACCATAGCTCTGATAGCAACTACTAATGTGGTCATACTATTTACAAAAATAATGATGGTACTGTAAACCACATGTGTGGTGCACTAGAATTGTCAAAGCATTTTCACATACGTTATTTTGTTTCAGCCTCACAGCAACTATGTGAAGTAGGAAAGCAGATTTTGTTTTATCATTTTTTATTGAGGAATAATTGACATACAACATTATGTTAGTTTCAGATGTACAACATAATGATTCTATATTTGAACATACAGTAAAATGATCACCATGATAAGGCTAGTTAACATAAATCACTATAGTTAGTTACACATTTTTTTCTTGTGATAAGAACTTTTAAGATCTACTCTCTTAGCTACTTTCAAATATGCAATATAGTATTAACTATAGTCACCATGCTGTACATTACACTCCCATGACTTATTTATAAGTGAAAGTTTGTACCTTTGGACCTTCCTTCACCCATTTTGCCCACCCTCCAAACTCTACCTCTGGCAATCGCCAATCCATTCTCTGTATCTACAAATTTTTGTATTTGTTTTATATTTCACATGTGAGTGAGAGCCTATCATATTTCTCTTTCTCTGGTTTACTTCACTTAGCATAATGCTCTCAAGGTCTATCTATGCTGTTGCAAATGGCAAGATTTCACACCTTCTTAATTGCTGAATAATATTCCATTGTGTATATAAACCACAATTTCTTTATTCATTTATCGTCTATGGACACAGGTTGTTTCCACATCTTGGCTATTGTTAATAATGTTGCAACAAAGATGGCGGTGCCAATATCTTTTCGAGTTAGTGCTTTTGTTTTCTTCAGATAAATACCCAGAAGTGGAATTATTAGATCATAGGGTACTTCTATTTTTAGTTTTTTGAAGAAACCCCATACTGTTTTCCATAGTGGCTGCACCAATTTACATCCGCATCAACAGTGTACAGGGGTTCCCTTTTCTCCACATCCTCACCAACACTTGTTATTTCTTGTCTTTTTCTTAATAGCCATTCTCACAGGTGTGAAGTAATATCTCATTGTGGTGCCTTTCCCTGATGGTTAGTGATATTGAACATCTTTACATGCACCTGTGCAGTTTTTTCTTATATTATCTCTTTGTGCCTCAGTTTCTCATCTGTGAAATAAAGATAGCAATAGCTACTCAAAGGATTGCTGCATAGGTTAAATGCATTAATAACTTTAAAGCACTGATACCTTGAAAGCATGATGTAACAGATGCTATTTTCATAACTGTCATTCATATTACAGAGGGTGAAAGGAGATGCAGAGGTTAAGAGTCTCAGACAAGACTCCCAAACCCATGACAGAAATTGGACTGGCCCTCAATCAGCAGGGAGAGGATCAAATGAGTACATCTGTGAAACCAAGAAGGAGATGCCTCTCCATTTCTACCCCCTATTCCTGTCATAGCCTAGAGTTTCTTTGCTAGTGGCTCATATAACACCATTTCTTTACACTGTGTTTTCATTGATTTTATTTCCTGTCAAAGCTAGTCTGTTGTTACCAAAACTAGGAAAGTATAAAGAAAATACATTTTAGTATAAATAACATGCAACTGTTTAGTTAGGCCTATAATATCCCAAGATCATGGAGTGCAGTCCTTTACCAGAAAGGGAAAGGGACAAGAAAAATTACGTGCCCATAGGGGTGTGCACGTACACACACACACACACACACACACACACACACACAGTTATTATTAGAAGATATATGGGATCTGGGAGATTGTACAAAATGTTTCTTTTCTCTACTTTCCCCATCACATCTCCTTTCAGTCTCTACATCAAGCCCTTCTCAGCCCCCTGCTGCATCTCCTGCCCTCCCACACATTGCAGGCTTATTCTCTCTCCCCTCTCTTGGCTCCATTCTACAATGTCAGATTGGGATCATCAGAGGCAGCTGCTGATATGAGGGACCATGTGAAAGTGATTTATTAGGAGACTTTCCTTGGAAAACTTAGGGTTGGCGGTGCAGAAGGGGGAGCCAGTAGGGAGGTATAGAAAGGTATCAAGCAGGGTCCCCACGGAGTTGCTCTTGGAGACAGAGGAGGTCTTACTTCAAAGTTTTCTTCATCAGCAAAGGATGGATAAGGAGCTGGAGTAGTTTACACCCTTGTAATCAATAATCATCGGTTGTTAAGGTCTATCCCTACCTTCCTCCCCAGGAGGAAAATTCCCATATCACTTCCCAGCAATCTGTGTGCAGACCTGAGGGTCCTTTTCAAGAGAAGCAGGTGCTGGCTGTTGGGAATAAAGGCACTGCTAAGGCTGGTGTGTAAGAAGGTGGTGGAGAGATCTGGGGGGAAAGGGGTCTGCTCCATCACGTGCATGGTGACTCTTGGAGATTCTGTACGTAACTCCCTCATGTAACGGACTGCATGAAGTCCCTCCTGAGGTGGGAAGAAGGGGACTTTAGATCCTTCAGATGGACAGTCTACAAAACAAACATCTTTTTGTTGTTCCCATGCACTGACTCTTTTAGCAAAGTTCTGATGTTTTATGCTACTCGGGGGTCTATTTTTATTTGCTTTACTAAACTCAGAGAAGGGAAAGAAATGACAAGACTGAAGGTGGAAGAAAACCCCACCAGTCCAAAGACATGAATATATTTTAGTTCCATTTTACTGATTTTTAAATAAACTAAAGATTGGTGAGAGTAATTTTTCATGCCAATTAAATCATATCTTAGGTCTACGGGTCTGGGGGCGTCTGCTCTCCCGGAAAGGGTTTCTGATTTAATGTCAGGTGCCCCCACATCCTAAGACTCTCACCCTGCATCTTTTTTGTTCTTTGCCTCGCTCTTGCTTCTTGCTTCAAAAATTGGCCTTAATTTCTTATTTCCTTCTCCCTTTTACTTCTTTGAAAGTAGTAAATGGGTTCACAAGTATGGAAGAGACACTGAGAGAGGGGATTGAACACCCAGTTGGATCCTTTTGGGGAACACGGTTTTATGTGAGGTGAGGAGAGACCTGGTGAGCTCACCCTCAATGGCAGCGAAGGAAGATTTTATGAGTGGCGGGCGTGAACAAAAGGGAACAGGGAAGTACAGAAGGAACATGCTGCCTGGGCTCTGTGTGTCCGAGCTGATTTCAGAAGAGACATATTTTCCCTAATGAGGGAAGATGGGTTTCTGGCCTCCGTAGAGGGCAAGTGCTTGGTGAGAAGGAGGCTGTTGGCAGCTGGCACCTGTTGCAGAGAATTGGGCCACTCACCTTCAGTGCCTCTTGGCAGAAAGGCAATGTACTTCCTAATGGAGACTGATGAAGCCGGAACTCAGAGAGATAATGAACTGAAACAGGATTCCTCTCTGAATGGAAAGTCGGAGCTGGTGGTAATGAATGCAGTTGTCTCTGTTGAGCCTAGAAGCTCCACTTGGCGTGGAATTTTGTGAAATGAGGCCCTCCTTGTAGAACAACAGATTGTGAGGAGAGGAATCTATGTTTAAATTGCTGTTAAACTGAGCTCAGCAAAGTTAGGCAACAGGCTTCCACC
Organism: Herpailurus yagouaroundi; assembly: GCF_014898765.1. Taxonomy (NCBI): domain Eukaryota; kingdom Metazoa; phylum Chordata; class Mammalia; order Carnivora; family Felidae; genus Herpailurus; species Herpailurus yagouaroundi. The sequence goes on from NW_024412396.1 coordinate 10,642,948, forward strand.
TCAATAGATTGATCCTGCAAACTAGGTGCTCAGAAATCTCTGAGAGGCTTGAAGTTTTCTTGAGTCTTCCAGCAAACTCTGAAAGGAAACAGGTGCAAAATTCTTTCTGCCACGTAGGCGCTTAAGCATCTCAATGGCAACCTAAGACTATTGTCAACGGATGTTTCTCTGAATGGAAGGACATCTTCTAGATGGAAGCTTGTGATATTATGGGGAGACCAAAAGAAGACAGAACCCTCAGGTGCAAGTACTTTGGAAATCTAGAGATGTTTTCCTGGCCAGGGAGTATCAACAAAATGCCCTAGACTCTGGGGCACGTTAAAAGAAGGAACTTAAGGAATATTCATCCTATAACAATGTTGGATAACAAATCAACTGATCCTGAACTTCCAATATAACTGCCAACTTCATTAGCGTTTCTACTGCACTGAATGGAAAAAACTGGGGTCTGGACTGGAGAGATTTACTCTTAAGGTAAGATATTTTAATGATTTTTAAACTAATCTGTATCTGCATAGTATTTGATATTTGCATGGTCATTCACTGAATTTTTAACTCATTCCCTACATGACAATAGTATGTACAGTCTGTACTTCAGAAAAGTTTGTGTAAGTTAAATGTTTGTAAATCAATGAATTTTGATGATTTAAGGTGATAATAACCCCATACATCTATAAATCATCTCCATAGTTTACAAAGCATGTTAGTACGTATGGCATCAATTTTCACAACCTCTTCATGGAGAAGTATCTTCATCTTCATTTTTAGAAGAGGGAACTAAGACTCATGGGGATGAAGGGATATATTCAACCTTCTGCTGTTTCCTAGATTGTGCTCACAAGTCAGTTCTCCCAACTGTAAATCTTATATTCTTTTTTTTTTTTAACTTGGTACTCCTTCATTAAGTTAATCCCCTCATAGAGTAAATGCTCATTCTGAAAAGTTAGTTTTTCTGTTTTATGTGTATGTCAACAAATACTTATTTTTATTTATCAAATTGTTGTAAGCTGGGGAATAGTTATAGTGGGTCAACATGGAATGATTGTCAACTAAGACTCAAATAAGGATTTTATCCCCATGTTGTAAGAAAATGAAAGAACAATGAGGTTAAGTATATTTCCTAAATTCTTACTGAAATGATAGTATCAGTTCTGGGTAGTTCAAGCCTCTGGTTAGCCTATAAAACACTCCTATATTTTCATTTCTTGCTTTGATAGCCTGGTTATTTGCAACACCCATAAGAACACTTTCAGTAGAAGCATAATATGTGAGCTTACCCATGGCCCAAGAGCAGATCCATGTATCTGTGCTTTGAAGGTTACACAATTTGGCAGAACAATTTTAAGAAAAAGAACACACAATTAGTGAAGGGCTCTGAAGTTAAGCTCCATTAGCTTCATAGTAAATCTCCCTCTGCCAATAGCTGGCAGGAAAGCTCCAGTAGCTCTCTTCCAGATTCTTACCACACCCCACATCCCAGAGTTACACTATCCCAATGGGCACAGATGAGTTGGTTTTTGTCCTCCTTCATCAATGAGGATATATCCTGGAGAGATGGGGTGAAGCCCCAGTTGGGGACAAAGATATTGAGAGAAGCTGGCCATTTGAAATGCATTGTAGTCTGTAAGACCAGATGAATAACAGTCCAGGGAACAAAAATAATTTAAAGATAAGATTGAGGAATAAGCTTTAACAGTCTTTGAACAATTTACCAAGGATTGACTATCCACAGATGAGAGGGAGAAAATGTTACCTCAAATTTCAAAAGTGGATTTTGGAAACTGCAAACTGGTAATCTTAACATTAACCATCAACACATTTCTAAAATGGGTTATCTAACAAATAGTTTGTTAAAATGTAGAAAAGGGAGACATGATTACCAGATTCTCACTTGGATTCACTAAGAAAGAAATACCACAAATGAAGTTCGTTTCCATTTTTTTAAGCTGAAATATTAAACTCAATGATCAGGGGGATACATCTGGGTTTTAGAAGGCTACTTGACAGGATCTTTTGTGATATCTTTTCAGACAAGTTAGAGAAATGTGGATTGAACTGCGGAATAGTTTGGTTGATAGGGTGAGATGAATCAGTGCTGAAGGGAAAGTTAGAATTGCCCCTTTCTTTTCAACTCTTGCTTGTCAGCGACAATGGAGATACAAAGATGAATATGACGGGGCTCCTGCCTTTGAGAGTTCAGCAGGAAAAAACGACATACGTATAAACAGCTAGCTCTGATCGTTGTGGGGAGGGTTGCAGCAGGGATACATACAGGAAATGGGATGACTGAAGTAGAACCACTTGGGTCAGGAGTGGGAGATTTTTATGGCAATTTGTGATGTCTGGCTGTTACACAAAGCTGTCTTCTCGAGTGGTGAGGATTTCAACTACAGACTACGTGACTGTTGGGGTAGGACGTTGAAAGAAATGACTTTCAGGTTCTGTTCAAATGCTCAAGTCCTGCGTTTGCTCATGGTTAAATCCCCACAGCTGCTCTCAACACAGCCACGCCTGCTCAAAGTTCTGAGGATGCACCTCCACAGCCAGGTTCAGGGTGGGTGTGCAGACAGACGTAATGGCTGAGGTGGCTGACAGAGTCAGCTGGCAGACCGCGACCACACTAGGAATGAAGGAAGGCTAACGGAAGCTTGTTAGCTTGTTCAGATTATTAGGGTCCTCGCTAAGGGGAATATACTTGACTGTTTAAAAAATTACAAGCCAATGGTCCAGGATTTAGAGGAAACGTCCAGTCTAGCAAATGAAAGCTGGCAATATGAGTGGGAGACCCTCCACTCGGAGAAATTGTATTTATACCTAAAAGTGCTAAAAGCCTCCATATTCTCCTCATTTCAAGGCTTGTTCATGCCATTGAAAAGACTGATTCTGCTTTTCTAAAGAACAATGTGGGTTATTTATTATCATTTATAAGAAATATTTCTGTAATGCTACCTCAGGGTTTGAAACTAGCCTTGCTGGATGATATCTAAAGTCTGAAAATCCTAATAATGTCAGCCTTGTTTCCTGTACAGAGTGTGGTTTAAAATGAAATATTAAGTTATTGAGTCATTTAAGTACCTGGAAACAACTCGTATAGACTGGGAAGCATTTATTAGAAAAACACATCTCATTCCCCCAACACAGGAGCCCACAGCTCACTGTGCACAATTGTCTGCAGCAGGGTTCTATTAGATTCTATCATTGGCAAGTGTCCTGGCCTAAATCTAAATTCTGACTGGGCATCGCCTCCCCACCCGGAAGTCACGGTAACAAGATAGCCACACATCCCCAAAATTCTTTATAAATGTGTCTCCCTAGAGGCTCACCCTTTCTCAGATTAACACCCTCCTCTGAGGACAAAAACTGGGCATGTGGTACGAGCAAAGCCCTTTTTACCAGGCCGGCTAATTACGCACAGCCTTTCCCAGTGTACTCCGAGTCAAAGACTGGCAAGACAATGAACTCATGTTGCAGAGCCCTGGATAATGCTGGTTATTTAATGTGGTTGAATATCGCAGCCAGGTTCTTCCTGTTTCCAAGCTGGTCAGTAGTAGAGTTGCGGGTTTCTGGGTGTGTTCCTCAGCCTTTCACCATCCCATAGAGAACAAAGACAAGTTTGATGTTTGTGCCCTGAATACTTAGTGTGAGATGTGGACGTCCAGCCGTTGCTCTCCCCAGCAACAATAGGCCATGGTACTTGGACAAATTAGGGTAGAGCTCAGTGTGCAAGACAGCACCATGCCTCTGTACTCCTAGGTCTACAGATAGGATGTTCTCAGCATGACTGGAAGGATATTCAGTCACAAAATAATATCTCTTCTCCTGCATAAACACACAGACATTGTACTTCAATTCCTTCAGGAGCTTATAAATATTAGTTGGATTTAACCATTCATTTTTGCATCCTGGCATTCCATGTTTTATTTGTAAAACCACTTGTGTTCTTTAAAATTTAATGAAACAATATTAAATAAATAATCCAGAAGTGGCATAATAAAATGCCAGTACCTCCAGGCTGTGAGTCTGTTCTGAGAAATGGGTGATGTATAAACCTCGCCGCCTTTCTATCCAGGGAAACACTCTGATTATATGAATGTGGAAATGCAGCTGGGATGGGCCTTTGCCCTTTGGATCTCAGTAATAGAAAGGGAATACAGACTTGTGTACAGGAAGTCTCTTCATTTTATCCATAATAGCTTGGCAGTCAGATTATCCCCATGTTTTGGTTGAAAAAAAAATGCTATGAATAACAGTAGGGTGTGTGAGTCCAATCCATCCCTCTTTCCTCCCCCTTATTCCCCACCCTCTATTGGAACACTATTCCAAACATCTCAGGCAGCTAAGAATGAAAATCTAGAGATGCTATAAAAAATGTATCCTCATGCTCCTTCCCATACCATGTCTAGCAAAGTACTCAGGACTTCTGTACACTTGGCTAAGAATACAGTAGATGGGTAGATAGATGAATGGATTTAGACAGATAATTACATTATCACTTATTTTTTATGGCATGAAGTTCCTTTAAGTAAATAGAGGAAAACCAAGGTATCATTCCTAGAAATGGTCAAGCTATTTTAAATCTCTTTCAGTTCTTTTAAAATAGTCTTATCTCATTCTCTTTAGCACCCTTAACCAGACAGCTCAAGGTCTTATTTTAGGAAACACCAGCCCCGGGAAACCTTCCATGACTTCTCAAGACTAGGTTAGTTGCCCTCATTCTGTATCCCCAACACATGCTATTTGTTCCCTGTCAGAGCATCATCATGCTAGACTGTATTGTTACTGCTTGTTTTACTGTCTATCTTTTCCGCTGTTCTGTAAGTTCCCTGGGGACCATGCTGTCTTTTTCACATTTTGATCTTTAGTACAGATTGTGCCACATAGTAGCTATTCAGTAGGCATTTGTTGAATGAACCAATGACCTCAAGGTCACACTGGACTTTGTAGAACCAACAGGCATGAATTGTGACCCTTTTATGTGTGAACACCATGGTCTGTCTGGTTCTCTTGAGGCCACCAAAGGATAAAAGCAGTGGCCCTGCTCGCAAATCCCTTGCACACTGGGTAGACAAATGAGACAATCAGAGTCTCATTAAGGGTCACACTGAACCATTGACTTCAGCTGAAATTCATAGGAGCAAGAGATCAGGGGAACATAAGAAATCCTGAAAGGCAGGGAATAAATGGAACTTCAGCTGGGTTTGAAGGAGGGATAGAATTGGATTAAGCAGAGAGACTAAGGAGGGCATTGCAGGAGGGAGGAATAAGAAATGGAGGTGAGGACGAGTCTGGCATGAACAGGGATCAGGGAGGAGCCCAGCTTCTCTGGAATGGAAACCCTAGATCTCCATGAGCTGTAGAGGTTGGGCTAGATTATGGAGGTTGTGGAAAGCCAGACAGAGGGGTCTGAGTGCCAGACACTGCATCATGGGATATCAACATAAAATTTGGAGTAGGGAGTTTCATGATACAAAAGTCATTTAGGAAGAAAGTCTTATGGCCATAGCAAGGAAGACTCATGAGGGAGAGAGCTGTGCTGACAAGGCCACATAGTAGCCATCGCAGTTGTCCAAGAATGACATGGCACAGTCTGGGCTAGGGTGATGTGAGAATGAAGAGAGGAAAATGAAAACCAGGAAGATATTTTGGAGAAAGAAATGGCAGGCTGGCCTCAGCTAGAAGCACTGATGCTCTTTAAAAGTCTAGGGACACCTGGGTGGCTCAGTCGATTAAGTGTCTGACTTTGCCTCAGGTCATGATCTCGTGGTTTGTGAGATCAAGCCCCACATTGGACTCTCTGCTGTTAGCTTGGAGCTCGCTTTGGATCCTCTATCCCCTCTCTCTCTGCCTCTCCCCTGCACTCTCTCTCTCTCTCTCTCTCAAAAATAAAACATTTTCTAAAAAAAGTCTAAGAGGTCTGATTCCTCTGAAGGTACAAAGGCCACTGGCCAGGGACTGCCTGGCCGATGAGGAGGAAGGAGATGGCTTTTGAGATCTTCATGCTGTGCTACCTCATCTCATACAGGTTTTTGGCCAAACTTCCCTTCCCTGGGACTGTGCTGCTGTGCAACCTCTCCTCACTCCCAGAGCAGAGCTCAGCACAGGAGGGTAAACTTCTCTGGACACCACAGTTCTGAATTCCAGGTGGGGTCGGGGTTATGAGTAGTTGGTGTCTTGCTGCCTTGCAGAGTTTTGAGACCCTCCAGGACAAAGCACCCAGGCTGTGCTGGAGGCTTAGCTGACAGGACTGTACCAGTACCAGCTAGGGAGGAATTATTATTATTATTTTTTAAATACGCCAGCCTCTGACTGCCTTCTTTAAGGCCTCACATTCCTGCTTTCCCAGTTGGCTCCAGTGGCTTTTCATCATGGTCTTTACAACCATCATGTGGACGCATTTAAAAGAAAAGGTGCCACTTTCCAAAACGGACTCAGGAGGAGTAGCCACCACTCCTAGTTAAGTTCTTGGTCTGGAGAATGTGGGGACTCATTGCCATGATTTATCATTCTGGTGTCATTCCCAGACAGTCTGCCTGCTCCCCTGGTTCAGCCTTTCATCATCTTTTCAGGGCTGTTTGCTCAGCCTTCACTATTGCTGTTGCAATTGTGTTTTGGACCTGACCTTCTGGCAGGCTGTGGGCTTGGCTGAGGAAGCTGGCAGATGCTGGACGTGGCAGAGGAGAGCAGACCCAACCTTGTGAGGAAGGGGAGGAGATGGGGAAAGGACTCTGAGAGGTGCTCCTGCTTTCTTACTTGGAAAGGGGATTCATCAAGCAACTAGCTTAGGTGCCCTTCCAGAGCATCCCCTGCGGACAGGGGTTCCCACGGAGGAATGGCTCCCTGCTTCAGCTCTCCTCAATTCCATCTCCCCCCTCAGACTTTCTTGCTGTTGTCACCTCCCAACAAAATGATTCTAATTCTCTCCAAATTGTGCTTCATTTGAAATGAACCCAAAAGCAGCCCTGAGGGCAGCGAACAGCTGCCTGCCTCCACTTAGGAGCAGGGACCCTGGGAGCCGCAGGGTCCGTGGGCTTGCTGAGTTTCCCAGAGCCTTCTCCCCAATGCCCTCCTGCCCCCCAGCCTGAGTCTGCAGGCCAGTGAGACAGTAGAGAGTTGGGGAAGAGAGAAGAACTTTGGGCTGGATATCTGGAAATCCAGGAGTTCAGAATCAGCTGTAAAGCAGACTTCTCCTATGCTGCCTACTTTATAAGAACAGAAACAACAACCTTCATCCTTGCCTTGGAGGGATGGATTTACATTTTTGATCATTTATTATGTGTTACACTATTTACATACACTGCTAATCCTTAAGACAGCCCTTAAGATGTAAATATTCGGGATGGGGTGCCTGGGTGGCTCAGTCGGTTGAGCATCCAACTTTGGCTCAGTTCATGATCTCGTGGGTCATGAGGTCATGAGTTGCAGCTCTGTTCTGAAAGCTCACAGCCTGAAGCCTGCTTCAGATCTCTGTCTCCCTCTTTCTCTCTGCCCTTCCCCTGCTCATGATCTGTATCTATCTCTCTCAAAGATAAATAAACATTTAAAAAATATTTTTTAAATAAATAAAAATGTGAAAATAAAAATAAAGACATAAATAGTTGTGTCCCAAATTTATAGTTGCTCAGAGAGTAAAAGTAATAACTCAAGGCTGTACAGCTAGTAAGTGCTAACGCTGCAATTGAAGTCTTCCTAACTTCTTTTATTCCGCACTGTCTCTGAGAAAGGGTGGGCCAGCCCACACACTGACTCTTCTGATCCATAGTCAAACAAACATATTAAAAGGCTGTTTTCAACATCCAAAACTGTTTATTTATTGAGTCCCTTCAATGTAAGGCAAGAAAATGCATCTACCTTCTTGGGGAAAATGCCATAGAAAACTCAGATTAGGTACATAGCGGCTCCTGCCTGCTTCTCTTCAGGGCCATTTGATTACCTTATGATGTGAACTGTCGGCATCATGCTTTCTCCTTTCAGCCTAGATGAGTCAGCACTGTTCAGTGGAAAAAGTGTTCTTGAACAAGAGCCTAAGGGCTGATCCCAGCTGCCTCACTGTAGGTCAGAGAACTCATCATGTAGCCTGTCTGGGGTTTAGTTGCCCCACGTCAAGAGAAAATGAACCCCATGCTCCACAGAGCTATGCAGTGGAGATATAGGTGAAGCATGCCAAACAAAATGCTATGCTGGAGGTAATTTTCTGTTGTCCCCTCCAGGGAAGACAGGAGAAGAAAGAGTACTCCTCTAACCAGCTGCCCTGAAACTCAGAGAGGACCCCTTTGTTTTGGAAATAAGTCCTTCCTTCCTTGTTTTCCCATCACCCCCAACACAGGGACAGATGCAGTTTGCTCCATCCAGTTGTATAACATCAGGATTTTCCACATGGACAGAGGATCATGGGGGTACAGGCAGCTTATAGCTGAGGCATGTCTCCTGGGTGAACTCAGTTATTCACTCAGTCTGGTGCAGAATTAAGTTACTTCACACCCCCTCCAGTGAACTGGCTGCTCCACTAGACTCAGGCTCTGGGGTAACAGACTTTGCCAAGTCACCCGACTTCTTAGCTTAGTTTCTTTGGTCTCTTGGACAACAGGACCTTTTTCTGTCTGGGTCTCAGATCCAGCCCCAGGGCACTCCTTGAGTTAGGCTGGTACTGTTCTCCACGCACCTAACAATTTACATAGGTTCAAGCCAGACCAAAGATCTCTGTTGGCCATTGGGGCGCCGCCCAGGTCCCCTTCTTGTCTTCCGTAAATGACCTCACATTCTTTCACAGCCCTGTCCTTCCTTTACTCTAGCTCAGCCATGACTAATGGCTTATATTATGTCTATCAACACCAACCACCCAGTAATGACTGCATGAAAAACAGTGTTGGCAAGAATTCTAAAGTTAAACCTCAGTTTGGTGGGAAAGAATAACCTAGCCTTGATTAGCACTGTCTGCCATGGGCATGGGCGGAAAAGGGTCAACATGCATGCAAGGTATTTGCCATGTCTTGTACCAGCATTAAGAGCTCGTTTCTCTGGCTTCACATCAAGTGTGGTTTTTTTTTTTTAATCTTTATTCAGCTCACATATTTTCCTCTTGGATGTGCCGTACCATTTTTTTCTCCTGATAAGAGTGGCATATTTTAAAAGCACACATTTACATTTTATCATAATTTTCCCTGCCCAAAACAGTGATTTGGGAAGGAAGGGTACTCTTTTTGCCAGTGAATTCTGGAGAAAATCTTACTACTATTATTTCCCTCCTATCTCCCTGAGAAGTTAGGAAAAAAGGGAGAATATCTTTTTTTGGAGATAGGTACTAGAAATTTATTTACTCACTAAATAAATTTTAATGGAGTAGTTATGATGTGCCAGACACTTCTAGGCACTGGGATATAAAAGGAAAATGACATGGACAATTCCTATAAGGAGCTCACATTCTAGCCTGAAAAAAGCCACATGTTAGAAACCAACTATAGAAATAAGACAAAGTCTCAGCACTTTCTCTAAGGGAAGCTGCCATGATGTTCTTGGAATTGGACACTTGTTCTCATCACCTTTCATTTTCTAAAGAGGCTAAGCTGTTCAAGGAAGAACCACATTGTTATCCATCAATGATTCTCAGTTTCCAGTGTCAAAGATCCTGTGTGCCTTTAAAATGCTCCCAGGCAAAAACTGCTGAACTGGGCTAATAAATCTGACTGAGGTAGCAACAAGCTATTTGGCAATAGTCCGTGGAACCGCCCTGTTCACCCTGTTCAGCTTCCACAGATTCCTGTGTTCATTACTTGGCCGCCCATCCTGGCTCCTGAACCAAGTCTGCCCCAGGTTTGAGATCTTCAGACGATGCCCCCTACTCCTAGTGCAAGCTCACATCCCTGGGCTTCAGATTTGGGTCTTCATCCTGAAACAGCACTTGGTGCTTCTTCATGTGAATTCCCATGGCTGACACCATTGCCCACCTTCAGTGTTGTCTTCAGATCAGGCCTGACCTAGCTTCACTGAGCTGGCATGTCCCAAATTCCATTTTTGCTAAGAGTTACTTCCCAAGAATGGGTCACCCATGTAGTTGCTAAATGGTGCTAGAGCATGGGGAAATGCCTGAATTACTTTGGCTATGTCCAGGTATTTCACATTTGCTTTCATTGTGATTCTGGGCTGCATTTCAGTGCTCATCAACATGTTTGGCAATACAGAGACTCAGCTTTGGCCTGGAGGAGGCTGAAGCCATCTGTTCTTTTAAGTGACAGAAAGAACGAAACTGGATTAGCTAGAACCAGGATAACACAAGGAATGCTTTCTGAAGAGCATGGCCTGGGTAGAAATTTTGCTTTGTGTGCTTATGTGGAGATCCACAAAACTGTTGAATGCACTGGTCAGAAGTCTATGGTCAGAGATGGAGTGTAAGTTAGTGGTTGCCAAGGGCTGAGGGGTGGGAGATAGTGAATGATGGCTAATGGGTACAGAGTTTTTGGGAGAAGCAATAAAAATGTTATAAAATTAGATAGTAGTTATAATTGCACAACTCTGTGAATAGACTCAAACCCACTCAATTGTATACCTTAAAAGGGTGAATTTTGGGGCGCCTGGGTGGCTCAGTCGGTTAAGCGTCCGACTTCAACTCAGGTCACGATCTCGCGGTCCGTGAGTTTGAGCCCCGCGTCGGGCTCTGGGCTGATGGCTCAGAGCCTGGAGCCTGCTTCCGATTCTGTGTCTCCCTCTCTCTCTGCCCCTCCGCCGTTCATACTCTGTCTCTCTCTGTCTCAAAAATAAATAAACTTAAAAAAAATTTTTTTTAAAATAATAAAAAATAAATAAATAAAAGGGTGAATTTTGTGGTATATGGTGTATATCTCAATAAAGCTACTAGGTTAAAAAGAAGAAGAAGAAGAAGAAGAAGAAGAAGAAGAAGAAGAAGAAGAA
>NW_024412396.1:10653859-10723078 GCF_014898765.1 Herpailurus yagouaroundi
AAGAAGAAGAAGAAGAAGAAGAAGAAGAAGAAGAAGAAGAAGAAGAAAAGAAATCAATGATCTATTATAGCCTCTGAAAAAACCCAAAAGCGAAAACAATCTGGTATACATTTAACAAACTATGCACCAGGTTTTGTTGGAGGCATGAGCAGCATTCAGAAATGAGATAGACAAGGAGTCTGCAGCTCTAAGTAACCCTTTGATGCAACTGAACTTCCTCCTTGCCCACATCGAGGCACAGTGGTTACCTTTGGACTTCCTACTAGGAAAAGACTGCCTGTCTTGGCAACGCCAAAGCTCTTTCATCTTTAGGGAGTGTTTCACTTATGAGCTGGATTATCTCACTTGTTAGTAATCACAGGAATAGAACAGGTTGCAATGAATCTTTCTCTTTCCCTATGCTTGTGAGAGTCATCCAGGCCATTCTCTGGGGCTCCATAATCAGAAATATGGTTATGAGACCTCTAATAGAAGACGTTCTGAGTGGGTGGCACTCTTGCAAGGTGGAATTACCTGGCAGTTTCAAGCTCCTTGGTTGGCTGTTGCACTCAGTTTTCATCTTTGCCTTGTGAGGCTAAGTCCGTGGATTAGCAGTCATGACCTAGACCTCCACTTCACCTTTGGGAGACTGTATCTGCTTTGACAAAAGCAGTGTGTTGTTTATGTGAAACTGTTCTTAGCCATGGTACCCAACCACACCTCCATCTACGACCACAATTAAAAGGGGTTGGAAGCAAGCAGTCTTCTATCCTCCCCAGGCTACATTTTCTAACTTCTACAAATGCCCAACATCCAACCCTCAAACTTTCCTCTGAACCAGAGCAAGGCCAGGCCCTGACCGACCCCATTAAATACAACCCATTGTCCCAACACCCACCTCTCTCCTGTGGAACAAAATCACTTGTAACCAAATGAGAACTTCCATATGTCCCAAATGAGCTCTCAGTCAGGAAAAGAAAGGGACAGTTTTGAAAAGATGTCATGCAGTATGGAGACAAGCAGGAGTTCACATCCTGGGAGCCCGGGCTATAAACTGAGCCTAGATTCCTGTTCTGAGACACACATGCACATCCCTCAGGGAAAGGAAAGCTGTGCAGATAAGCACAGTTCTGGTGATGTATTTGGAAACTGCAGGAGCAGTGAGGAGGGACTTGTGGGAAGACAGAAGGACCCAGGGCATCTAGAAACCAGACACTTCCAACTTAGAGGCTGTCTTGGGAATTGAGTGGGGCTCTTGATGCCTTCTGTGAAGACTTGCACTAGGTGGGGAAGCTTGCTTGGCACAGGTGATAGAAACAAGACAGTTCATTTTTATTTTTGATGAAGTGGAACTTCAGCTTAAAAAAAATTCTGTTGTGACCAGAGCGCATGTCACAGATGAATGCAGAAAAGCACTGGTGGCTGTTGCCATCTCCTCTCAGAAATTGTGCCTTCAAAATTACAATAAGTGGCAGCTTGAAGGTCATGAACAGGTCCTGTCAAGCTTTCTCACAGGAGAAAACAGGCAAGCAGAAGGGAAAGAGTATTAAATAACAAGGGGGCTCTTTAAATAGAGCTATAAAACTGGGTGGCAAACCTAGTCCAAGGGTTAAAAACAAGCTTTTCCTCCAAAGTTTCTATGGCAACTAGATAAAATCTACAGCAAGAGTGTAGTTAATGAAATATTTCTTCTAGATCAACATGTAGCAGTAAGTAATGAAGGCTGACTTTGTGTAAGGATCCAACATAGGTTACATTTTTAGCTGCTGCTTCTTTTTTTTTCCTGGCGAGAATTGGCATGGAGTTTGGTGAGACTCCATATATTATACACCCTGATCTCTCTTTCTCATAGAATAGAGTCTAGAGGACTGGGGCAGAAATACTGGTGTTGATCCAAAACACTTGGAGTGGAGTGATACCTTCTCCCTCCCTCTTCTTGCCCTCCCCCACCCCACGCCAACAGTTTGGATTCATTTGACACACACTTGCGATGTTAATTTGGACATTTAGAATAAATGCTTTTGACTAACTAATTTTATCTGTACACAAAGAATAAACACAATCTGGTGAGGTTAGTTGGGAGTTACTTGTGTTGTACGTGACTAAAAAGCACTCAGAATGCTTAGATTTGGAAGACTTGAAATACTAGCAGTGGGTCTTTGGGCCTATTATTTGATCGTTCTGTGTTTCAGTTACCCATTATATGGGCCGAGGGTAGTACCCACCCAAAAGCTGGTTTAAGGATTAGAGGAGATTAAAATACATAATAAATGTGTCTAGCAGTGACTGGTATAGAGTATGGGTATTCAATAACTACTTATTGAATCCACTTAAATTTCTTTGGCTGCATATAACTTCAGGATTCTGGAGACTCTGCACTGTTTCTCACCAGGAAAATTAAATCCCAAATCCTTTCTTTTAAGGTGGCTTCTTAGAGAACAATTTAAAAATATGGGATTATTTTGTGTCAGGCATTGTTCTAAGCACTTTTTATGCATTTGCTTGTAATTTGCTTGTGATAGTCAGTAGTACTATCTGTTTAACAGATGAGAAAATCGAGGCATAGAGAAGTTAAAACTCTGGATAAACCCCTAGATTGTTAAAGTCACTACCACTATCATTATCAATCTAACATCTCCTGAGCCTGACACGGTGCTAAACATTTTACATGTATTATTTCATCTCACCCTTTTTTTTCCCCCATACCCCCTCTCCTATTTCATCTCATCCTTATAACTTGGTATCACTGTTGTACAGATGGGGACGATAAAGTTTGTTATACTAAGGAATTAGGCCAAGATCACAAAGCTACATCACAAAGCAAGTGGTGGAGTCACCATTCAACATAAGCAATCATGCCATTTGTAAATAGAGTTTTACTGTTTCTTACAGATCTTTATGCTTTTAGATTCCTTTTCTTGCTTTATTGCACTGGTTATGACCTCTGTGTGCAACGATGACTAGAAGTGGTAAGAGTAGATTTTCTTGCCTTATTCCCATTCTTAAGGGGAAAGCAGCCAATATTTCACTACTAGTATATTTGCTGGAAGTTTTATAGATGCTCTTTATCACACTCTGGAAAGTTCTAGTTCTCATTTACTGATCGTTTTTACCACAGATAAATGTGGAATGTCAAATGTTTTTTCTGCTCCATTAAAATGGTGATATGGCTTTTGTCTTTTATTCTGTTAAAGTGATAAATTTCAGTGGTCAGCTTTCAAATATTATGCCAATTTTCATTTGAGAATAAACCCCACTTGGTCTTGATACATTGTAATAACATTTATATTGATGCATTTGATTTGCTACCATCTAATCATAAATTTTTGTGTCTATAATTCGTGAGCAATATTGGTCGATAATTTTCTTTGCCTGTATGTTATTGTCAAGTATTGGCATCAGGTTACTTCTGCAATCATAAAAGGAGCTGAGAGGTGTATCTATTAGAGTACCAACAGAAAAATATCTGGTTGTATATATATATAGGAGTGTGTGAGTGTGTGTGTGGTGATATTGCAACGTATAGGCTTATAAAATTGTGGGTGCTAGCTAGTTGAGCCCAAAATCTGTAAGAAGGTCATCAAGAAGGACAGGTTAGAAACATTCAAGCAAGAGTGAAGCTTTCATCCACAGGCAGAATTTTTTCTTCTTCAGGGAAACCTCGGTTCTGCTTTTGAAGTCTTTTAGCTGATTGGGCCTGACCCATCCAAATTAGTGAGGATAATCTCCTTTACTAAAGTCAGCTGATTGTAGATGTTAACCACATCTACAAAATACGTTCAGAAAAACACCGAGATGAGTGTTTGATTGAATAACTGGGTACTATTGCCTAGTAGAGTTGACATAAAACTGATCATCACAATCTATCTCTTGACAGCTTGACACCCATACACATCTCCAGAAACCATACTTAATCTCCAAATAAAGACGGTACCCAAGCCCTACTTTTTCCTAACATGATACAGGATACAACTATTCTGTATATAACCAAAAATACACTGATCCTTTCTCCAGAAGAGGATAGAAAGGTCTTGAGTAATTTGGACCCTTCTCCTTGATATCCTATAATTCAGATACCATGATGTAGAGTTAACTATTAATAATTATTATTAATACATCTTATATTGGGTGATACAGAGATAAGAGAAGGAAGAAAACAAAAATATCAAAATATCAAATTATGTATGTATATACATTAACATGTTTATAACACAATAAGTTAGAAATACTAGTAACAATTACAGTTCTCATGTCTGCAACTGGTCACATGGTCAAAACTGGTATTTGTAATTATCTTTTAACACTATTTAACACTACTATTTCCATATTCCTTTGCCTAAAGCAAGCATCCCAGATGGTGTTGGTTCTTTGCTTGGTGGGGTGACTCAAACCATCTTTCCTGAAGGGTCTGGGCCATTAGCAGTTCTGCTTGAACTGAGTTACTACAGTTTATCACTGACTTCAATAACAGGGAATGGTAATACAAGGAGACACCCTATGGGATTCCTGTGTTCCGGAGATACTCTTCCTTATATCCATTGTATAGTGCCAGCCCAGCTTCCCCTTGACAATTAGGATCAAAAATAGCCAGTACAGACCCTCATCTTGCCTGTTGACTCAGGGACATGAGGAACCCAAAGTGGATGGATGGCAGTCATAACTTCCAGTTCAGTGGAATCATTCTTGTGTCTCCTGGCGGAAGTATTCCTCCCTTTGGAACTAAGATCAGTAGACAAGCAAAGTATAAGCTCAGAAGGATCAAAGCAAAAATTTTACAGCTGGATCAACAGATCTAATAGTGGTGCTACTCCTATTTCCACCCCTTAATTCTTGGATTCATGAATTCTAGCTGTGGGAAAAACAGTGCCACATATTGCATCTTGGTATAAAACACACATAACTTCTTGGAGGACATTGCTACAGTCCTTTAAGGTATTGTCACCTAGATGGCACTATGACTACATTTTTTTAAAGGCCATTCCACCATTCTATCAAGGCAGCTGCTTTAGGATGATGAGGGACACAGGCTAGTGAAATACTTGTGCATAGGCCCATTGCCACATAGCCCACTGCCACATAGTCCCTTAATCAGAAGCAATGCTGTATAGAATACCATGATGATGGAGGAGGCATTCTATAAGCCCACGAATGGTAGTTTTGGCAGAAGCATTTGCATTCAGGGGAAGCAAATCCATATCCAGAGCATTTATTGCAGTAAGAACAAAGCACTGCCCCTTCCATGGTGGACATGGTTCATTGTAATCAACTTGCCACCAGGTAGCTGGCTAATCAGCACAGGGAATGGTGCCATATCAAGAACTCATTGTTGGTTTCTGCTGCTGGCAGATTAGGTGCTCAACAGTAACTGTATCCAAGTTGGCCTTGGTGAGTGGAAGTTGATGTTGCTGATCTCATGCATAATCTCTTTCACTGCTGCCATAGCCACTTTATTTGTGACCTCTTTGGTAAATGGCAGGAGTGGTCAGGGAAAGAGGCTGACATTGTATCCACCAAAAGTATTATCCTATCTACTTGATTATTAAAATCCTCCTCTGCTGAGGTCACTATTTGGTGAGCATTCACATGTGACACAAATATCTTCTCAGCCCATGCAGAGAAGTCTATCCACATATCTCTTCCTCAGACTTCCTTGTCATTGATTTTCCATTCATGTTACTTCCAACTCTGTGCCCACTCAGCAAAACCATTGGCCATAGCACGTGAATCACAATAAACTCATACCTCTGACCATTTTTCCTTCCAAGCAAAATGAGCAACAAGGGGCGTTGCTTGAAGTTTTGCCCATTGGAAGGATTTCCCTTCACTGCTGTCTTTCAGTGACATCCTAGAAAGGGGTTGTGGTGCTGCAGCTGTCTACTTTTGGGTGGTGCCTGCATAAAATGCAGAACTGTCTATAAACCAGGCACAAGTTTTCTTTTCCTCAGTCAGTCAATTTATTGCATGGAACTCTCCATGATGCCATTGTTCTCATCTATATTTTCTATTTCTCTGCCGAGATTTTCCCATCTGTGCATTGATTTGAGCATCTTTTAGTTTAAGTCCTTTAACATATGTTCCTTTAAAGCACTTGTCTAGGGGTATCTAGGTGGCTCAGTCAGTTAAGCATTGACTCTTGGTTTTGGTTCAGGTCTTGATCTCATGGTTTGTGCGTTCAAGCCCCACATCGGACTCTGTGCTGACAGTGCGGAGCCTACTTAGGATTCTCTCTCTCCCTCTCACTCTGGCCCTCTCTCTCTCTCTCTCTCTCTCTCTCTCTCTCTCTCTCTCTCAAAATAAATAAGATAAACATTAAAAAAAGCACTTGTCTAATAATTCCAGAATCTGGGATATGTTGGATTCTGTTTTATTTTTTCTTTCTTTAGCTTGGGTCATATTTATCTTTTACTTTGCATGCTTAGTAAATTTTTATTGTAACCTGAACATTATGGATGATTCATTAAAGAGAGCCCGGATTATGTGTTGAATGTTGAGTTTAAAGAGTGTTGAGTTTTGTTCTTGAGGGCATTTAAATCATGGGTAGATCCTTTTTGGTTCTGTTAGGCTCAGTTTTGTTCATCATTAGGACAGGCCTGTTTTGGTTTTGAAGTTAGTCCTAGTTGTAGCCTTTACTTTGTGATATGGTTCTTATTTCCAAAGTAGGAAATGTATTCCTAAAACACAATGTTTCTCCGGTCTCAACTGGATTCTAGACCAGAACTCAAATATCTGCCACTGCTATATAACTTTTGACATTGTTATGCCCAGAATTCGTGATCCCCAAATACTGCCAGGGAGCCGAGTCCGATGTAAAAGCAAAAGAGCCTTTATTCGAGCTAGCTCGAGCTCAATCCCCTACATGCACCAACGCAGCGGTGAGATACCGGGGAGAGAGAGCGAGTTTCAAAAGGACAAAGGTTTTATTGGGGCCTAGGGGCAGTTGGTGAGGTAATGGCTGTGGCCTCAGCCGATTGGCTGGGGAAGGGTCCGAGTCCTGTTAGGCAGGTGGGGGGGGAGGGGTTACTCAAGGGGAGGAGGCGTGGTCAAGGTGAAGGACACAGAACAAGATGGAGTCGGCCAGCGTAGGCCCGCCCTTTCAACATTACCACTGGTATCACCATTCAGCTCTCAGCCCTGCAGCAATCACTCTTTTTTGGGCCTCATGGATTCTTGCCCTGTGCCTTGCAGCTCCACCCTTACCAGGACCCATGGTGAATCCCCACACAGACTTTTGGGAGCTTTTCTCTGCACAGGTTAGTATCTGATCTTACAAACTCCAACTGTTTTAGCAACCCAAAACCATAATCTCTGCCTTATCTCTTACTGTGCTTTGTCTCATCTCCCTGTTATGGCAGGAATGTGCCCAAGGCAGTTGTGGGTTCATCTCATGCTTTCCTTCTCAAAAATTACAGTCCTATGCTGCCTGTTGTTCTTTGTCTAAAAACAATTGTCTCATATATTTTGTTCATTGTTATAGTTTACTTCAGTAGGAAGACAAGTCAGGTATCAGTTATTCTGTATTGTGGGACATTGAAGTCTGTGAACATGTCATCTTCAAACCATTTTGAAATATAGGAAAGAACAAATGCTTGCATGGGATACTTGCCAATGAAGAGGTACCAAGCTTCTATAAAGAAAAATAAGGCTATTTTCTTTTTTTTTAATGTTTGTTTATTTTTGAGAGAGAGAGAGAGAAAGAGAGTGAACAGGGGAGGGACAGAGAGAGAGAGGGAGATATAGAATCCAAAGCAGACTCCAGGCTCTGAGCTGACAGCACAGAGCTTGACATGGGGCTCGAACACACAGACCGTGAGATCATGACCTGAGTGAAAGTTGGGCGGGGCTGAACTGACTGAGCCACTCAGGCTCCCCAAGGCTATTTTCTATAATTTTTAATGAATGTTTAAAAGATACTGAAATTGGAAAATATACCATCATTAATTTACTTAATAGCTAAGAAGTATTACATTTTGTACTTAGTTTCTAGTAAAGAATGACAGAATCAATTCAACCAATATTTTTTTATAATAATCTTCAAGACCCTGAAAGAGGTATAGAAAGAAAATAAAGGGGAGCTCTAATGTCTAGGAGCTTTTACTGTACCAGGAAAGGCAAGTATCATATACAAAATAAGTTAAATATGAAGGCAAGGCAGAATGCAATCACATGATAAGACTTGTTGGAACAAATAAATAAGACAGACCTGACTTAACTTCCCCTTCTAGCTGCAGGAGAACCTCTGCATCACACATGATATCCATCCCCACACCCAAGTCACAAAAGCTGGACCAGGACTGGATATCTAATCCAAAGGGTACCAATCTATAGATAGGGCTTAGCCAGTGACAATCTCCTCTCAGAATTTTAGTAGACTCAGATTGCAGTTCAGATAAGAGTGGTTGTTTGGTAAGGAAAGTCATATAGAGTTGGCAATGAAGGTGGCACTAGGGCAAGCCAAAGTCATGGCCAAGTTATGGATCTGGAGAAGTAAGAACCATTGGTGAACAGTCTTCAGAGAGACTAGAGTAGATGCAAAAGAGAGAAATAAAAATATTACAGAGGCTGAGAGAAAAATAGATTCCTACCCAACAATTTTCCAGCTTAGTGCTCTTTGTGCTTCTAATACTTCATTTCTGTAATAGTCCACTGTAAACTTTTAATAACTCTCTTTTTACTTGAGATGGTTTCAATGGTTGTTCTTGCTTCCCCCCTTCCCCCCTTATAATGACATAAAGTCTAACTAGAACCATGGTTTAAATGAAAAGCGCTATAGGAATTCAGAGAAGATAGAAATTACACTGGACTATAGCAATCGAAGAAGACTTCATGGAGAAGATGAAACTTAAGTTTCATCTCAAAGGAAAGACTATATGTATTTCAATGGAGCAGAACATGGGTGATCTTCACATGCCTCAAAATTTTCCTTTGTAGCCTATGCTATACAATCTTTGAAAATATCCCAGTAGCTTAAACCTTGCACTATGTTTCCATTGATCACTGGTAGTTACTTCTCTACTTGCTTTCTATGTCAAAGGATAAGCCTTCTAGTACTTTGTGAGATTTCAAGGTTTGAATCTCTTATCCTACTCTCCTTTGGTTTTATATGCTTTACTCCAGGCAAAGAGCTCAGTAAAAAGTTACAGCAATGCTACTGAAACTCTATGGAATTATTTTTATTTTCACTCTATCTTTGCTGATACTTGTTTATTTATTTTTTGTGCTTTGTTTATTTTATGCCTCCAAGATGTAGAATCATTTTTGTAGCACTAGCACTAAATGAGAATGAAAACACTAAGTTTTAATTCTAGCTTAGCTAATTTCCCTGTGACCTCCCAGCACCTTGTCTCACTCTCCCTGTCTGTAAAGAGAATGAATATTGAAGGCCTTGGTCCTTGTTTGATATCAGTGTATTATCATGGGAATTAATAAGATCATGTTTATAAGAGGATTTAATATCTTCATTGTGGTAAAACATCAGAGATTGCAAATCCACCCAGCAATCGCTACCATGATTATAGTAAGCAATAGGGAATCTAAAGAGAGACATAGTTTTCTACTTTTTCTGTAATTGTGAAGAAGATTGGGAAGTGAGAAGGAGGGGGTAGAGACACAAAAGCCAGGTTCACCTGGACTTAGATGGCATCTGCCTTTCCCTTGGAAGTGGATGAAGATAAGAGTCTCAGAAGGAATACAGTAATTTCCTAATCATTTGCTCTGCATCACCACAGCCTTCTCACTGTCCCCTTTGAGAGAGTACCAGTGAAAACAGCTCAGTCCTTAACTAATGCTCTCCCATTTGTTGGGATAAATGGTGACATTTGGTATAATGGTAGTGCAGGTCAGGTTGAATAATTGTATTGCTGTAAAGGGACCCTACACTGACAGGAATAGTATTAAATTTGCAATGGTCAGTGAAATAAGGGCCTCATTTTGCATGTTTTGGATGGTTAACGTACAGGCAGCATTCTGACATGCATTGGCAGAAATATCAGGCAAGACTGCATGAGTGATAATGTTCCCCTTGAAGAGAAAAACTAGGGGCCAGAAGGCAACCAACTATCATAAAAGTAATTAATTGTTTTACTTTTTAATGGTCTGGCAAGATTGCTTTTTTAAAAAATGAATCATACAAATGGGACTATGATGTCAGACAGACTGTCCATTGAGACTTAAGAGACTAGTTCCTGCTATAAATTATGATAATGAGTTAGTTTTAAAAATGTTTTATGAGGTTGAGAAGAGCAATGTCAAATTATTTTTCTTCAATCTCTCATAGCTTTGAATGCCTTTCAGGATACAGAGGGTAACGTTTCCTTTCGAAAATTCCTTCCAAGTTGGCTATTAGCTTTACCAATCAGGTCTTTATCCAAAGATAGTTTTAGTGCATGATTTTCATGACTCAGCTTAAACTGAACAAGACCCCATTGTGGCTTTCTTGTTTTTGCACCAGCATTATTGACAAGATCTGCATAACTCTTGGGAAAAGGTCTGTTGTCTAACCAAGCTACTATGGAAACCTGAGCCAGGCCATTTAGAAGCCTAATGCCTTTTGCTCTTGAATTTGTGAAGAATTTTGAGGCTGGTCAAACTTCACTCAGAAAATATTCATCAGGGCAGAGGGGTACAGCTTGTTCACTACATTTCGCTTTTCATCTTGAATCAGCTTTGCAAATAGACTCACTGGCCCAGGGTGAGGGGCAGGTGGCACTACTCAAGGGGTCATTGTAAAGCATTCAGATTTCATTTATTTTATTCCTCACATTCTGACTAGGCAAGAGTAGACAGAAGCAAGGCTTGGCCCCCTTTTTTTAAAAAAGCATACCCACAAAATTGATACTTGGTAAAAATTATATTCATTGTTCTACATCAGTGAATAGCTCTTTATTCAAGAGAAGAGTTGAAACTTTACCTCAAACCTGTAGGTTCTAAAGAAGAGCTCAGAGATGTAGTCTATACTCTATCTCCCATGAGGATTTTCCTCCTCCTACCCCTTTCCTTTAGATATCAACTTGGTAATTGAAATAACACTCGTGGAAAGTGAAGCTAGAATGCCTGCATCACACTGGCAGCCAACATCAGGAGTGCCCCAGGCTGTGTGGCTGGTCAAGGACTTTCCTCAATAAATTCTTCAGGGTATTTCCTTTCTTTGTTTATTGCTAAGTATCCTGAGGCCTTAAAAGGGTAGAGGAAGGATTCACTGCCAATATCATTTGGTATAAATCTCATCCCTGTGAAACAAGCCTTGCAAAATTTATAATGTGGTTATTCATCATTATTTATGATTCATATATACTTAAACTTTATGATAACTCTGACCACAGTCATCTCTCCTGGAACAGGGGCCAGAGGGATGGAGCCTTGGGGGATATTTCCCGTGAACATTGACAAGATTCCTCACTGCGTAACAGCTGGGAGATGGGAATCTGTGAGTTGAACAGTCTTCTTCTTGGGGTTTAATATGCAGGATGTGCCCGTGGTGTGCAGGCAGGGTACAGAAAAGGAGGAGATCATAGCCTTTTCATATTCTCCTTTCATCCTCCTCAGAGGTGATGATATAATTTTACCATTATCTGAGGTAATTGGGATAACTCAATACACCAACTCCGTCCCTAATTCTTGCCAATATTTCAAACTCTTTTCCTGCCAGATCTTTTATGCAAGCGCAAAACCAATGCTATTAATGTTTATATCTCCCCCCAACCCCTATGCTCAAGTTATGCAGATTTTGCCAATAATTAGGATGCAAAAGCAAAGCAAGGAAAAGGAACAAAGCAAGAGTTTTAACACCCTAATGCTAGATTTGCTGCCCTCATTGAGGTCATTCTTGGCTCAGAGCATATAGCTGAAGTTGGGGTGTGGTTTGGGCTCCCTCAGATTCCCCGGAGAGAGGGCAGTTTCTTGCACAGTTTTATTTATAAATTCTAACATACTGGCCCAGAGGTTTCAAGGAAGTGGTCTGATTCCTGGCAGGTTCAGGAAGAGGTACATTCTGAGGCTAATGTAAGGGCTATTCAATTATAAAATATTATTAGATTATTAATTGGCTCAATCAGCAAATTTTACTGCGTACCTACTGTGGACCAGGCTCTATTCTAGATGCTTAGAATACATCACTGAACAACAAAAAAAGACAAAGTTTCCTGCCTTTCTGAAGCTTACATTCTAGTGGAAATGAAACAGATAAAAATAGAACCAGTAAGTTAACAGTAAAGGTAAGGGGGATTGGGAGTGTTGGAAGGGTGCATTTCTGATTTTAGACAATAGTGATGAGACAGGGTGGCCAGGACAAATCTCACTGGGAAATGAGATTTGAGGAAAGAGTTGAAGGAGGTGAGGGAGTGCGCCATGGGGTATAGAAGAAGAGCATCTAAGTGGAAGGCACAGATGGAACAAAGGTAGGAGGTAGGAGCCTGTTGGTGCACTTAAGGACAGCAAAAACCTCTGTAGCTGGAGCAGGGTGAGCAAGGGGGAAAGGAATGGGAGTGGTGGTCAAAAGTAATAGGGGTGGACAGAGCAAGTAGAGAGTTGTAGGCCATTGTAAGGACTTTGGCTTTCATTCCACATGAGGTGGACAGCCTCTGAGGAGACGTAACACAACTGGACTTGCTGAAATGCATTCATGGGCTTCTGTAAGGGCCATTTCCCCAACACTCCTGGATGTCTGCCTTCAGCAAAATGCAGAGGGCAATAATCTCCCATGCACAGCATCAGGGTCCATGCTGGGCCTCAGGTCTACTTAGCTTAGGGTTCTTAATAGTTAAATCTTGAGACTGGAAAGGAAAAAAAATCCTGGGCTTGAGAGGATACTTTAAGAGGACATATAGAGAAATTAATCACACACCTTTCAAGAGCCTTAGCTTCCAGCATCTGAGCCAAACAAAATAATTGTCTCCTGCCATCCCATTTGCATTGAATTTAACCATCTCAATATATTCTCTTTCCCAAGCTCAAGCTGTTCTTGGACTGACTGGTAAGAGGAGCAAGCCCCCTATAGAGAGCATTTCTGATCTTTTGTGTCTATGACAGCTTCTCTGCCCAGGAATGGTGCAGGACCTGCCACACCAGCTGCACTTGTCAGATTCCTTCTAGAATCTGCCTATGATGCCCAAGACAAAAAGAGTACTTGTGTGGCTTCTGGTTCCACATTAAATGTAAGACTTTAAATTAATACATGTCATAATATTTAAGGAATTTTTGGATTAAACTAATTGATTACAAACATCAATCAAACAAATAAAAAGGTGCAACTCACCTCCTGTTACCTTTAAAGGGAAATGTAGGAGATGAAAGGGCATTCTTGGAGAAGGAAGAGGAGAGTATTTGGGAAGTCGATAGCCTGATCTGCATTTGTCCCTTGAGTGACTTCTAAATGGGGAGCAGATGACATGATGCCTGTGTCACATCATAGGTGAGCAGACCTGGGGAGGACATGGGCTCACCAGTCAAGAAGCTAGAGACCCAGGAACTGTTGGCCTGGCTTGAAAGGATGATCTGAGATCATGACACTCCTCTGTGGGTCAGCTGAGACTGAGAGATGATGGAGGTGAAGCAGTAAACTCAAAACTGGAGCTGTCACACAGCATGGTACAAGTGGAAATTTTGAGGAAATTAGGAATCAGGGAGAGGAGAAGAAGCCAAGTGTGCTAATGGTGGAGTGCTGGAGTCAAGATCTTCCCACTGTGGCCATTGAAGTCATGGTAGCTCTTTCTAGTTCTTGCCCTCAGGATACCTGCCCTACCAAGGAACCCCCAACACTCCCATTCTTAGATTTCTCTGAGATTCCTTCTTATTAAGGTAAATCCCTTTACTTGACATGGTTTGAGCAAGTGTCTGTTCCTATCAACTAGAGGAGGGATGACTAAAAAATATATTCATTCACTTGTTCATTTATTCAATCAACATTTTTATCTCTGAGGCCCCAGCAATGAATTAGACAAAGCCTCTATTCCTATGGAGTTACATGAATGTGGGGGCTAAAGATGACAAACAAATAAACAAGTAAATCTATACTATATTAGATTCTGGTAAGTACAGTGGAAGAATGTGGGGGATGGGGTCACAGTGGAGGAAATGACAGAAGTTCTTACTGATAACGTGGCAATCCGAGAAGGTGAGTGAGCCAGTCCCGCAAATACATGGGGGAAGTATTCCAGGCCAAGAGTATAGGAAATGCAAAAGGAGGCAGGTGCTTGGTGTATCTGAGTATTGGCCAGGGTCCTATGTGGCTGGGCTGAGTGAGTGAGGGTGAAAACATCAGAAGATGCGTCAGAGAGCCTGTAAGACATTTCAAATAAATATCCTTCATTCATTATAATAATTTTTATTAAACTCTACTATGTGCTAAGTTTCCTGAAAGTCCTGGAATCAAAAATTAGGATACAAGTGTCTTCTGTCATAAAGGCACCGAATTTTAAGTCAGCCATCTGACACTAAAATAATCTGTAGCTTGTATTTTTCCATTCTTGGAAAATGAAACTAATGTATTAGGAGAGATAAAGTGATTGCTTACTTCTTAGGGCCAGTATACCACATGGAAAGTGATACAGAATAGCAGGATTGAAATGAGACATTAAAGTTTTGATTATCTGCTTCAGCCCCTGCCTCCATGAGGGAGTGCCCCCAAATGCAGCCTTCTTTGCTGTACAAGTGAGGAATTTTCGTAGCTTTCTTTGGAAATGCCTTCTAACGCAACATTGAATGTGTGCAATTCTGCATGAGAGCATAAAGCACCCCCCCAATATACTGATACTACCAAAAATGTCACCAGGTGACCCAATTCCTTCATTCAAATGTTATTTTTAGTGAATGTCAGATAAAGGAAGAGTATCATTACGAAGCTGAGAACAAATCCCCTGTATATGCCTCCTCTTTTCATCTGCACCACCCATGGAGGACAAGAATGACACTTGGCCAGTTTCTCTCTCTAGAAGATGATATCTGACAATATCCCAAAATAGTTGTGTTTCAGCCAAAAGATGAGTCTGCCTTTTCTCTTCCAAAGAAAATCAAAACTGTCCCCAAATGAAGTTCCTAAATACATAACAACTCTGCTAAATAATGGACTTGAATGCAATTTATCATTCCCCCAGAAACAGAAATAACATTAATAACTATAATTTGGTTACAACTGCTCCTCAGATTTACAATCACTCTAAGAGATTATACTTGTTTCTGTGTCTTCTAGGAGGTCTAAATGTTGACGTGTGATCCTTTAAAGAAAATGCATAAAAGTGAAGTATTATCAAATCTCCTACTCTCATCTCATAATACACAAATCACTGATCACTCTTGTTTCTGCTGTTCTGCTGTTGGTTGCTGTGTGTGTGTGTGTGTGTGTGTGTGTGTGTGTGTGTGTGTGTGTCTGTGTAGAATTGGGAAAATCTACATTAGAAATCTGCCTTCTCCTTGTCCCATTGAATTTTTATTTTCTCTTCCTCTCTCCTTGCAAGTCAAGAACGGTAAAAAGAAAGCTTGCTCAACTGTCAGAAACTCAGATTTTTGCCATCTGTTTACTAGGGTACAAAAAATGAAATTGGTCAAGATAAGGTTTGGGATTTCATTAGAGCAATTGGTTTCTTTGGATGAAGGGGAATGCTAATATGACCAAGGCACAGCTTCAATCCCTTATGGGCTACCTAGAGTCGCATAGAGATGAAACCTGGCTTCATTGTATCTCTACCGTCTGAACCTTGACCAGTTGTCCTTTCAGTGTTGGCTGTTGGCCACATGATATGAGAATGGATCCATGAAAATTACTATAGACTAAATGTCTTAAACGTCTGGCCCTCCCCACAGGAAATACCATCTATATGATGTAATGATGAAATGACAGGATATTGCCAACATTGGTGCTTATGTAAACATAAAGAACGCAACGTCTGTACACAGATATCTGTTTTTCAGGATGATTACTTTCTTTATATATTCACTGGAGCCTAGTGGTTAGCATTTTGAGCTGTCAGAGTCAGAGAATTTTTAACTCAAAATCTTCCTTCATCTCTTACTTGCTGGGTCATCTTGGGCAAATTAATGAACCTCTCTAAGCCACAACTTCCTGTTTATTAAATAGAAGTTTGGGGCGCCTGGGTGGCGCAGTCGGTTAAGCGTTCAACTTCAGCCAGGTCACGATCTCGCGGTCCGTGAGTTCGAGCCCCACATCAGGCTCTGGGCTGATGGCTCAGAGCCTGGAGCCTGTTTCCGATTCTGTGTCTCCCTCTCTCTCTGCCCCTCCCCCGTTCATGCTCTGTCTCTCTCTGTCCCAAAAATAAATAAACGTTGAAAAAAAAAATAAATAGAAGTTTAATAGAACCCAGCTCATTGTTACAAGAATTATGAAGATTATATGAGATGATGCATGTAAAGCACTTGGCATAATATCCCCCATGATAAGCATTCACTAACTGTTGCAGTTATTATCCAGTATTATTTGCTTCTACAGATAACAATAGTGCCCATTGTATCAGGTGGTTGCAAACATTAAATGAGATAATCCAGTAAAAAGCTTAGCATAGCACCTAACTCATAGTATAAAGTCTCAATAAATGCTGGCCATGATAATTGTGATAATAGTAATAATAACCAGAGAGGTGAAGTAACTATCCCAAATTTACACAGCTGGCTAATGGATGAGTGGGAAATAGAATCTGAGTATAATGTCACTTCTATACTATGCCTCTATATTAAAGTGTGAGCTAATAATTGTTAATGAAAATTATTCTTTCTGAATCTTAATATCTTTCATTAAGCAAGAGCAGACAACTTCTTAGTATTTGAAAAAGTTGCTTACTTTGGGAAATCCAGGTTTTTCTAGAACCACACTTCAAACAAAAGTCTGCTTATTGTCCCAGCCTTCACATCGTGAATTTTCAATCTTCAGTGGACACATTGGTCATTTCTCATAAAGAAAAAGTTTATCACTTCTAGAAAGGTATTGAGTACCATAGCAGTAGAGAACAAGAAGGCCACATTAAGATGAAGTTCAAAATGACACATTTGGGGGTGCCTGGGTGGCTTAGTTGGTTAAGCATCAGACTCCTGATTTCTGCTCAGGTCATGATCTCACAGTTGTGAGATTGAGCCCTATGTTGGGCTCCACACTGAGCACTAAGTGTGGAGCCTGTTTTGGGATTCTCTCTCTCTACCCCTCTCTCTGCCTATCCCCTGCTCATGCGTGCATGCTTTTTCTTTCTCTCAAAATAAATAAACATTTAAAAAAATGACACATTTCTATGCAACATAGAACTCTGCAGTTTCTTACAAATAGCAGACATTGCAGATTGTAATGTGCTATTGTGAGTTACTCATATGCCAAGGGTCTGCCCTCCCCATTCATTTCCCAGGATATTGTTCTAGGAGAAATCTTTGGAGAATTTGGAGAAAAAAACCAAAGTAATTTCAGAGACCATTAACGTTAAGCCATCTCTTGGTATGCAAGTTTCCTATGTTTGAATTTAATCAAATTTATTTATTTTAAGTTTGAATAAAGAGATATGATAAAGGACACCCATTATCATAGTCAGTGGTAGAGACAGAGTTATTGTTTTAATCTCACTAATCCATCGTGGTGATTGAGATGGTTAGACATGGAAAAGCACATTTCCTTGGTGACATGAAAGATTCTTTCAACAAATCTCATTTGGAGTTATAGATTTAATCATAATTTCTTATATTTAATTACTTATTATTTTGGATTCACACCAATTAATCGTTACTTTGGATTCAAGATAACAAGCATTTTTCAAAAGCCATTCTTCCTATACTAAGCTGGATCTTACAGAGGACAATAATAGATTTCCTAAGTGATAATCCCTTGCCCAAATGTCTCTGAGACATTATGGGAATAAACATATTTCTCATTTTGTTGCTTTTTTTCTCTTGTTAGCAGAACCTTTGTCTCATATTTTATGATAGTGAAAACTATTCAAAGGATTATAAAAAATGGGAAAGGAGGATAATGGCAAGAGTTGAAAGAAAAAAACAGGTCTTGAGCAATACGTGATACCGATGAAGTAGGTAGCCCAATGGTCATTCTTCATCACTGACATCTGTCAGTGGAGATCCAAATGAAGCCCATCCCTCATGTGCATGGGTGCACTCCACAAATCTAAGCTCTCCTGGAATTTGGGTAGAGGAGGAAGGAAGAGGTAGCATCTCTGGCTCTTGATTCCTGCTTCTGGTGAAATGATGTATAGATCATCTGACCACCCATGAATGCAGTCCTTGCTCACTTGGTACTTTCTCACACATGATAACTCAGCACCATTCACTGTTTGCCAGAAGCAGATAAAACAGCTAAAAGTCCTCACCTGAGACCTTTGTGTGTATCGCGGACTTTATGTAAATATGTGTAGATGGAGGGATTTTTTAATGTTTATTTATTTTTGAGAGCAAGACAGAGCGTGAGCAGGGGAGGAGAAGAGAGAGAAAGACACAGAATTAGAAGCAGACTCCAGGCTTTGAGCTGTTGGCACAGAGCCTGACATGGGGCTCAAACTCACAAACTGAGACCATGACCTGAGCTGAAGTCATACACTTAACCGACTGAGCCACCCAGGTGCCCTGAGATTTTTTTATTTTTAAGTAACCTTTACACCCAATAGTGGGGCTCGAACTCACAACCCTGAGCTCAAGAGTTGCATGCTCCACCATCTGAGCCAGCCAGGTGCCCCAAAACTGACTTTAATACAGCCTCGAGCTTCAGCATCTCTGCTCCTCCCTTCTGAAACATTGTTCCGCCCTCTCACTTTCCTTTCTCTCACCTCTTAAGGGACAGTTTCTTCCATTTTCCTATGTATAATCATTTGGTTTTTCTTTTGTTCTGCCTTGTCCTTCCAAGTGCTATAGTTAGTCTATGTATATGGTTCGTCAGTAAGTTGTATATGCATTCATTTTCTTTCAATGAATACTTATCGAGCACCAGTTTTATGCACATCACTGAGAGGTATTTGAAAAGAAGTAAGAGATATAGTCCCCATCCTCAGGGAACTTAGTGGTCAATTCTCCTCACAAAAGAAATTCTGGTAGTAACAGTTATAAGATTAATTCTTTTTAAACTTCACTACATTATAATTGGCATCTGAACTTCGTAATTCATCATGGCATCCAACATTCTGTCATGATGACAACAATTTTCAAATATGTTAAACCATCACAGGACTATAACAGGGGCTATTCAGGTCCCAAGGAAGTTTCTGTACTTTAAAATCAACAAAGGGAAAACCAGATCCAGGGAGATATTTAAGATGCTAAATCCACAGGACATTATTGTGAACACTCCCTGAAGGCCTGGACACAGGCATGGCTTACCTCAGAGCCATCATGAAGAAGGAGGAGGAGAAAGAGCCCTGTTTTCGCTGCCAGACTGCCTTCTTTGGGGAAAAAGTACAAGAGAAGTACGCAGCATGTTCCTAGGAGTATGGGTTAGAATAAATAGTGCATTGTGGATACATGAAAACAGCATTCTTTAAACATGTTTAGGCCTCAAATTAGAGATTCCCCAGGACACACAAGAGTGGAACAAGTGTGAGGGCCAGGAGTTTGAATTAGCTCAAAGGGAGTCTTTTCTCCTCTCTTACAAGTGCCATGCAGGTGCGACTGAAAAGCATTCAATTGGGGACAGCTAGAGACATGCAAAATAGGAGTCTAAGCCAGGAGACTTTGGTACTTGGGACTGGAAAGAAGGCCAGCAGTCAATGGGCAGATTGTGCCGGCTTCTTATCAGGCCTCACGAGCTAAATAGTACAGGACTTGTCCAATATGCAGATGGGGAAAGAGCAGATTCTTGTTTTACTAATGGCCTCATAACTACTGTCAAGTGAGAAGCAATAGCAGTGGGTAGACAGTGGGGATTTATTTACAGCAAGAGGAATGGAATGGCTCGTGTTGGCCCAGGCCTCGTGCTACCAGCTTGTACAGCAGTGTGCCTGGGTCAGCCCTTTCCAAAAGAATGCCTGCTGCTGGCCAGCCTTGGGACACTGATGTGGCAGGTAGTCTTCTATTTGTTAGAGTCAGTGGAATGTGCTTCCCAAGTGAGTCTGCCTGGGGAACCTTCCTGCTACAACTCCCTGGAAATCCAGCAGCTCGCTGAATACACACAGAAGTTGGAAAAGTTGGTTGCACTTTCCCCTTTTATGTAAGAAATATATTAGAATATTATACTCCATAATATATTGCTATTTTAATATAAAATTAAATTACTAGTTAAATTGCTCTGTATGTCCTAACCCCCAAATCTTTGGGGAAAAATATATATTCTAGGAAGATGGACTTTTTTATCCTTTGGCTACCAGAACTGAGCACATGGCTCCATATTCCCTGGGATTAAGGAGGTGAGTATTCTGGTTTGAGAAATAGAACACAATGGAAATGAATAGCAATACCAGCAAAAATGTTACATATACTGGGAGAAGGGAAAAATTGTTTAATAAGTCATCATATTGCTACTGCCACTACCACCCTCTCCCCTTTCCCATCCTGTGTCATTTGAATGTTAGTTCCTGCCAATTCTCAGTCATTTAAGCATGATAAACAATCGCATAGCCACCTCCTTAATAGATTGAAAAGCTATGCATTATTTAAACCCACTTGTCTCAGCCTTTCACAGACAGAATCAACACAGCCTCTGTCCTCTCTGGATGGACCTATAAGAAATGGTCTGAGACAGAAATGATCAAAAGTGGTCATCAACTTCTTCCTCTTTCATTTGGAAGTGAAAATAATGGGCATAAAAGCAGATGTGTGACTTCCATCTTTCTTAAAATAGGATAGACACTGAGAATAAAGCAAAGTAAAAGAACCAAAACTTGAATCCCTTCCCAAGTTCTAATATAACCACTTAGATGCAGGTAATCCATGTGAGAGACGTGTGAGACTCCAGTTATACCTCAAAAGACAGGTCTCCAGAGTAAAACAGAATGTGGAGACAAGTGTCCAGATAGAATTCTAGCCTGTCCTTAAATTAACCTGGATGATTCAGATATAAGTGAGATTTTGCCTGAATGCCTCAGATAAGTACCTAATGTCCCATGGCCATTGAGATGGTGGGAGCTTGGCCCAAATGAGAAACATGAATACAAGTGTTTGAGACATTTTCTGGCCAAAAGAATAATTGGCCAATTACTTGAAAAACTTGGTTGCAGAAAAACAGAATCATGACTGTGCTTCCCAATCCATTATTGTTAATGGATTATTAATAATAAATTAATAATTATATTATGTGTTGGGTAGAATAACAATAATAAGTTAATCTCCTCTTTAGTTGGAAATGTCATTTGATCCACCCAGCAAAATCTGGAAGGCATTCCACCAGAAGACTGAGGACACATTTTCACATGGGGTATGTCAAGGAAATCATACCTGCCAAAGCAGAGGAAAACTGTCTCTCCTTTAATTTAGAGGTTTGCCTTCAGGCTGGGTGCTGGGAGACTTGCTTTTTGAAATGAAACGAGATCTCATGGCTTGAAATGGGATTATTTCAGTTTGAAATGTACACTAGAGGGGGTGGGAGGGGCTAGCTAATGAAAATGCTGTCATGGACAGCTGGCTTGCCAAAATCCATAGAAACTGAGAACTGGTGATCAAATTTGAAGTCACTTCTGAAATTCTAGTCTCAAAACCAAGAGAAGAGAGTTCACACTCCATGTCTTAGAGTGCCAGTGGAACACTCTACAATCAGGAACTTTGAGGATATAGAGGATGCTCCTAGCCCATGCAGCCTATTCAGGATAGAATGGGCAGGGCCCTTCTAACGCTTAAAAGGGTGATGATTGGGGCGCCTGGGTGGCGCAGTCGGTTGAGCGTCCGACTTCAGCCAGGTCACGATCTCGCGGTCCGTGGGTTCGAGCCCCGCGTCGGGCTCTGGGCTGATGGCTCAGAGCCTGGAGCCTGTTTCCGATTCTGTGTCTCCCTCTCTCTCTGCCGCTCCCCTGTTCAAGCTCTGTCTCTCTCTGTCCCAAAAATAAATAAACGTTGAAAAAAAAATTTAAAATAAAATAAAATAAAATAAAATAAAAGGGTGATGATAGCTTTATCAGTACCCAAAATAAAGCTGGGTATCAACTTTTCTTTCCTTTGTTCTTTTTTAAAAGCAAGCCTTTACTCTCAGGAAGAATTGCCAAGGTACCAAAGCTGAGACTCTGATGACCTAATTAATTTGACATTAGACCCCAAAAACCTCTGAGCTGCAAACCAAGGGCTGTAGGTCAAGATTGTAAAGAGTCCATTCTGAGAACAGCGGAGTTCTGAGTGTGTGTGGTCAGGTGTGCCAGCCCAGCAGGGCAGGGAGTGGAAACAAGGCATAGAGTCTTCCAAATCACTGGCTGGACCAATGAGAGAAGACTGGTCTGCCTGCTCCCTCTCCTTCCATGGCTCTGGCTTACATATTCTTCCACAGGGCATGAGCAGCATTGTGGACAGGGTTGGCTGATATACTTGGGAGCTTATACTGTCTCCAGCCCCCCTTACAGAGGGGGTAGCCCAATGAACAAACTCCCACTGGCTTGTTAATGATTCAGTGTGTGGTTTGTGGTCTTCTCCCAGGAGGTGAGGGCAATGATGGAATTTCACGGATGCTACTGGGCCTGGGAGGGAGTGTTGCCTGGGTATAGGGTGTTTTCATCTCCCCTCCATCCCCACCGCCTTTTCTGACAGCGTTCATGAGGTCTGCCCACACTCTTAGCTCCACACTTTCTATGCTAACATGGGACTGGCCATCTGCTTTCCTGACCCCAGAGGAAGCCAATTTTGTCTGGTACATTCCTGTCCATTGTGAGGAAAAATGTATGTAGTTGCCTTTTCTGTAGCCACCTGCACGTCCTGGGAGATTAGGGAGTCTGTGAAAAGGCAAATAGTTACATAAGGAAAGACAGACTCACTTTAGTTCTGGATCTTGTGTAGGGCCTGCAATACCACGTGGGGCATTAAAAAATAATGTGGGGATTAACGACATCCCCTCCCTGTTTGTTCTTCTGAGTCATGCTCCACTTTAAGCAGCAAGAAAGATGATGACCTTTCTCTTCACTTTAACTTAAGGAGCAGCTGATGTCTAATGGAAAATTTTGAGAAAGTTATTGTCATGAACCAACTCAGTGGCCAGAGGATCTCCTGCAAGGTTTTCTTCTGGAGAAAAATGAATTTCAGGGTGAGAATCCTGGGTGCCATGGGTCCAGGGAAGTATTAGAATGACAAGGAGACCAGAAATAAGTTCCCATTCGTGGCTGTGGTTTTCAAATTTTCTTGAGATTTTTCTAGACTTCTTTTAAATTTTTATTTATTTATGAGAGAGAGAGAGTGCATGTGCTTGTGGGGAAGGGACAGAGAGAGAGGGGGACAGAGGATCCTAAGAGGCATCTGTGCTGACAGCAGAGAGAGCCCGAAGTGGGGCTTGAACTCATGAACCATGAGATCATGACCTGAGCTGAAGTTGGATGCTTAACCGACTGAGCCATCCAAGTGCCCCGAGATTTTT
Organism: Herpailurus yagouaroundi; assembly: GCF_014898765.1. Lineage (NCBI taxonomy): Eukaryota > Metazoa > Chordata > Mammalia > Carnivora > Felidae > Herpailurus > Herpailurus yagouaroundi. The sequence continues at coordinate 10,677,300 of NW_024412396.1, forward strand.
CTAGACTTTTAACTCAAGGACAAAAAGGGCCCTTTAGGCTGTGAGCAAGGCAGGAAGCTCATGTCCAGATCCTGGAGGTTTTCCTAGCTGTGCTGATAACCAGCTGGGAAAAGTCACATTCCAGTTTCTTCCCTCATGTGGAGGGGATCATTCCTGCCCTTCATGAATCTTATAAAAATGTTTGGAAGATTAAGTGGTTAATCTTTGGGTAAATAGTGTGGGTAAATGCTAAAGAACTGTGCAGTTAATTTCCAGTCTGAAATTGTCTTATGGTGATTCTCTTCCCTATGATGGGTTCACCATACTGTGTACTAGGATGTGTTAGGAAAAGGCAGCAGGATCGGGTCTCATTCTCTATTCAGTTATTTTTCAAAGCCTTCCTTTGGGGGAGATGGCTAATGAATGACCTAACAGTAAAAAGTATGAAGGAATGTACTGTACAGAAGATAGGCACTAGTTAATCTCCTCTGTTGAGTCTGGACAGAGAAGAAAAAAGGAACTTGTATTAAAGCATGAGAGATGTAAGTTAGACATGATGAAGGACTCGCTGATGATAAGCATTTTAAGTGGCTGAGCAAGGCATATAACACCATAATCTTGGTCTTGGCTGATATAAAATGTGACCAAAAAAAGCCAAAATTTCTCACAAGGAAAGAGTCTATAGTATCTGAATTAGTTAGTTCTGCTTTCTGATATAAGCAGGCTCATTTTCCCCACAACCAGCACTTGAACCTGTAGGCCTGACAACTTTAGGACCTCTCTCTAGAAAAGTCCCTTTTGGAAACGAAAGTCTTTCTCATCACTGTGAAAGTGAAGATTCTAGAAAGATTATAGCTTTTTTTAAATTGAAGGGTTTTCGTCTTTCCTTCCTCCCTCCCCCATCCCTCCCTCTCCTTCCTCTACCTTTCTTTCTCTCTCCCTCTTCTCTTTCTCTCTTTCCCACTCATTCTGTCAACCTGTTTTATTCAGTCTGTTAAACCATCACAAACCCGGATTCTTCCCAGGGGGCTATTTCGGTCTCCCATTTACTGAGACTACCAGGTCATATCACTTGTTTTTGATTAGCCCCCAGCTTTCTAAAGCTGCTATTAGGCATTGACTGCCTTACTAGATGCCTGTTCTCCAGTCTCCCTCTTCTTCCTGCCAGCCTAGTAACCCCCACTGCCCTTCTACCATCCTATATTTTCCTCTATCCCTCCTGCTTGCCTACACCCTCCTTCTCTTTCCCTTTTCCCTCACCTTCTCCAGATAGTGCCCTTTCCTTCCTTTCTGCCTTTTCCTTCTTTTCCCTTCTAAGCTGTGTTCATTGTACCTTCCAAAGTCATATTGTAAAAGTTACATAGTGTCTTGGAATCTACAATAGAAAGCTTGGCTGAAAATCACTCCTGGGAGGTCCAGTAAAGCCAGAAGAGGCGTTCAGATTTGTTTATTCATTCAACAAATATTTACTGAGTAGCTACTATGTGCCAGGCCCCTGCAACTAAACTATTGGCAGTCTTTAAACTGAGAGAGAGATGGTCTCACCCATCTGACATACAAGTAAGTGTCCTTGAAGATTAGAGGTTGCACTAAAAGATCTTGTGTTAATTTCCAGACCTGTGTTCATAATCGGTTATTATTGCTGCAAAAAAAGTGCAACCACAGACCTTTTACAAACATCCCAACAGCCATAGTGGGTTGCGTAGAATGTCAGTAGGATTATGTGTGGTAATTAGTTTCCTTTTCTTCCAGCCAAAGACCCCTTCAGCATAGTAGTGTATGACCCTTTCAAATTCTTTTTGAGCAACCAGTTTCTAGATCATTATAATCAATTGTTTCCTATGGGCAAACCCTTGTCGATAATGAGCTCGCCATCCCATCAGGTGAAAATACAGCAGCACAATTAATATTTGGGGATGCAAATAAATTACTGTTTTCTGAATGATGAGCCCTGAGTCTGTTTTAGAGCTGAGTATGCAGAGCAAGACCAAAATGTAATTCTTTTCATGAGAACCGACAGACTTTACTTCAAACCAACTACACTTCATTAAAACTCTGATAAGAGTCTGCAAAGCAGCACAGAAATATTGCAGCTGTTGGCTCTGAGAGAGAAGGAAAGAATCCTTATATTGTTCAAGTATGACACAATGAGTTTGTAATGGAGTAACTCCATTCCAGATATATTCAGATTCAATGCATTAATTCTCCTCGCCTGCCACCCGGGTTCACTTAATGGTGAGAGGGAGGCAGCAACCAACTCTCTTACTTGTTTTAGACTGTGCAGGAATTGAGCAACCAAGTTGGGGTGAGGGGAGGGGCAGAAGCATGAGAAGGATACACTCCCTCTGAATAAGAGGCTGGTACCAGGACAGACAACAGTTTCAGCAAGTCATGTCCAGCCAAGATGTGAAGGAGGGAAAAGTGAGTGGGAAATTCAATAGCCCTCCACAGAGGTGGAGGTGTTGTTCAACCTTTGTGACTGCCTTAGTGACTCTGTCTCTTGACTACAGATGGGGGATTCTGAAGCCACTCCGAGAACATCTCCTCCAGAAAGCTTTCTGTAATGCCTCAGGCTAAGTTAGGTGACTTCTCTGAGCTGCCTAGGTATCTTGTACATCCCCCTTAATATTCTTACCACTGTCTATTGAAATTGTCTACTTTTTCACAGTGGTTGCATCGTGGCCTTTTATTTGACCCTGTCACTAATTAGCTGTGTGGCCTTGGGCAAGTTACTTAACCTCTCTGAACCTCAGCTTCCTCATGAATAAAGACTGGAGGTAATAATACTTAATAGGGTTGATGTGGGAATGAGGTGAGTTAGAAAAGGGGCTGGCATATATTAATCATTATTACCATCATCATTAGTAATATCATCTTTGTCACCTGATCATAAGTTTCTTGTGTACTCAGAGCTCAATAGACAGGATGGTCTCAATAAAAGTCTATTCAATGGATTTCATAACGCTTCCAGCATCGAGTAAAAGGCTAGATGTGCCTCTCACGAGATAATGATTTAGCCTGGAGAAAGCTAAGGGTCAACAGAGATATGGAGGGGTCACCTACTCTTGCACTGTATCTTTGCATTAGTCAGTGAAGAGTAATAGGAACAGACTTTGCTATGAAGGGTTAGCATAGATTTCTTGATAAGGAGATGGTACAATGAATCCAGAGAATCTTGCATCATTTGCAAGCTCCCTGCCACACTCAAGTATGTCCATTTGGAAGGAGGTGGCTATTGGGGTATGTCTCCCAGGAAAGTCTCCTTGATAAAGAGCCCAGCATAGGGGTTCCTGGGTGGCTCCATCGATTAAGCGTCCTCTTCAGCTCAGGTCATGATGTCACAGTTTGGGAGTTTGAGCCCCAGTTTGGACTCTCTGCTGTCAGCACAGAGCCTGTTTCAGATCTTCTATCTCACTCTCTCTCAGCCCTTCCCCTACTCGCATGTGTACGTGCTCTCTCTCTCTCTCAAAAATGAATAAACATTAAAAAAAAAAAAAAGATCCCAGCATAATGTATTTAGAACATGAAGCAATGGTTACCTTTGTATTTCCTTCTCCATCTGCACTGCCTTCCCTGGACCTCCAGGGGCAGTGAGGGGTTCTCTGGTTCCCTTGGCTGCTCATTATAAAGTCTGGCCGTGGTGTGTACTCATGTGGGGTTCACTCTTAGTGAGACTTATTAGAAACTAAAGGGCAGTTTTGAAGGAATAGTACTCTGTACAGTCAACTCTGCTTGCATCTAGGATGCACGGGTATGGGCATGTCCAAGAAGAACAATCTGGATAACTTCTTAAGCTCCTTTGCAACATATTTTGAGTGCAGGAAATAATTATTGTTTGTTGTTGTTGGTGGTGGTGGTGGTGTGTGTGAAAGAAAGAGAGAGACAGAGAGATGAGGATAAGAGGAAGAGGAGCAAAAGTTGTGACATCTTGAACCAAATTGTTTTCATAATTTTGCCTGTCTTAAAATTAGCATAGCTACTAAATTGAAGAAGTGGCTTAGAAATACTTCAGACAGCAATGTTTCCACCAGTTTATCAGAGATGTCACTAAGAAAGAGAATGACTAAAATCTGGTGGTATAAATACTGTTTTCAGCAGCCTTTCTCAAGGAGTGAGACTGGCTAATGTCTGGTACAGTAGACTTCAAAATTAAAGGGGAGACATTCATGGAACATGGTAGCGAAAATACACCTAAGGAGAAGGCCTCATTACTGACCAGGGCATAGAAGAGGAAATGCCAAATGGGAGTTAGGAATCTGTCCAGATCCTGGACCAGGATCTGCTACTAACTAGTGCGTGATCTTGGACAAGTCACTTTATTTCTTCAGGACTCAGTTTTTATATCTGATAGTAGTAGATAGTAGTAGTCCTGGTTTATAGGAGTCCTCAGGAAACTCCTGGATAAAGAATTTGAACTGAGTCAAATTTGAAGGAGAAAGATGTATCAAACACTAAATTGCAAGAGCTGTGCAGTCCATGGGCAAACGTTTATCCTTAAGGGAAGAAAAATTCTGGCACAGCAAGCTAGGCTGAGCAACAGGACTTAAGGATCAAAAGGAGTAATGACTCTTGATTCAGCATGGAGGCTGTTATTTACAGCCACTGTGGGCCAATTATTCTGGTGTTGTATGCTAGCCCTAGAGGGAAGAACAAAGCTAGATAAAGCAGTGCCACCAAACTCTGTAACACCCTGGAGCCCAAGCAACCCCACTGCAGGATGAAGCCTCTCCCCCAACAGAGCATAACACCAGGGCAAACACCATTTCCTTTCTGTGTGGCAATTTACTAGGTGGCCAAGGCAAGGCTCTGCCTTCAGATCAGAACATGGGCAATAGCAGGGCTATCAGCCTGCAGGGGCAGAGGCTGTCACCATTGGGAAAGGGATGCATATAGAGGCATTTCACACTAAGCACAGACCCAGAAGGAGCTGCAGGCACTTTTGAGACATCTCTCCAGGTCTCCCAAGAATACCTACAGGGTGAGGGACTGCTGGAAGACGGTGAGGCAGATGGAGTCTTACAACCCAGTACAACTCCATATTAAGGACAAAATTGCTTCATTAATTCTTACAGCCTGGAGACAGCTTGGTCACACTTCTTTGGGAATATGCTTTGGAAGGGTGTTTCAAATACTTATGTTCTACTTCACGTATTCTCAGCCTTACCTGTCTGTTTCCAGCCACTGCAGCACTTGCCATTTCTGCGTGGGCTTCAGTGGACTTCCGGTGGCTGACATTGTCTAGCCTCGTAACTGCACTGCAAGCCATTTACTTTTTTCCCAGGACTTCCCTGTTGACACCCAAGCATATGTCCCTACTAGGTATCCCTGCATGAGCAACAACCTAGAAATGCAAGATAGTTAATCCCATCATTATTAACCCAGTGGGAGAGAAATTGTTCCATCTTTCTGTCCCATTCCAATACAACATACAATCTTTAAGATTCAGTTTATATAGTTTCTTGAAGGATGGTTTCATCATATGGAGCAAGAAGGTATAGAGAAGAAACATGTAGCTTGACCTATGGGAGTGGGCACCTCGTATGTAAATCTTTGTGTCTCAAAGTAATGATCACCAAAGAGCATCCACAACAGAGGAGGATTTTAACAACCAGGAACAGATGAGTCATCCTATGGATATAAGCCAGTGTCTCTCCTGAGCTACCCCAGTGTTCATGTAATGATCCCATAAAGAGAGTGACCAAGGTAGCAAAGAAGGAGCCTATGCATAGGTCCAGGAGTCTGGGCTCTAGCACTGTCAGAAGCAGTGCTTCATGGCAGAACAGTTACATTGGTCCCTTTTACCCCCACATGTAGTAATTCATTTTTTACTGGAATTGATACCTACTCTCCATATGGGTTTGCTTTACCTTCCCAAAGTGCCTTCTCCAGCATATCCATCTGAGGCTTTACAGAATGCCTAATATACTGATGTGGTAGCTCTCATGACATTACATAAGACCAAGAGACCTATTTTACAGCAACAGCAAAAGAAGTATGACAACAGTATCTACCATCTACCTGCTCATCAAGAAGCAGCCAGTCTAACAGAATAGTAGAATGCACTATTAAAAGCTAAGTTGCCACCTTAGGGAAAATACCCTGCAATACATGTGTTGAGCTCTTAGCCAATATATGGTGTTATGTTCCCAGCAGTTAGAACACATGAGTGGGTTTGGGAAGGAGCATGGCCTCTCTCATCATCACTCCCAGCAACCTTCTTATGAAAGTTGTGTTTTAAGTCCCTACAAACAGAATTTTCCAGGTTTAGAGCCCCTGATGCCCAGAGGTCACATAAGATTTCCACTGAACTTGAAACTGCAACCACTACCAGATTACTCTGGGTTCCTTATGCTGGTGGATCAGCAAACAAAGAAAGAGTTACTGTACCGCAAACCATGAGGAGCTGATGTTGCTCTGCACCATGTGAGCAGGGAAGAGTACAGCTGAAATTCACAGGGTTCATGAGGATGTATTTTGGTACATCCATAGAAAATGGGTAATTATAGCAATCACAGCCCAAGGACAAAGCAATAAAGACCTCAGACCCCTTGGGAATGTAGATCTCACTTATACTTCTAGGCAAGTGCAGTGCATATCAGTGGCAGACTGCTGGCCCAAGTGATAGAAATCTAAAATGGGAAGTGGAAGAGGAACATGGTGAATGTCAATTATGGCCTTAGGATGAGCTGCAACTGTGAGCTGCATCTTATTTCACTCACCCTCTTGCCTTGGATCTTTTTGGAAATTTCAACTGCTACCACCCTGAGGGAAACTTTGTGACTGATTAGACTCAGACCAAGAGACACTTAGAAGACTCAGACTTAGACTTAGATTCAGCCCTTCAAGGAAAAAGTGAGGGCCTGTTGTTCTTGGGAAAACCCCAGAGTATATAAGTGAGCCAGATGACAGAGGGCACAAGCAGACTGTGTGGTACAGGGGTGGACTGCATTAGACCATTCTTATCCACTGCTTTAGATCTCTCAGCTTCACTTGTCTCTTGCTCCAGCTCTCACTGCAGCAAGCAGCTTCACAAAGGCATAGCCTGGCTGAGCTTTGCCTCACACCCACGCTATGCAATGCTTGCCTGTTACTCTAAGACTTCTCTGATACCAAGATGTAGACATAGAAATTCACAGCAACTCTTACACACACACATCTGAGTGTGTAGGAGAATTAACTCTGTAGAGTGAACCTTTGACCAATGGGATATGGGAGCAAGGGATAAATTCTTCCCCTTTTCTCCCCTAGAGGGACATTCCTGAGACATTGTGTATATGGCTCCACAGAAGATGTTCCTGTGATACCAAACAATTAGTTGTACTCAGGGGTGGCAAGCTCAAAACACTTTCTTGTATTGGTTCTATCTCTTTTCCTATCTTACTTCCCATGTCCTTGACTCCTGATTCTTGGTCAGCCCTCCCTCACAAAATAGTAGCGCATGAACCTTTGCCTCAGGCTCTGCTTTCTGAGGAATCCAGGCTAAGAAAATTGTGTCTCTGACAATAGAAAAATAGATAAGTGTACAAAAATGAAAATATTCCCCTCCACAGGAAAAAAAAAAAAAAGATGAGTCAAAGTTTAAGCCTCACCATAGATAAATAGTCCATGGTACCAAGTGTTCACTATGGGGATATGATTTGGGCTTTGAGTAGCAAGAGCTACAGGGTAGTTTATAAGCCTTTTTAAATTGCCCCGGGACATCTCCATTGGAGTACCAGGAAATTTTTATTTAAAATTCAGGAGCAGCAAACACTCATATAAAGATTTGTGTTGGCCCAGGGTAGCCTGGTAAGAAAGTGAAGTTGATCCTTAATGCTTCTCTGTAGACATTCTTTCAGCATCTTGCACTCCACTCCGAGAACATTCAGTGCTATGTTCTCTTTTCTGTGTCCTTTATCCCAACCTTTTTAGCTACACATTACTTGGAAATGGTCACTTAAGATTTGCATTTGAGTGTTAATGACCAGTGGAGCCTAATCTGGTAGTCCTCCAAAAACCCCAGGCGGTTTTTATAGACTAACCCCTTAACTCAAAAGACTGTGTTTCTAATGGGGGAATTTCTGACATCAACAGTTGGCTGGTAGAGATAGATTTGAAGGTTCCTTTTTAAAAATCACATATACAATTCTTACTTTTCATTCATGTCTAGAACTAAGTCTAAAGTATTTTTTCTGTGTCCTTTAACTATTAGGGGAAGGGGAAGGGGTAACCTCAGTTGTTCCCACCATGTTGCTATATAATATTAATAATAAAGTTGAAAATTAAAATAATTGTATATGAGCAGGCTTATACCTACCACTTAGATTTTTTTCATTACTATTTTACTATACTTGCATTCTCACATATCTACATATCTACCCATCTCCATATCCACAGAACAATCCGTCTTATTTTTTGATGCATTTCAAAGTAAATTGCAGGCATCAGTCCTCTTTTCCCTAAACACTCCCTTGGCTAGATTTTTCTCCTAAATAGTCTGCATGTCAGGACAAAGCGAAAAAGAATTCAGCTATCACTGCTTAAAAACTCATTCATTATTTTGGGAATCAAGGCAAAGCGAAATACAGGGATGGAATGAATTCGGTTCCCTCCTATTTGTCTAGCAAGAAGGTGGCTGAAACCATGAACATTCGTTTCCTGGAAACTGAAGCTCTGACTTATTAATCTCTCTAGTAAGAAAAAGCCATCACACATTAGCTCCTACATAGCCACATGCAATAGTAAAACCAGCTCTCAATTGTTCATTTTTTATACTCAAATTGTTTTGCAGTATCTTTGTGTTTATAGGTGTTTGAAGCCATAAATCATATCTCGAACTGAGCGCAAAGTTTGAGTCAGACCAACATAAGTTGTCTGATTGCATTCCTGACCCACACAGATACCCTTTGTGGATAAAAACAAGTTGCCCCATCTCGATCCTTCCTAAATTTATGTTCTCCCTGACACTCCCAGCCACTGAGTGTGCAGCTTCTCCACCAAGTGCCCTTGACAACTTCAGCCCCAGTGCTCTCTCTTGCCCAGCTGGCACAGGGCTATTTACAACCACACAGTCAAGCACTTAATTGCTTATTTATTTTGCATAGAAAGGTCCTGTCTCCCTCTTGGTGTCTAAGTTTCTGGAACATAAGAAGCCTGTCTTCTGAATCTTCTACATTCAGTGCTGGGTGCTTGGCACAGTGCTAGGCACATGCCTGAGACTTTACATATCTTAAAGCTTTCTTATATTCTCTCATTTACACTTAATGCAGAGCAGTGGACTGCTTGGCCTACTTGCTTCCAAACAACAGGCTCTGGATACTTGCAAACTCTTTCTCCCCGGATACGTGATCACGGCAGTTAATATCAGCCAGAATACTCTCCAATAAGTCCGCAGGCAGTCATCATGAGCAGGGACTTAGAGACAGGGCTTTTCTGTGTCAGAGCCAGAATTCAGAAATGCTCTGCTTTTCTTGGGCAAAAAAGACCCAGGGTTTTTCTTTTCAACACCCATTTGCACTGACCTCTTTTTCTGGCTTCTCAGTAAAAGGATTAAGGACTCAGGAAGCATTGGGGGGGAAATGGCTTATTTAGTTGGAGAGGGGGCTTCAGCAAGTGTGACACTGTGGGGGTGGAAAAACCATAAAGGAGCTTCCATTGCTCTGTTTCTGGCGGTTCTACAAAGCCAGGTCCCTGGGTCATCCCACAGTGAAGTGTGTGACAGTATGTCTATTGTGTACATTGAGATGAACTGTTCCCTCGAGTAAGCACCTTCTGGGAGTTAGCAGGACGCAGGGTGCTGAAGCACTGGGGCAATTCATTAACCAACACCTTAATAACCCAAATCATTTATGTCGACTTCCAGACAGTCCAGTCTCTTCTGAGACTGTAGCCCATGGCAATGTGTTGATCCTTACATGTGACACCTTGTGGGTGTTTAAATAATAAATACACTGATGTGCTTAAAAAAATGAAAACAGATTCAGGCGATAGATAAATATGCCTCTCTTTCTTCTAAATTTCCCCAGAGAAGCTTCCTTCTCATTCTGAATTTTGTGTGATAGAAAAATCATCTGCAAACTCATGGAGCTATTGAAAATCATTTCACTGAGGTCTGATGGTAGATGATAGCAAGTGGGTCCCATGTCTTGTCCCTGACCTGAGCTGGTTTAATTCTAGGACCCAGGTGGGCAACAGAATGACCTTCTTCTCATTATCCTTGTTTTTACTGTGATTTTACAGTGGTTTCAGTGAAGAACAGACTGAAAGAAATCCCTAGGGCCTTATCATCAAAGTTGGATTTGGAAACATAAGGCACCCAGCAAGCAGCCAATTGTCTAGAGAAGAGTGAGTCCCAGAACTGCTGCTTTTGTGTTTCTTCTTTCCTCTGCCATTCTATAAGATCATCGCCTTCAATATTTTTCAGATCAGTCTTCTCAGGAGTGGTCTGGAAAACAAAAAAGCATTGAGAACAAATTTTGCCAGAAGAAACAAGTGCACTGGGGGAGCAGAGGTGGGGCAGCTTTACCATGATCTTGGCAAAGAAGCATCAATGGGATATTCAAGGCACCACTCAGTTCTCCCATCCTCATCTACACATGTGGTGGGTGGCCTTACATTGCCATCAGAGCCCACATGCTATGGTGACTAGAGTTTGAGGAGATCCCCTACAGCCACCTCAGATACAGCCTGTAGGTTGCCAGACCGGAGCCCCAGTGACTCGTCAAGATGTTTACATGCAGCAGCTGGCCCTGCAGGAGCCAGGAAGGCCTACCTATTTTGTAGCTAGATTCTGCTCAGAAGTAGGATTAAGAATGAATAACTCCCTCCCCCCTCCTTAAAGCCTGACTCTCACACTGGAGGCTGTTATCAAACCAACAGCCTATTTAAGAGACTTCCCAGAGCAGATTAAAGAAAATCAGTCACATACTGTTAGGAGGGAACATCCTAAAAAGTTTTCACCAGAGGAGAAATCAGTACATGGTAAGCAAAGCCAACAGAACAGCTGGAGGCAGAGACAGCAGGGCTTAAATGCTGGGTCAATAGTGACAATATTAGACGGGATTGTTCAGCAGATAGCAACAGAAAATCTACTGTGAGAATATCCATTGTTGACTGAAGAAAACCTTGACCTAGGCAGGTTTCCATCAGCATCTTCACAATGCAAGTATACTGAGTCAGAGTCTTTGCAATTCTCTTGGACTTTCCCCTCATGGTCACAAAATGGTTGCCATAACTCCAGGCATCATGGCCTCACAAAGCCATTTCCAAAGGCAGCTAGCAGAAAAATTTGTCATGAGCCTTCTATCTTTTATTAATTATAATCATAGCTAACATCTTTTGAGAATTTACAATATGCCAGGGACTACCCTAAGCACTTGATGTGTTGTTTCATTTAATTCTACAGCAGATGAGAAAAACTGAAGCCTAGAGAGTATAATTAACTTTATCAGGGATTCACAGACAAAAACTGATAGAGCTGGGACTCAAACTTGGGCATTTTGGCTCCAGAGCCTTAACAGTGCCAAACCACCTCTGAACTAGGGAAGAAGAGATTTCCCAGAAGCCCCCTAGCTTCTTTACCTTATGCTTTATGGTTTAAACCTGAGTTACATGACCACCCTGGCTGTAAGGGAGGCTGAGAATATAAGTATTTGCCTATTTCAACCTATAGAAAGATGGGGGCTGTGAAAGGCAGTTGGGTAACCAACCAACAGTATCTGCCACAGTTACAAAAGAAACAATGGCCTTTGTCATAGGGAAAAGATTCTGGTGCACTGGGCTTAAGTAAAAGTTCGGGGTCACCAGGCTTTTTGGCTTAATGCCACTAGGGGAAAAAACCAAGCTTCTGCTCAAGAACAACCAGCAATAGTAAAAATGCCAGCAGCCTGACAGTCTTATCTTTCAACCACTCACTGGAGTTTCTGTGCCTAAGCAGTTCTGAATAAATTATTCATCCTGATTTAATGGGGAGGAAATCAAATGCAACAGGTGTGGTTCTTCCTGCTTGTTGAATGGCCTTAAAACAAGCTTTCAGACACTGGTCGCCTCAGGGAAAGTAGCAGGAGGACAAATCAGCTGTATTTTAAACTAATTACCAAAATGCTACAATACCTGTCACATGGGGACATTTTGTTCTAGTATCAGTGGTCATAGAATAGAACTCTGGAAAGGAAAGGAGAGTATTACATAAGCAATTTGCCTACGTATACAGTACACTGAAAAGCAAGACATGGTCACATTCCAAATGTTATTGTACCTACTTGTAAACTTGGGTAGAATCTCATTTTAATAAGCTTGAAGAGACTTCCAAATTGCTGCATTAGATCCAAATCTCATTAAACTTGAAGCCTATTTCTGTAATATACTAAAATATACTATATTGTTTCCTGGGTTTAAAATTCACTTGCACAAAGCAAATGTTAGGTGCACAATTTACTTGCAAATGACATGTAGGAGGGAGGAAGGGGTGGATGCCAAAGGATGTGCCTGCCTTGTGCCAACCCATTAAGAGCCAGAGAAGGTAAATGATGCTACATCCTTCTGCAACGAATGTAGTTGAATGCAACACAATATCTTAATGAAATATGACATGTTTTTCAAATGTTAAGTGGATATGTTTTGCAATTTTATAAATTGCATGGTTTGTTCTTGCTCCAATTTTTCCTTCTGTTTTTTGGTCAGGAGCTCATTGTATTAGTACTAACAGCTAAGGAATGCTGTAAAACAAACAGGGTTCTGAATTGCCATTATCTATTTGGAAAATAATTAAAGGTTCACTAAAGATAGTCTGTAACTGGAAGATGGGTAGAACTCCAAAGCAAATCTATCCAGACCTGCTGCTTTCTCTCCCTGGCCCTGGAGAGAGCCATTACTTCTACTGTCCCTAATGTCTTTCAGCCTCAATTTTCTTATCTGCAAGGTGGGGAACTGGGTGTGATCCATTTTGAAATTGTGAGGTTCTAAAATTCTATGATACCAACACCCTGGATCAGGATTTAACAGAATCCTCAAATTTGATAAATGTCACTGAGACAACTGACATGTTTTTCCATATGCTGTTAAGCATATTTAACAAAGCAGACAAAACACTATATGAAAAGGAAATATCTTCATCCAAAAAATGGTTGATTAAAAGGATAAATATTTGTCAGTGTTTTGTCAGTCTGAGATTTCTCTCCTTTATATTGTTTCTACACTGACAATGTTAATATGTAAAGCTCTCTCAAGGAATGGAAATAGCCTTGTTCACTTGGATGTTAAAACGGCATTCTCCCTCCATTATGCTTTATGAATGGAAGGCTAATGAAATTGTGCATGTTTCAGTTTTCACTCTGCAGGTTATTTTGTAATAGGGATGAGACTGTTCTGCCTTTAATTTGGTGTTTTATTAAATTAAATGTATTTCAAAGGAAGGGCCATTTTATTCTGCTATTCTGCCTTATATTCACAAGCAAGAGGGCATGCTAACTGCTTCTCTCATTGATTCTTTTAGAAGTCTCCTGTTTCCAGTGAATGTGGTATACACCCATATTTTATGCACAAGAGAAAAAACTATAAATTTTCTTTACATCAGAAGGTTTTTTTTTTAATGTTTATTTATTTTTGAGAGAGAGACAGACAGACAGAGCATGAGCGGGGGAGGGGCAGAGAGCCAGGAAGACACAGAATCTGAAGCAGGTTCCAGGTTTGAGCTGTCAGCACAGAGCCTGACACAGGGCTTGAACTCACAAATTGTGAGATCATGACCTGAACCAAAGTCAGACACTTAACCAACCAAGCCACCCAGGCACCCCTAAATCAAAAGTTCTTAAACTAAGGCAGGAGCTTCCTTTTGGATTTCTATGGTTTACTCTCATCTCATCTTTAAAAAAAAAAGGCATATCAATGGTTAACCAATGGTTTTCAACTAAAGGGCTTACTATGTCCCTTAACTCAAGTGGTTCTCAATTGGGGGTTACCGGCATTGGATGGGACAGTATTTAGTTTGCATGACTGACCCATGCATTGCAAGGTATTTGACATTCCTGGCTCCCACCCACTAAATGCCAGAGCACGCACTGATCATTGTGACACTCATACCATCCCCACACACATTTCCAAATGCCAATTTCTCTGAAAGAGTCCAAAGTGGAAGTGTCCCTCTGCAAAAGAGGAGGTCTAGCAATAAGAGATTACCTTTCAAAAACCCAAAGAGGGTCTGAGTCCACATGTGGATAAACATGACTTTATCATGTTTTTAGTTAACATACATTGGTGACATCATCACTCCCCCGATGATGACATTTATATTAAGAGAAAAAGCATAAGAGAGGATGTTTGAAAATCACGTGACATAAAAAATAATACACTTTTCCTAGATTTTAAATAAAAATGGGAGCTTTCATCATGTAACCTTGTAGAAAACATAGACTTATTTCCCTTTCATACCATGTAGAATAGACTAAGTGTGGTCCACCATAAAATAACCCTTGAGAAGTAAAGATCCTGCATAATGGGAAACACACACAAGAGAATGAGTAGATTTTGTTTTCACGTTCCAGATTCCTCTGTGGTGTCAGGGTTTTGAATTCCAATAAAATTCAACAAACAGGCATTGAGTGCTAAATGAGACAGATGTTCTCTTGGGCCCTGGAAACGTAAAAGATGAATAAGACACATTCTCTGCCTTTGAGGCTCAGAGCTGTGCCTGGGAGACTAACTCTTGGGTAATCAGGATGTCAAATAATAAACATATCCACAGAAGTATGTTTACATGCTACAGGAATCAGGTAAAGGGATAGTTGGTTTCACCCAGGCATAGAGGGGTGGGGAGACAGGGAGACAGAGACTGAACAATTCAGAAAAACACTTCAGAGAGAGGGTACCAAGTGAGTTGGACCTTGAAGGATAAGTGAGTATTTGCTAGGTGGAGATGGTGTGGGGAACAAAATTCCTAGCAGATAACAGCATATTCATGGTCCAAAAGTGTGAAAGCCAATGGAGAAAATCCAGTGTGGTGGTACTGGTGCAAGGTGGTAGAGAGGAGGGTAGAAGATAGCCAGGAGTGGCAGTGTCTAGAGGGCCTGGCATACCTGGTGAAGAAGCTAGAGATTAAGTTACAGGCAGAAAGGAATCACTTTATATTTTTAATCGGGAAAGTAGAATAATCAGATTCATATGAGGATAAGAACTCTGATGGCAGTATGGAAGATGAGTAAATGCAGACAAACTCAACCAGGAGTAACAGTTAAGTGAATTGACCTTAATACTTCACTGTTAAGCATTCGTTCATAAGATTTGGGAAACCAAGTTAATCCATAGCAAATTAAAGGCAGATAATAGGGTTGAGGATTTTCGCCAATGAAAACACATGTTTTTTAATTGAAGTATAATTAATATGCAGTGTTATATTCAAAAGAATGTAACGATTCAACAGTTCTATACATTACTCAGTGCTCATCACAATAAGTATACTCTTAATCCCCTTTATCTATTTTACTCAGTCTCTCACCCACCTCCCTTCTAGCAACCACCAGTTTGTTCTCTGTATTTAAGAGTCTGTTTTCTTGTTTGTCTCTTTTTTCCTTTGTTCACAAGTTTTTCTTAAATTCCACACTTGAGTGAAATAATATGGTATTTATTTTTCTCTGAATATTTCACATAGCATTATACCCTCTAGGTCCACCCATGTTGCTGCAAATGGCAAGATTATTTTTGATAGCCAAATAATATCCCATTGTGTATACATACCACTTCTTTATCCATTCATCTGTCAATGGACCCTTGGGCTGCTTCCATATTTTAGCTATTGTAAATAATGCTACAATAAACATAGGGGTGCATATAACCTTTCAGATTAGTGTTTTCATTTTCTTTGGGTAAATACCAAGTAGTGCAACTGCTGGATTGTAGGGTAGTTCTACTTTTAACTTTTTGAGAAACTTCCATACTGTTTTTCAGAGTGCTTGCACCAGTTTGCATTCCCACCAATAGTGCATGAGGGTTCCCCTTTCTCCACATCCTTGCCAATACCTTTTGTTTCTCGTGTTGTTGATTTTAGCCATTCTGGCAGCTGTGAAGTGATATCTCATCGTAGTTTTAGTTTGCATTTCCCTGATGGTAAGTGATGATGAGCACCTTTTCATGTATCTGTTGATCATGATGTCTTCTGTGTGTCTTCTTTGGAGAAATGTCTGTTCATGCCTTCTGCCCATTTTTAAATTGGATTATTTATTTTGGGGGTGTTGAGTGGTATAAGTTCTTTATATATGTTGGATATCAACCCTTTATTGGATATGTCATTTTCAAATACCTTCTCCCATTCTGTAGGTTGTCATTTTGTTTTATTGATGGTTTCCTTCACTGTGCAAAGCTTTTTATTTTGATGTAGCTGCAATAGTTCAACTTTGCTTTTGTTTCCCTTGCCTGAGGAGAAATATCTAGAAACTATTTCTGTGGCTGATGTCAAAGATATTACTGTTCACCACTGTAAATTTTAATGATTTGCCCTATTCCTGATATTCTGAGTACCAGCTCCAACCACTATTCCTTTTTAAACAAGGAAGCATAAAGCATTTTTTTTGTACCAGATCACCATGTTTGTATGATATATTCATACTGCCACAGGCACAGTCAGAGATTCATAGTAGGCACAAAAACAGCCATCAAAAGCCTAGGTGGATTGGCTCTGGGTTCTGACCAGTGACAGGTGCCCTATATTGGATAAGGGCTATCTAACAATCAGATCCTCTCAGAGTATCTGAGCACAAGACATAGACAGAGACTTGCAGAAAATACAACGGCAAAGAAGCCATCATACTCAGATAAAAGCTCACAGAAGAAAACAGGAGGTGCTGAGAAGAGCAGTCAGTCAGAAGCAGCAGAAAAAAAGAGATGCTAAACCAATGAAGAGCTAACTCCTGTGGGTAAGGCAGCCAGTGTCCCTCTTGAGAAGTACTTCTGAGCTTCTAGGCCCTTCTCATCACCTATGTAATGCTCTCATGCCAAAAAACTAGTTGTGTGGTTGCTCAGATTTTTTCCTGCTCTTTTTTTATGCCCTTGCATCTCTTAGAAAGTAAATTCATGTTGACTGAGATAACTTTTATATGTCTCTGTTCTTTGCAAACTATAGGAAACATACCCAACTCACTAAGTGAGATGGTGGCATTTCTTCATAGTTAAGAATAAAAACACCATTTGCTGAGTGCTCACTATGTGCCAGGCACAGTGACAAGGGTTGTATGTTCATGATCTCAGTTAAATCCCATGGCAACCCTGTGAGACAGATCCTTCCATTATTCCCATTGTACAGATGAGGAAAAGATCTCAGAAAAAAGTGAAATTAACATGCCCGCATGCACAGCTACTGAGTGACAGAACCGGGGTCTGGATCCAGACTCACTGGACCCTACAACTGGCATTCTTGACACTTGTGCCACCGTGGCAAAGATGGCTTTTGCTCCCCACAAGTTATGCTCCACTTTCCATAGAACATAGTTGTTTCTGAGAAGCCACTGCCTAGCTGGTCACTACATTTCCCAAAACCTCCCTGCTTTGAGGGGAAGCCATGAGACCAACTTTTGCCAATGGAATATGAGGTTTAATTTTCTGTGAGCAGAGTGCCCTCTCCATACTCCCCTCTTCTGCCAGCTGAATGCAGATCACAGGGACAAGGATTCAGGGAACAACGGAGACACAATGTGGAAGAGCCTGTGTCCCTGAGTTATAACAGAAGAAAATTACCAAAGAGGAATACCAGAATTGTACTATTAAGCAGGAGATAAAACGAGATGTTTGAGTCTTTGTTTTCACAGTCTGATACAGCTGTGTTGCCTCCCTTTCTTGCCTTGGACGTAAAAAGCAGAATAAGCTTGAAGCTTGAACCTCTCATGCCATGGTAGGTTACCCAGTGTTGTTAAAGGACTATGGTAACGGGGTGCCTGGGTGGCTCAGTCAGTTGAGTGTTTGACGTAGGCTCAGGTCATGATCTCACAGCTTGTGAGTTTGAGCCCCATGTCAGGCTCTGTGCTAACAGCTCAGAGCCTGGAGCCTTCTTTGGATTCTGTGTCTCTTTCTCTCTCTGCCTCTCCCTTGCTTGCACTCTGCCTCTCTCCTTCAAAAAAAAAATAAATAAATAAATAAATAAATTTAAAAAAACAAAGGATTGTGGTAACTATCTCAACTTCACTAGTTTCTCACACCAAGTATAGCTCCCTTGTTTTACTCAGCATTACAGAAAAACCAGAAGGTGTCATAAACACAAAGTATGTTTGTAAACACATTGTTCTCATGCCTTCTCAAAATCCTTGAAAATTCAGGAAGAAAAAAAAAGCAGCAGAGCTTTGAGCCTAGTAGCACCTCTCGTCTTTTAGCAGCCTCCATTCTAGTCCAACTTATGTTTAGATGTCACTTCCTATTTTACGCCTCCACCTGCTGAATCGTAGCCACCTTTGGTGTGAAACCCAGCACCTGTTTAACGGGCTCACAAGAGATGACACAGCTGTTTTAGGTAATAAGCAAAAATGTAACACACCTGGGAAGAGGCAGAGCGACTGTAAAGGACAGAAGCTAGGAATTTGAAGCATTGCCTCTATGGCTACCCACTTGTGGATTATGTCAGTTGTGGATGTGGCCAACTTGGATCCATCCTACAGGGCCCCCAGAGAGAGAGATAGAATGCACCTGGAGTTATCTGCCTGAGGACTAGAAGGAGAAAGCATTTACCCATGAGGAACCATTCCCTATTGGTCAAGAGTTGCCCTCTGGGTTGGTAAGACCCCTGCACTTTCAGCTTCCACATTCCTAAGGACTAGTTTCGGCAGTATACCATGCTCAGGTATCAAAGAGGCCCCATTAAGGGAGGAGAGGGGAGGAGAGGCTCCAACAGTGTCTGATATAGACCTCCCTGCTAGAAAATGCAGGCGGGACTTGAATCCATACTTTCTAATGCTGAAGTACAATGTCACTGCCCATATGCCACTGCTCACCTGCCTTGGGGGAAAAATTGCAGACCTGGGAGTTGGAACATTTGCCTCTAGTTCTAGAATTGCTGTTACAGACTACTTGACCTAGGCAAAACATTTAATATCTGGACCTCCGGGATGCCTGAGTGGCTCAGTTGGTTAAGCGTCCAACTCTTGATCTTGGCTCAGGTCATAATCTCATCATTCATGAGTTTGAGCCCTGCATCAGGCTCTGTGTTGACAGCATAGAGCCTACTTAGGATTCTCTCTCTCTCTCTCTCTCTCTCTCTCTCTCTCCCTCTCTCTCTGCCCCATCCCCACTTGTAATCTCTCTCTCTCTCTCTCAAAAATAAACATAAAAAAATCTTTAAAAAAATATATGGACCTCAGTTTCCTTATTTCTAACATAGGGATACTGGACTACTTCATTATTTCCCAACGTGTGTCCAATTGTAATGTTGCAGAATGTTAATTAATAGGGATAGCTGGGAAGAAAGGATTTTGTGCCCAAAGAAGATTAGTAAATGGAACTAACAAAGTTGTACAGATTTCTTCACTAAAGGTATGTTAGTCTTTATAGTATATACTACACAATATCCTTTATTTGAGAAACATCTCACAGAATTAAGTTGGTTTTTTTATTTTAATATTTATTGAACACTTACTATTTGCTGGGAATCATGCCAAGAATTTATCATTTTTTTTAATGTTTATTTTTGAGAGAGAGAAAGAAAGGGAGAGTGCGAGTGGGGGAAGGTCAGAGAGAGAGAGACAAACAATCTGAAGCAGGCTCCAGGTTGTCAACACAGCCCGATGTGGGGCTTGAACCCACGGACCAAGAGATCATGACCTGAGCTGAAGTCGGATGCTTAACTGACTGAGCTACCCAGGCACCCCAAGAATTCATCATTTAAAAAAAATCATTTTTTTTTTTAATTTTTTATTTCAACGTTTATTTATTTTTGGGACAGAGAGAGACAGAGCATGAACGGGGGAGGGGCAGAGAGAGAGGGAGACACAGAATCGGAAACAGGCTCCAGGCTCTGAGCCATCAGCCCAGAGCCCGACGCAGGGCTCAAACTCACGGACCGCGAGATCATGACCTGGCTGAAGTCGGACGCTTAACCGACTGCGCCACCCAGGCGCCCCTCATTTATTTTTTAAAAACAGTATTCAATGAGCTCCTGCTGTGTGTACCACATTGTTTGTCGCACTGGGAATACCTCCATGAACAAGACAAGGTCCTGAGGTAAGATAGAAGAAAGGCAATAAACACATAAACAAATACACGAACAAAAAAATTGGCATGCACCATTTCATCTTATTCTCACAACCATAAGTGACACAGGAACTTTTAAAATTATGCCCATTTTATAAATAATAAGACTGAGGATTTGAGAGGGTAACATTTAAAATCATAGAGGTAGGGGAGCCTGGGTGGCTCAGTCAGTTGAGCATCTGATTCTTGATTTTTGATTTCAGTTAAGTCATAATCTCATGGTTGGTGAGATTGATCCTCACATCAGGCTCTGTGCTGACAGCATATAGCCTTCTTGGGATTCTCTCTCTCCCTCTTTCCCTGCCCCTCCCTCACTTGTGTGCCCATGCCCTCTCTTTCGCTAAATAAATAAATAAATAATTTTTAAAAAATTCAAAAATCATAGAGGTAGAAATTACAGAACTAGGATGATATCTGGATTAAAATCTGCTTTAACTTTGTTGACATCAGGTGCGCAGCACTGAAATAATCAGTATCCTGCGTCTCTTACCTTGTCATTGATCTAAGTTCAGCTCATGCCTATCACCACTACGGTGTCAACCGCTCTGCTCTATTGTCTTTTCCTTCTTGAAGGTGGGTGTCCTGCGAAACACCAGTCTGAAAAACAACACACCAGATAGTCTGGAGAAAGGAACTTCCAGGCCTAATGAGACAAGCTGCAATAAATTTTTTTGCTCAAACACATGGCAGAGATTCAGAACTCAGACTGAGAAGTAATAGTATTGCAAAGAACTACATTAAGTATTGTGAGTTATGCCTTTCAACAATTCTGAATAGACTTACATTTTTCTCTTCTTTCCATAATAATTAAATTTTTTCTCCATAAAAAGTAAATGATGTTGTGGAAGTTCCTGCAACTTTAATAATCTAAGGAGTGACTTGTCAGTGATAAGCTGATTTAAAAAGCATATACTTTATCTTGACAACTTCCTTTGAAGAAAATAAAAAATCCAGGGCCCAATTTTAATGATCCTTCATTCGGTCTGTGATATCACTATCAGAAATAATAAAGTAGGGAAAGGAGGATTATACTTTCTGGTATGGCCTACTGAAATGGTCAGGATGGTTGAATATTAGAAATAAGAAATATCCTTTGAAGGTATGAACTATTTGTTTGTAGATAACACTTTCTTTGGTGATTTGCTATTTTTACCATTGAAAGGCTCCTCTTAAAACTCAATCTAGATCTAATCTGACTTAAAAACTTCTCAGACAAAAGGAATTTGAGAAAGTTATAGTTTGTATAAAATCTCCACAGTAGATGGAAACATCTCTCACACACAGACACACAGACACACACACACACACACACACACACACACACACACACTATTATCTTTAGATAACAAAGTAACAAGATTTGAAAAATGGAAAAAACAAAAACAAAACAGATTGCTTTTTTTCCAAATTTTCACATTAAAGGGTCACTAACAATTAAGACAACACAAGATAATCTTAAACAGATGGGACCCCAATCATCTGAGGCTTTTATAAGCACATCCCCATTGGTGTTAGGATCTAAGAAAAAGATATCAGGAAACTGTAGCAGAATAGTGCCTTTTACTTCTACTGATTGACATTCAGTGGGGTCATGCTCTTTAGGTGTGTAGTAGGGAAAGGGATGGGAAGGGAAAAAGGAGCAAGAGAGTCAATGTGTTGACCATTCACTATAGACTATGTGTTGTTGTTTTTAATATATTATCTTATTTGATAGGGCTGAGGCAGGAATCATGTATCTCTGATTTTTGACTTAGATGCAAGTAAAAGTGACTTGGAATGTGCTGGAGGCTGCTGGAATATTAAAAGCCTAATATTTATATGACTCATTAATAACCCCTAAGGCAAGCCTCAAAAACTAGTTCTCTGCTTCTCTAGAAGAAAATACAGTCATCTGTGAGCAACCTCTTTGAATAACCAAGGTTTCCTCAAACGTGGAGTAATTATACAATATTCAAGTAGATGATCAAGGGAAATGCATCCCCTGTTCTAAACAGGTCATAATGGAAAACTAATTGCAGATGATTGCAAAAAGAAAAGGGCAGGGTGTATGGAGAGATAGAAAAACACATTATGAAGCAAAAGCTATCGCATTAAGTCTTTGAAATTATTGATTCAGGATTTCTGGGCCTTGGTTAAGGGGAAGTAAATGTTAAGCTATAATTCTCACCTTGTACAAGGTGGAGGCCATTTGCTACATATATAAGAATTCTTTGGATACTCATGTAAAATCAGAAAGAAGAGAACAGACCTTGCAAAGGAAACTCTTGCCTGTCCTAGCAGAATAGAATCAGAATTGTAACTGCTTTTTAGAAATTACTGGGATAGAAAAGGTCTGGTGTTTTGTTTTAGGGGGGATTTAGTGCAACTACACCCCCTACACTTTGATCCTTTCTGTCTTGTTGTCACCTAGTTTAGACCTTCCCACCCCCCGCCAACAGGATCAAAAATCTGCCTCTAGTCTGAGATAGCCTACTTTTTCATCCAGATGACACAAACAGAACACTTCCCATTCTACAAGACTATAAAGGTGGTCATTAAAAGGAACTACCTATAATAGGTACACGTGGCTAATTTTTCCCTTTATTAATCTATCAAATATGTACTGAGGAATTCACATGTCTTTACCAGGCCTTGGGAACACCAAAGTGACTTACAACTTGTCTTCTTTGTAGAGCTTTCAGTTTAGCATGAGAAATAAAGTCAGAGCAAAGCACAGTGTGCTAGTTAATGGGGCAGATACAAAGGCCTAAGAAGACCTTGGGAAGTCAGTGAAAGTTTCACAAGTTGCCAAGTAATAATGACTATAAAAATATTTTGATAAAATATTTTCTTTATGTACATGGTTCTCTTGGTGTCCAAATATACAAAGCTCCTTTTGCAAGTCTACACTACTTCTTTTCCCTGAATGCTGCCAACTCTTGTGGTGGGTTGAATGACTCTGGCCCTGAGAACCTGTTGGTGGCTTATTATGGAATGAATGTTTGTGACTCCTCAAAATTCATATATTGGAACCACACCCCACATTGCGATGTTATTAGGAGATGGGCCTTTGGAAGGTTATTAGGTTAGATGAGGTCATAAGGATGGAACCCACATGAATGGGCTTAATGCCCTTCTAAGAGTCACGAGAGATTGTTTCCTCTCTCTCTTCTCTGCCATGTGAGGATACCTCAAGAAGTCAGCAGTTTGCAATCCAGAAGAGAGCTTTCACCAGAACCTGACCTGTTGGCACCCTGATAATGGACTTGCAGCTTCCAGAACTATGAGAAATAAATTTCTGTTTTTTTATCAGCCGCCCAATCTATTGTGTTTTGTTTCAGCAGCCTGATCTGAGTAAGACATGGCCTCTTGCTTACCTTCACTTAGTATTACAGGTCACATTGCTTACATGCTGTCTGCATCCTTTTCCAGGCTTGTTACAAAGGCAGTGCTGGGCACAGATCCAGTTGAAGAGCTTGGCCTTCATCATTGTCTTTTAAGCAAAGCACAATGTCAGCTTTGTCTCTTTTATTATGCTGATAGTCGGCACTAATCAAATTTAACATTTTTGTCCTTCTATTCATTTTCTATAGCTATCATTCCTTTGATACTTCATTACCGACTTCTTCAGAAGAAATAGTTTTTATCCAAGGTGGCAGGAGTGATGGTGGAGAAGAAGCTGATTGCAAAAGATTTATCTAAGCAGACATTCACATAAAATCAGTTTATATCAATTCAACAAAGAATTAAGTGTCTATAATGTGCCAAGTAGAGGCAAGTTAAATTTTGGGTGTATATGTTGACGTATAGATAAATAAATTAGTAGATGCAAAGCCATCTACAGATTTAATGCAGTCCCTATCAAAACACCAAGAGCATTTTCTACAGAAGGAGAACAATCCTAAAATTTGTATGGAACCACAAAAGACCCCGAATAGGTAAAGCAATCTTGAAAAAGAAAAAACTTGTGGTATCACAAGTCCAGACTTCAAGTTATATTACAAAGCTGTAGCAATCAAAACATTATGGTACTGGCACAAAAACAGGACATATAGATCAATGGAATAGAATAGAAAAAACCCAGAAATAAACCCACGATTATGTGGTCAATTAATCTTCGACAAAGCAGGAAAGAATATCCAATGGGAAAAAGATAGTGTCTTTAACAAATGGTGTTGGAAAAACTGGACAGCTACAAGAAAAAATGGAATTGGACCACTTTCTTACTCCACACACAAAAATAAAGTCAGAATGGATGAAAGACCTGAAACCATAAAAATGCTAGAAGAGAGCACAGGCAATGTCTCTGACAGTGGTGATAGCATCTTTTTTTCTAGATTTGTCTCCTAAGGCCAGAGAAACAAAACCAAACACAAACTATTGAGACTACATCAAAATAAAAAGCTTTTGCACAGGAAGAAAACAATTGACAAAATTAAAATGTAATTTACTGAATGCAAATGTAGCTTGTAAATGGTATATCTGATAAAAGGTTAGTATCCAAAATATATAAAAAACTGATACTACTCAACACTAAAATAACAACTAAAACTGGGCAGAAGACATGAAAAGGGACTTCTCCAAAGAAAATATGCAGATAACCAACAGACACATGAAAACATGCTCAACATCACTTATCATCAGGGAAATGCAAATCAAAACTACAGTGAGATATCACTTCCCACTAAAATCAACAACACAAGAAACAATAGGTGTTGGCAAGGATGTGGAGAAAGGGAAACTCTCATGCGCTGTTGGTGGGAATGTAAACTGGCACAAGCACTCTGGAAAACAGTACAGAGTTTCCTCAAAAAAGTTAAAAATAGAACTACCCTAGGATCCAATAATCGCACTACTAGCTATTTACTCCCAAAATACAAAAACACTAATCCAAAGGGATACATGCACTCCTATGTTTATTGTAGCATTATTTACAATGGCCAAATTCTGGAAGCAGCCCACGTGTTCATTGATAGATGAATAGCTAAAGAATAGATATATGTATATATATATATATATACACATATGTATTTATACACACATGCAATGGAGTATTACTCAGCCATAAAAGAAGAGCGATACCTTGCCTTTTGCAAAAACATGGATGGAGCTAGAGAGTGTAATGCTACATTAAATACGTCAGTCAGAGAAAGACAAATACCATATGATTTCACTCAGATATGCAATTTAAGAAACAAAGCAAATGGGCAAAGAGAGAAAAAAGAGCAAACCAAGGAATAGACTTTTAACTAGAGAACATACTGATTGTTACCAGAGGGGAGGTTGGTGGGGGATGGATAAAATAGGTGATGGGAAACAAAGAGTACACTTACCATGATGAGCACTGAGTAATGTATAGAATTGTTGAATCACTATATTGTACACCTGAAACTAATATTACACTGTATGTTTACTAGAATTAAAATTTTAAATTTAATAAAAATAAAGAAATAAAATAAATGAATGAGTGGAGGGTCAGATGAATGGATGGGTATGGGTGAAAGAACAGTCAAACAGATAAGGCAGGTGCCTCTGCCCCGAGAATCTCACTAATAGGCAAACAGTTCACACCCCTAGTCAGATATGTGCCATAACTACAGTTGCCATGTTGTCTAAACCAAGACTGCCAAGTACTGGCATGCTTATGTGGATAAACTGACAGAATATTTGAAACTGAGATTGCCAGAGAGCTAGGATTTAAGTTTACTTTACCTGTAACGCAAAATAAAATCAAAGAACAAATTCATTCTGACCAAGAAAACAGGGATGTCTACACAAAGGAATTGATATGTAGGTTGGCTGTGAACAGTAAGCAGGATTATTCCATCAAGCAACCAAGAAGGAAAAAGCATTGAGACAAAAAAAAAACAAAAAAACAAAAAAACAAAACAAAACAAAAAAAACCAGTGTGAGCAAGGGCCCTGAGCTAGGGAAGCCCATTATCTAGAATGGCTGAAGAGTTGGGATTCTGCCCTGAGGTGTTGGGAGATGAAGCTCAAGAGAGGGATTGGGGCTGACAATGAAGGAGTTTTGCTCCATAGAAAATGAGGAGCCATAGATGAAGAGGCACTTTAAACCTGAAATGGGAAGGAAGGCAAGGAAGACAACACATCTCAAGCTCCAGAAGGCCAAAAGCCGTGTCTTCTAGGTCAACTCAATTCCACAAATAAACATTAGAGCTTGAAGGAAGATTAGAAGTGATCTAGTGTCCAATCTGGCATCCCTCACTCCAAAAGAGAAAAATTAATGACTCAAATGATTCACATAACTACTCAAATGACTCATGTACTACTTAGTGATAAAGCCAAATTCCTGCTTTGCCACTTACTATCTCTGGTTTTAGGCAAATTACTTAACCTTTCCAACTCTTAGTTTCCTCATCTGTAAGATGGATGGTTGTTGTGATGATTCACTGGTAATATATGTAAAGTGCTTAGTAACATGGCTGGTATGTAGGAAGAACTCAATTAACAAAACTTACATTTACCAACAAAAATAATAACTATAATTATTTTTGAGACAGAGAGAGAGCATGAACGGGAGAGGGTCAGAGAGAGAGGGAGACACAGAATCTGAAACAGGCTCCAGGCTCTGAGCAGTCAGCACAGAGCCCGACGCGGGGCTCGAACTCACGGACCACGAGATCATGACCTGAGCCAAAGTCGGCCGCTTAACCGACTGAGCCACCCAGGCACCCCAATAATAACTATAATATTATCAAAGTTCCCTCATTCTGTTCAATGCTCCTTTATATATGCCAGTAGTGCCTAATCCTGCACCCGGGCTGTTTAGGCAGTCATAAATTTCCTGGCCTACCCCAAGCCTACTGGATGTGAATCTTGAGATGGTTGGGGAATCTGAACTTTTGAAAGGCTTCCTAGATGTTCCTGACAATAAGAACTAGGATTAAAAACAACTGTCCACATTTACTGCTTTTCAAACTTTATTTTCTTAATCTTTGAATAAGAACATTAAATTATTTTCCATGTTTCAGTCCTTTAAATGTAGAGGTAGGAGCTGAGGGTGGGGGAGGGGATATTGCACATAATGCTGGAATCCCAGGAGGTTAGAAACACACATCTGTGCTCAAAAGAAAGGAGAGATTGGACAGCAAGGTTGGAAATGGGATATTCATCACTGATGGAAATGATTAATTATGCCCATTTTGCACATACATTTGCATGCCTCTTAATATAACATATGCAAATACATCTTTAATAGCATGACTTGTTTGCCAATGTTGAATGCTAACTGTAAATAATTTCTATTTTTTGTAGTGTTTAGGAAACTTCAATATGGCACTTGCTGGCAGGCAGTTGCTGTCTCCTGGATTTAGCAACATATTAAGTAATCATTACAGAAACATTTTTCACTTACTACTAACAAAAGATGTCTAGACAATAATTTGTAGTTGTCTATGGAAATAGAGGATAGGTAAAGCAGGAATAATTTAAATTTATGGAAAACTGAAAAAATGTGTCCTATAGTTTCCTTTTTTTTCTTACTCAGTGTTTGCTAATACAGAACAAAATAAGCCATTCAAAGTTTTACCCCTTCTTTTAGGACCCTACTTACTTATTCTGATGATGTCAACAACAGCCAACAAAATATGGGCAATAGAATAAAGGAGAGAAAATAACTATGGGCCCTGGCAGTCAGTACATGGAAATATTGATCACTGAATACCCCCCTGTTGACATCCCCCTCTCCCTGCCCTCCTCCTCCCCATCCCTAGCCTCCAGTCCACTGTTTTCAGTCTGTAGAATTGTAGAAGCACTTGTTCACCCTGCAGATTCCTGGGGACCCACTTCCAGAGCTGCCTCCCAGATACAGCCTATCTAAGGGGTGGGCCTAGGTCTCCACACTAATAGCAGTAGCTTCTCTCCCCAGTCACCCCTGTGTTTTTGATAGAGATAGTCTTTAGGGTACACTTTGAGAAACACTGTCCTGGGTAATGTAGGACCTCAGTGTGGCTCCTGGACCAGCAGCGTCACATGCATTACCAGAAATGCAGAATCTCAGAACCCCCTCCAGCCCTGCTTAGTCAGAATCTGCATTTTAACAAGACCCTTAGGTGATTCATATGCACATTAAAGTTTAAAATGCACTGGGTTAGAGGAAGCATCTTCTTACCCTTTGCATGTGTGAACCTATTTGTTTCACCCATAGTCTTCCCTCCTCAACTTCCTGGGATTGCTGAGTTCTCAAGGTGAGTCCCCAGATGAGTCAGAAACTCTAGAGGGAGGACCCAACAATGTGTGTTCTAACAAGCCCTTTAGTCCAGGTAATTCTGATGTATACTGAAGTTTGAGAACCACTACGTAGCTAATGTTACTTCATTTAAAAATGAGGTTTACCAGAATACTCAGTATCTTCTGTTGTATATAACAAATGTTATATGATATAAAGCAAATCACACAGACTGCTGCTTCATACTGTCAGTCCTCCAGAATCAGTCAATCCCGTAATATCTCCTACCTCCTACTTCATGGATGAAGAAGATGCTTTGATGAATACAGTGTCAGAGGTGATATCACCTTCTCTTGTAGTAATCAATGAAATGCCAGGACCTGAGAACAACCTGGGTAGCTGTGCCGTAAAATGGTATCAGGGGATGAGTGACTCAGACAGTTGAGTCTCAAATGAAAAATAACTTCCTGATCCAAAAAGCTTGGAGGTTACAAATTAGTATTCTCCACTTTCTGGCGACTGACCCAACTGGAACAGCCTGAGGGAAAACACAAGGTTAGACGACACTCAAAAAAGAGACCCTGGACATGAAGTAGGGTGCAATGTGGTGGGAAGGTCAGAAAATTTATGACTGGAACACTGAGCAAGTCGATTTAAGCTGAATACATCCACCTTTGTTTCACTCTTGTTTGAACTCTCCAGTAGATTGTTATACTCATTGCCTAAACTAATGCCAACTAGCTCTAACTTAGAGGTTGTTGTTTCTCTCTCACCTCTCTCTCTGTCTCTGTCTCTTCCTCTCTCTGCCTCTTCATCATACTCTATGTCCTCTGCCTCTGCCTCTCCCTAGCTTCCCATCCCAATCTCCTTAATGAAAAGATCCAGCATACCTCCCAAGGGATGGAGGGGAGGAGGAGTGGATTTCAATATGGACAAAGGCAAAGAGGCTGCCAATAAGGTTTTTGTGGGTTACCGTTGATTACTTTTTCTGCTGTTGGAGACTTACTTGTTATATGCTATCTCTGCTCCCCCCCCCCTTTTTTTAATTTGTGAATGTTTGCCATAGATCATTATCATGATAGTTCTCGATGGGACTAGAGTACTAGTTTATCAAAATGTCAGCATCAAGACCAAAAGTCAAGCAAATTTGCTGCAATAAGGAGATGCTGTAAATTTGCTGTCAGTTAAGAAATCCTCTCAAATTCAAAGTGCAAGCCTAGCTGAAAGCATTTTTTAATAATTGTGACTAAATGAGTGTGAGGTTAACCCAGTGTGTGTGCACTTTGATCTTGTGCCTTGTTAAATTTCTCAGTTTTAATAATTGGAGCCATTATTTATGCTATGGTTTCTGGAGCTATGCTATCATGGAATGCCTAAAATATAAAATCAGGTTCATTTTGCTAATTTCATCTGTTGAAACTCACACTATCCCCCTTTTATTCTTTTTGAATGTTAATGATGATGTACCCTGAAATAACTCTCTTCTTCAAGCCTTAATTATAGTTTGGTTGAAAAACAGAACCATTTAACATTGAAAATATTTGGCAGATCAGCCTGATAAGAGAAATTTTATGAAAGTTCTCATTGTGTCTTGGATATAAGCACAAAGAGATAAAACGTGTGGAGAAAGACCTTTATCTCCTTGGAATTTTATGTCTTTCTGCAATACAGAAAACAGTGAAGTCACAGCAGACAAAACAAAAAAAAAAAAAAAAAAAAAAAAGAAAGGAAGAAAGATTTCCTCAAATCTAATTATCAAAAAGCAATTCATCTTGCTTGAGTATTTCAATCAACACATCCCTGAAGCCACTTTCTCAATTCGCCCTCCTGTCTGATGTATGGATTTTTGTGCGTGTGTTATCATTTGGAGAAACCTCTTAGCATATGGTGGGAAAAAAAGGCTGTTTTGCTAATTTTATGTTTTATTTCTTAATGACCTACTTCTCTGCAGCAGCTTTAGTGGAATGGTTTAAGCTCAGTCTGACTTTTTTGAGAGTCCTTTACTCTGTGGCAGTGACTCAGCTGGGATACAGCCAAGATGTTTACAGGACTGTGGTGGGGGAAAGGAGGGTTGGTTGCATCGCCTCAGCTTTTGCCACTTTTGGAGAGAGCTTACAAATTGTAAGCACTCAGAGTAAGTGGCATCATTAGTGGGCATAAAATGCCCTAAGGATGTGGGAGTGATTTAGAACTCTAGGATTCAGTGAAGAGAGAGGAAGATAGGGGCTCAGTTCTCTAAAGGACCTGGATCCAACAGTAGTGCTAAACTGTGACATTGGGTAAATCACTTGACCTTAATTCTTTTACCTTTAAGTAAGGTGAATATATGCATTTTCCTTTTATTGAAATACTGCGAGTTATCA
This sequence comes from Herpailurus yagouaroundi, assembly GCF_014898765.1. Taxonomy (NCBI): domain Eukaryota; kingdom Metazoa; phylum Chordata; class Mammalia; order Carnivora; family Felidae; genus Herpailurus; species Herpailurus yagouaroundi. The sequence goes on from NW_024412396.1 coordinate 10,708,010, forward strand.
GGGCAGTATTGGCCAAGCACAAAGCAATCTTTTCACTTTAAGACAATTATTTTAGTTAATATTTTGCAGAAGACTGCTTAACATAGACAGCTTCAATCTAAGATTCTATGCAAATTGAATGTGCCATAGAGGACATTAGCTCCTAACTGAAGGGGTCTTTGGCAGAATAATTATTTCCCCAAAAACGAAAATGGGCTGGGATCTTTGTACCTTTAGTCTTTTGTAACTAAAGTTGAAATTGTATGAATAATTTAATCAGTCAGTATTTTGTAGCCTAGATCAAATGATCTTGCTTACATTAATATTTCCATTAAATGTGAATACTCTTGGTGAATCAATAAAGCAAAACACAAGTACTCAGTTGAGTTCCTTCTATGTAATCATTATGTTATGCACTGCTGGGTTTCTAGAACTTTTGCTATGTATAGTCTTTGTCTTCCAAAGGTTTATATTTTAGATAGTACCCTCCAATAGAACTTTCTATGGAGGTAAAAATGCTATAGAGATATTAGTGCTATCCAATATAGTTCACACCAGCTACTTATGGCTATTGAGCACTTGATATATGGCTAGTGTAGCTGAGGAACCAAAAAATTTAGTATTATTTAATTTTAAATGATTTAAATTCAAATAACCACATAAGGCTAATGACTACCTTATTGGATGGCCATTTTAATCAAAGACAAAATCAATGCCCATAAAACCATTAGTGACCACCCATAAGGAGGTGTATAAAGAAACATTATCTTGGACAGAGGGGATCTTGAGCTCAACCTGGTAGGCTAGGGTAAGGCAGAAAATGGAAGAGAAGAGTAAATGTTCTGGGCTGAGGGAGTAATAAACCAATGACCTGAAGACAAGAAGACCCTGCTGTTATATCTGAACAGTTAGGAGATCATCTTAATGGGCACTGAAGGAAGGTTCCTGCTAGAGCTGAAGAGGAAAAAGGACTGGTGGTGAGGGAAGAAGAGTGGGGTGCAGGGGGAACACCTATCATGTGCCAGGCTTTTCACATATATAATATGATTTAATCCTCACAACTAACTGATGTATGGTTAGTGCTATTATACTTATTTTATGTTCAGGAAACAGACCCAGGGAAGTTATGTAATCTCCCCCAAGGTCATGAGCTAGAAAATAGTGAGCCAAACTTTAGAACCTAGGTGACTATTCTCTTAGTGCCATGCTCTTTAACCATATCACTCTACTGCAGTGGTTGAGAATGCTGATTCTGGAATCATTGCTCTTCTGTCTCTGTTAGCTTGTAAGTATAGGCATCTATAAATTGAGGAGAAGAAAAGTACATCATTTAAGATTGTTGTGCTAGAATTATATAAGCTATTGCATGTGGAGTACCTAGCAGTGCCTGGCACATAATAAGGGCTCACTCCATCTTTGCCTAATCTTATCATATCAGAAATAGATTCAAAAGGCTGCAGACTAATTAGGACTTGCTTGAGGAGGCATTAGACAATTATTGCAGCTTCTTGAACCAAGGATTGACATGTTCTGTTATAAAGGACATAAGGATATACTGTTCTTTTATAAAGGACAAAGGACAAGAGGGGAAAAAGGAAGGAAGACTGGAATCAAGGAGGCCTCCAAGAGGCAGATATTCAACAGATGACAAGGTGTGGTTTTATTTGCCCCTAGAAACAAAAGTAATAAATATTGATTGGGGATACTTTTTAGATTTCAGAAGAGGACAACGAAGAAAATTACAATCTCCCATAATACCATATCTAAGAGATAATCACTGTCAGTATTTTGGTATATATCTATCCGGACTTTTATGTTTTTGTGTTTTTGTGCATTAATTCACATTTTAAGTTTATCATATTTACCTATATTTAAAGTCACACTTTTGGTATACTATTCTATGAATTTTGGCTAACACACACTGTTATGCAATAACCAGCACAATTAAGATACAGAACAGTTCCATCACTTTAAAATTTTTCTTTTGTTGCCCTTAGTCCTCTTACTGCCAACCCTTGTCCCTGGTGACCAATGATCTGTTTTCTGTTCCTACAATTTTGTCTTTTCTGGAATGTCATATAGTGGAATTTTATAGGATTTAGCCATTTGAGTCTGGCTTCTTTCACTTAGCAATGGCATTTCAGATTTATCCATGTGTGTATGAGTAGTTCGTTTCTTTTTATTGCTGAGTAATATTTCACTGTATAGATGTACCACAGTGTATTTCTATTCACCAGAAGGACATTTGAGTTGTCTCCAGTTTTTAGCAATTTGAAGAAAGCCACCGGAAAATAAGTTTTCATTTCTTTTAGGTAATACCTAGAAATGGGTTTGCTGGATCATATGTTATGTAAATGTTTATAAGAAAATGCCAAACTCTTTTTCAGAGTGGCTCTACCACGTTGCACTTCCACCAGCAAGTATAAAGTTTCTAGTTGCTCCACATCCTGACCCAAACTTAGAATGATCAGGTTTTTTTCAAGCCCCTCTCATAGATATGTAGTGGTATATAATGGTGGTTTAATTTTCATTTCCTTATACTAATGTTGAGTATCCTTAGATGTGTTTTATATCTTTGAACAGAGAAAATTTTATTTCTCCTTTTCCAAGTATATGCCTTTTGTTTCTTTTTCTTGACTTATTACATTGGCTAGGACCTTATGTCCTAGGAGTGATGAGAATAGACTGCCTTACCTTAGTCCTGTTCTTAGAGAGAGAGAGTATTCATTCTTTCACCATTGGGTATGATGTTATCTGTAGGTTTTTTTTTTTTTTATAGATGCCCATTTTTAACATAAGGAATGTCCCTTCATTTTCTAAGTTGCTAAAAGTATCATGAATAGATGTAGAATTTTTTTCAAATGCTTTTGTGTAATTATTGAGATGATCTTACAATTTTTCTTCTTTAGTTTGATGTAGTGAATTACACTGACTGATTTTCTAATGTTGAACCAGCCTTGCATTCCCATAACTCCCACTCAGCTATAATAAACCATCTTTTATATTTGTTGTTGTACTTAATTTACTTGTGTGTATATGTGTTTTTGTGTATGTATATTTTTTAAAATAGTCCCATACACACTTGTTTGTAGTCTTTTTCTGAAAACTCATATTTTCTTTAAATGTAGAAGAAATACATGTTTGTAAGCTGCTCTCTGATTACTTCAGGAAGTTCATTTTTTCCCTGTGTGTTCTCTTGGTAGAAGATAGGTACCTCTCTAGGTAGAGGTAGTTATTATATGTATTTTGTTTCAGTTTCATTAAATTAAAAAACTGGAATGAGAAGTTTCCAACCCACATAAACAAACTCTTAGCTGATAAATTTTGAACTATTTGCATCTTGACAAAATGTGAAGAGAAAACTGCTGTAAGTTTTGAAGGCCATTATAAATGCTGAAAGCAATGGAATGAAGGTAGACCCCTGAAATGTAGCTATTCATCAGGAATCTATGGAGTCCAAACTTTCTGTCATATGATAGTTACCTTAAATAACTGAATATACAACAGACAGCTCTGATGTTTATGAAGTAAGTTTTCTTTCTTCCATTAATAAACACTTGGGGTACCTGTGTGGCTCAATCAGTTAAATGTCTGGCCCTTGACTTTGGCTCAGGGTATTATTTCACAGTTGGTGGGTTTGAGCCTGCATTGAGCTCCATGCTGACAGTGCAAAGCCTGCTTGGGATTTTCTCTCTGTCCCTCTCTCTCTTCCCCTCCCCTGCGCATGCTCTTTTTCTATCTCAAAATAAGTAAATAAAATTTAATAACCACTTATGTAGATAGATAGAGATATACATATGCACATACATAAGCTTAAAGAGAGCATCGACAACTTTTTGATGAATTTTATTCTGGAGCTTTCTTTTTTTGAGGTATTTCTTCCCTGGACAAGTAAGGTTTTTTGATTTTTTAAAAAAATAGAAATATGAAAGTTTTTACTCCAGAAAAACGCTTTCAATACTAATATACTCCAGGCACCCACTTTAGGCCTATTTTTAGAATTCCAAAAATCTAGTTTTTTTGCAAGATTTATTTTAGAAAATACAATCTAGTTACTCTTCACATCCTCCTAAAGAAAAAGGCATTGCTTCATTTTACATGTGAGACAGAGTTCCAGATCATGGTAAATCTCACCAAAGGTCTCAAGGACACTAAGCATGAACTTTGGGAGGAGTTTTTTGGGTTTTGTTTCTTTTTTTCTTGGTGTCTCTCATTCCCAGTCCAGGTTAAGATGGGTCTGGGTCTCTCAAAATGTTTGCATGAGAGGATGAACTTCAATGTTTGCATCGTTTCCCCTGTTTTGCACTCTCCTCGCATAGACCACAGCTGAGACTTTTAGAGAAAAGGCGCTTTGGGCAAGTGCAAAGTGGTATTGTCATGTTGCTACTGGAGCTGTCTGTGAGAGCCAAGAAAATAGGACAGAATGAAAAGGAAGTAAAATAAGTCATAGTGAAAACTTCTCCCTCAGAGGAAGGAAAGCAAACATTGAAATATTGCTTTTTCCTGGCTGCTTATTAAAGGGGAAATTTGCCTACTGTGCTGGAAGAGTCTTTTATTCATCGTTCTGTTGATGCACAGCATCCAAGTTCGGGTTTGTTTTTGTATGCATAACCCGTTCTGTTTCTTAAGGTGAACTCTACTGACAGTAAGTATTGAACAGATTCAGGATTTCTCTGATTACAAAACATGTTGATTTGTTTTAATTGTTCAATAATTTATACTAGATCAATTCCCCAAAACAATTTAATTTAAACATGTGTTGCTGCAAAGTCTGTCCAAATTTCTAAAATATATGAAGTCATTGTTTATATGAGAGTTTATGTTTATATTTTATTTTTAATATGGATCACTTTGTTTGAAATAAGATGCTACTTGGATATTTTTTTAAAACTTACATAATTTTGTCACTTTCAGAAATGTTTAGGTACAGGCTATTGTAAATTAATTAACTAGTATGAAAACCTTGAATTTATAGGTATAGAATTGTAGTGCCACATTATGCAATTAAATACCCCACATTCTATTTTCACAAGTATAAGGTCATTGGTCTACAATTACAATTATATGATTTCTGTTATGATTATTGGTGATTGGTATAATTTGACTAATTATTGACTAAACAATAGAAGTTGGCTGGGACTCAAATTGCAACAAATGCTTTTTTATATGAGAAGAGCAAGGAAACTGAATGCTTTTCTTCTTTTGTCATTCATTATGATGGGCTGCAATTAATCATAAATATTGCACTGGGGGGTGTAGAAAGCTTTCTTTATTTTCCAGGACCATCTTGCTTGAACAGGATAGAAGGAAGCCCTCGAGAGAAAAATAAATGATTGTGTTTAGAGAAACATCACATTGACTGACTAATTGGAAGGATAGTGGAAAAATCCCACAGGAAATAGTCTGGAGCCTGTGACTTTTATAGTCAATACTCTTCTTAGACAGAGCAAACATTCCTTTTAATGGCATAAAAATCCATTTAAATTAAAAGTACCATCTGCCAAACCTTCTTATCTGACCACAGGGTCAAAAATAACCACTGTCAGATAAGGTAATAATAAAAATGTTTTGTAAAATATAGGAGAAACTTGTGTTTACACAAAAAGAGTGCAGTTACAACTTTGCACTGCCTTTTGAAAAGGCACTTGTACTTTTAGACAACTACATACTACATAATTTACTAATACCTTTTTAGCCTTTCCAATTTTTTCCACTAATTTCTTTGGCTGTTTTGACCACAAGCTTTGAATAAATCGGTGATAAGAGAATCTGGTCGTTGTCATTTTCCAAAGGCCTGGAGATATGTGTGAGTGTAGATAACACAGAACGCCACAATTCAGAACAGAAAGGTAGGGAAGAAAATAGTATGCACTATTTAGCTGTGCACCCGAACATGTTGGAAATTGCACAGGGTTCTTGGAATTCCTTGGCGTCTCTGCTGGGGCTGAGGAAACCACTGGCCCCTACAAGTGAGTAGGGAGCTGTGAGGATCCACTGCTGAGGTACTGCTGGGGCATCCTAGGCTCAGAGTTGGTGACAAGTTCCTCCTGAGAACCTCTAGGCTGTGAGGTTTTCCAAGTTAAAGTGACAGAAGTGAGAATTCAATCTGTCTTATGGCTACTTCCCACAAATTCTAGGAAAGGGTTGCCCCATCTTCTCCAACACCTTGCCAGGAGACTTGTCACTTGGAGTGTGTTGAAAGAGGCCCTAAGTCCATGTCTCTAAATGTAGGCTCAATGCAAGAGAAATTCCTATTGAAAGAATAATATTGTATAGGGCAACTTTTCCATGCTAATATCACATTCCCAAATTAATAGTATGGATTCTGAAGTACTGAATGAAATAAATTGCCTTTAGTACTGCACAATGTAGCATAAATAAAAATGTAAGTTCCTCATTTAAATCTCATTTGAACATTTTACGTTGCTTACCTTAGAGATTGTCTCATTTCCTTGGCAACTAATCACAGGTAGGCAGAAACAAGCTAACCATTGTAGAGCTGGACTTTGAGGAAACAAAAGAGGCCTTCTGGGAGGTGGTATATCATATTGCTTAAACATGTCAGATCTGGAACCCTGTGGCCTCAGTTAAATTCTTATCCTGCCGTTACCAGCTGTGAATCTTTAAGTTGCTTAACTTTTTGGACTTCTGTTTTCTCATGTGTAAAATGAAATATATAATTATACCCACCTCAAAGGATTACTATGGAGATTAACCAAGATCTTTTGTGTCAAATACTTGATAAATTTTAGCTGCCAGTATTATTAATTCGTTTCATCTACTTTGATATTCCTTCTTCTAGCCTTCCAGACCCTGAGATTATTCAGAATTATTATTAGTTGGAATTATTATTGAGAATCATTTAGCCTACCCAAATTCTGAATACCTAAACAATTCTAGAAAAAGCTCTTTACTATTTAGGTACAGAATAGACACATTTCCACTAAAAGCCTTTCTGTGTTTCTCTCAGCATTGATAGGATATTCTTACACCATAATTATACTCAAAGTTATTTAAGTGGGCCCAATGCTTCTAAAAATGAGGTAAATGCAAATTTTGCAGGCCAAGTAGAACTCTGACGATTTCTGAAAGTCATGATTACAGATGTCCCTGGCCCACTAGGGACATACATACTCTTCTCATTTGTCTTGGTAGAGAGAGCTTTGTAGTTCCACTGGCCCTTTCAGACTCATAGAACTGGTTTTTTTTTTTTTTTTTTCATCTTACAAGATATACTAAAATGTGAAGGGAGAAGGTACTTGAGCGCCTACATAGCCTAGTGCCCCCCCTTGGCCTTTGATGGGTTGTCAGTGGTTTGGTTCTGGAGTTCATATTTTGAGTTATATGTGGATTAGAGGTTATTGGCTGGCATTTTTTTTTAAAGCCAGGCCAAAAAAAATTTCCTTTGGTTTTTTTAGGTCATAACATTTATGAATGTTATTAAAGATTAGTATGAAATATAAAAAAAATTGTTTTCCTTAGAATTCTTGACCTAAAAAAGTAACCTTTTCATTTTAACTTCTGAGCTTACCTTGCAATACAAGTAAATAGACTGTAGCAATATTACACTCCTTAGCTGCAGCAGAAAACATTTTATCTTTCTTGGATGCTGCAAAATCATAAACTGGAGAAGTCAAAGTCAATTTATGAACCCTCCAAGATCTTGCTAAGGAAATAGCTAGAAAAATACATAGAAAAAGAATATTTATCCTTATGATACATATGAAATAATCTCAGAACACTTCCCTAAGTGACTCTACTATGCTACACAGGCTATGTAAGATTATGAATGCAATGAGTTTACTTAATATGATGCTTTTGGGAATGTGGTATAATTGAAAGCTTTGGAGATAAAACTAGCATCAATTGAGTTGAAAAGTTCCTTTTTAAATAAGAGCTGTTAAATTATACTGCAAAATGCTGGAGAAAATATTACACACTATCTAAATGTGAAATTAATGTCTCCCTCAACATTGCTATAAGTAGTACATCTCAACTTAGTTCATAATTGAATGAATGTGTTTTTTTGTTGTTGTTTCTGATGATTCAGATTTCCTGTATAACAAAATACCTTTTTCTCATTTCTCTGTAACCAAGTTCTGCCACTCAACTAGGCTGCCTGAACTAGCAAATTAATGCCTCCAAGAAAGGGGTTAATAAATTACAGGGCAAAGAGGAACATTTCCAAGGAGGTAAATGTCTACACAGTTTTCTGATAAGTACAGCAAGTTTGCTTCATGATTTTCCTCAGTGAGTTAGAACCATAGCCATTTCACCGGTGCTCTTTTTTTCTCTTTTGTAACTTGTGTCTTCATTTATATGACTCATTTCACTTGTTAAGCTTGTCTCCATGCACACTAACTGCCCAATAAGTCACACTTGGCATTTTAAAACAAGATGTAAATCAACAATTCTCAACCTGTGTTTTCAGTATCCAAGGATGTATTGATGTAAATCAAGGGGTATCTTTAGTTCTTTAAAAACAAGCTCAAAATAGCTCTGGACTTCAAGATGCAACTGAAAATGAGAATGAATGATTGTGTAACAACTTGCTTTCTAAGATTGGAAATACTATGTACCTGAAGAAGTCTTAGTCTATAGGCAACTACCTGATTGAAGAGATTGGTTGCTAAGCAAACAACTGAACTGTCTTAAAAATATAACTGAAGTTATACCTGCTTTCATTTTTGGATTCCATCCCCTTCCCCCAAACCCATTATATTTGGAGGCACTGTGTTGATATAAAATTTATAAAGAAAGTAGAGTCTGCTTCTTTTGTTTCATCATTGAAATGTTTAGACCGTTTAACTCATTATCACTTAAAATATTGGCTTTCTGCAGCCAAATAAAATCAGAGATGTGTGATTTTAGAAAGTCTTCATTTTACAAATGAGGGGGCAAAGTCCCACAACAGTTAAAGAAACTGTTTGAGTTTACCCAACTGGTTGGCAACAGAGTTCTACCAAGGCCACTCCCACCAGTATTGTATTTTTTCCCCACTACAACAGACTACCGCCTTTACTCATACCTCTACTACTATGGCATGGCTCCATCTGATTTAGAATAAAGCAAGTGACAAAGCAAGGCAATAGTTACCTGAGACTTGGCAATTCGGGGTAAGGTCTGTGACATTGTTTCTTAAAGTGTGATCTGAGGACCACTTATATTAATTACCTAGATGCTGTTAAAAATATTGATTCCTGGGGGACGCTTGGGTGGCTCAGTCGGTTAAGTGTCTGACTTTGGGTCAGGTCACAATCTCATGGTTCACGGGTTTGAACCCCACGTCGAGCTCTGTGCTGACAGCTCAGAGCCTGGAACTGCCTTGGATTCTGTGTCTCCCTCTCTCTGCCATTCCCCTGCTCATGTTCTGTCTCTCTCTCAAAAATAAGTGAACATTAAAAATTTTTTTTTAAATGTTGATTCCTGGACCCTACACAGACCTATTGAATCTCAATCTTCCAGGGATGGGACCCAAGAATATGCAGTTTGAACAAGCTCTCTAGGTCATTTTTCTTACAGTTTGCATTCCATAGACCAATGATATCTTACATGTTTCATTAGAAACTTATTTAATAAATTTTAAATTGTCACTATAATGTGATATATTCCCATTTGAGAAAAGTGTAATGTTTTGCAGTGGATTCTTTTTTTTTTTTTAAGTTTATTTATTTTGAGGGAGGACCAGTAAGGGAGAGGCCAAGAGAAATGGGGAGAGGGGACCTGAAGCAGACTCTGTGCTGAGAGCCCGATGCAGGGCTCGAACTCTAGATGGTGAGATCATGACCTGAGCCAAAGTTGGACACTTAGCTGACTGAGCCACCCAGTTGCCCCTGTTTTGCAGTGGATTCCAAGGAATGGTGCAGAGGAGGCCTGTGGTGAAAGGGAAGAACATTGAGTTTAGGTTCCAATACAGGCTCTACCACCTTGCCATGTGGGGCTGGGCAAGTTACTTAAGTCTCTGAGCCTCCAATTTTTCTTCTTTAAATAAGAATAATGCAACCTTTACAGGATTACTGAGAGATAATGGATATAAAATACCTGGCAGGCACTGGGCCTAGTGTAGGAGAGGCCTGTACCTATTAATTACTGTCATTACCTAAGCTAATATAACTATTATTTTCCAGGCCTCTTCCCTTACGTTGTAAGGTGCAGTACACTGGATTCTACATTGTTTCGGACCTAGCTACCATTTGTGGATTATTTCTGTCCTTTGTTCCTCCTCCTCCCCTCTGTGGCCTCCTGCCTACCTTTTGGCTACTTCACTGTTCATTAGTCACCTCCACCAGAAAGAAAGGGAAAATAAGACGTTCAGCTCAAGGCATCCATTTTCCTTATATGTTATTACTTTTACTAAAAGGTTTGGTTTGAGGGAAAGAGGCTGAATCACTGGCCAAAGTACTATTTTTTGTTTTCTGAGAGTTTCATTCACCTATTTTTTAGATCATTTCTATTCCTACTCTTATAATGGATAACTTAACATACCCTCATTTGAAAACAGTGATTTTAATCAACATTGCATGATAAATGGACATTTCTAAATGAATCATTTTGATTTGGTTTTTAAGGAAACTGAGAAGATTTGGTTTAACAAAACTCATTAAGATCCTACGGAGAAGGAGCCAGCGTATGAAGTAGGTCAGATTCTATCTTCCTGGTCATGCCCTACAGGCATTGCTGACATGAGTTTCTAGCTTGACAGAAGCGGACTGTGTGTGGATGGATTCCTAGATTGCAGAGCTCCTCCGTCCAGGCTGACACCTAATGGTAAGGTGACTCTGCAGGGCGTGTGGTCAGGAGTCTTGATTTTCATGTAAAATGTCCTCAGTTTTTTCACATGTTTGGGTTTTGCCTCATGAAAGGCCCTGTCTCCCAGGTGCTTGGTGTTAGGTATCCACTGGTTGGAAAGAAGAGCCACGAACTCAGCTGCAGCCACCGAGACTCCAGAGCCTGTGACAACCCAAAGCCCCACACGAAAGTGAGTGTAGCAAGAGGGAAAATTTTTCTTAACCATGCTGGTACGTAGTCAGACTCTGGCAGGAGAGCAGGGGTGCAAGGTAGGGGTGGGGAGTGGCAGCTGTCCGGAGGCCTGGTCTTGTTGCCTCCCCATTCTTTACCTATTGTCAGGCTTGTGTCCTGACAGGATGTTTGATCTGGAATGTTGGCTGACTGTTGATCTGGTTGAGATGTGTGGCATGACTGAGCCACTGGAATGGCATCTTCTGGAGGCCAGGTATTTTTGTCTGCTTATCCACTGCTCTAATCCTACACCCGAAACCAGGTCTGGCGTAGAGCAGTCACTCGATATATGTTTATTTGTTGAACAAATGGATGAATTAATTATGAGAGTTAATAAATGCTTGTTGAAGCAGAGAAAGAAAAAGCGGTGGGGGAGATGGGAGAGGAAAATGGTGAGATGATGATGGCTCGCTTGAGTCAATCTGATTATGTGAAGACTGCCTTTTTCAGATAAAAGAAGATACTTCTTTGGTCAAAGGCATATGAGATTCCTGCTACTGTTAGGCCCTCCAAATAGTTTTAGTGTCCACTCCTGATGGTATTAATGCTGGTGACTGGTTGGATTGGAAAAATAACAAAAATGAGGATAACAACAGCAGCAGCAACTAACATTTATATAGCATTTACACCATGTGCATTATCTTTTCCAATCTGTTTGTAAAACTTGATGAATGAGAATACAAGTCTAATGGCACTTTGCCACAGCAGTGTGAATATAATATCCCATTTTGATATTACATGGTAGCAAGGCCATTTAGTCACTGGAGTGTGATGTTATAAACAGGTCCTAAAGGCAGAAGGCAAGCCTGGTTTCTCTAAAAAGATACTGTCTGTATGTGTTGGGTATACATCTAAATGCCTAAAGCCTCCTCAAAATCATTTTAGTAATAACCTCGATTCTGGAAGTTGGGTTGCTAAGTAAGGCTAAGTGTCATTTTTGCCTTAATACAACATCCTTTTATTCAGATCATAGTTTTCTGGGAAGTTTCCCAAACCACAAATGCAAATGACACATGCATCTCTAGAAAATTCCCTTTTAGGAGAATGGCAGTATGCCAACAAGGGTGAAGTATAGAGCATACTTTTTAAAAAGATCCCCAACTAGGCCTGTATTTTATAGATCTGCTGTGTGACTCTTATTTTGTCCTCTGTGCTGCTTTAACACTTTGGCTCTTAAAGGCACTTTATTTAAATTCAGTGAAGGCAAACTGGAATGAATGGAACCATTAAATAAATTGTAGTGTCCTTGAGTGTGTCCTCTGTGAAGGGCCATGGGTTTTGGAGGAAGACAAACCTGACTGGTGTGAATTCCAGCTCTGCCAGTGGTCACTTGCATGACCTTTGATAATTTTCTTAGTAAACAGAATTCTCCACAAAATAGAGAGTAATAACTTCTAAGGGTTGTTGTAAGGATCAAGTGGTTAATATATGCAAAAATGCGTAGCACAATAACATGGCAAATACAAGGTGTGTACATAATTATTTCCCTTATTACCTGGTCTTATTAACCCCCTCAGCATCCTGCCCAGTAGAGACTGCTTAAATACCTGCACATCCCAGAACTAGAGGAAATTAAGGAAAAAATTAATTGTTCCTTCAGTGTCTTCTGCTTTACTTTCACACAGAACACTCACTTCTGATACTTCTGGTCACCAAATGTTTGTGTTTTTTTCACCCACAACAAGCAATTCTCTGTGACATCCGCTGGGTGTCCTACAATTTAACTCAATTGTGACCCTCTATATTTGGAGACAGTGTGTAGATCCCACAGGTTAAGTGCTCACTGCCACAAAACAGCTCCCATCCCACTTCAGATGCCAGTCATAAGTAGTACCATCCCCAGGTTATCCCAAACTTTTGTCTGACTCAGTTTCAAGTCAGAGGTTCCCACTACCCCCCTCCTCATGTTTGATTAGTTTGCTGGAGCAGCTCACAGAACTCAGGGAAACTCTCACATTTACCACTTTCTTAAAGGATATGGTAAAGAATACAGATGAACAGCCAGAGGAAGAGATACTTAAGTCTGGGAAGGTCCTGAGTACAGGAATTTCTGTCACTGTGGATATGGAGTGCATCACTTTCCCGATGTGGATATGTTCACCATCCTGGAAGCTATCTGAACCCCATACTATTGTGGTTTTCTGGAGGCTTCCTCATATAGGCATGATCAAATATTAACTCCATTTCTAGTCCCTGTCCCCTCATTAAAGAAGTGAGAGTGGAGGAGAGCTGAAACTTCCAAGCTTCTAATCATGGCTTAGTCTTTTTTTAAAGTTTTTTCTTAAGTTTTATTTATTTATTTTGAGAGAGACAGAGACAGCATGAGTGCGGAAGGGGCAGAGAGAGAGAGAGAGAGAGAGAGAGAGAATCCCAAGCAGCCTCCACGCTGTCAGCTCACAGCCCAATGTGGGACCCGAACTCACGAACTGTGAGATCATTACTGAGCTGAAACTGAGTGGGATGTTCAACTGACTGAGCCATCCAGGCACCCCATCGCTTAGTCTTTCTCGTGATCATCCCCCAAACAGGGGCCATCTAGGCACCCACCCAGTGTCACCTCATTAGAACAAAAGATACTCCTAGTGCTCTTGTCACTTAGGAATTCACAATGGTTTTAGGAGTGCTGTGTCAGGACCTGGGGACACAGTAAATACATATTTCTTATTATAAACCACATTATCAAGTAAGAGCCTCAGGGAAGACCATTCTTTCTCTCCTATACTGTTGCAGTTAGAGCTAGACATTGTACTCCGGCCCACTCTCTACATTGACACAAGCATTACCTTCAACACACATGCACACACACACACACACACTTTTATATTCCATACCCGTGTTAGCTTTCTGCTGCCTACAGGATAAAGCCTAAGCTCCTTGTTGAAGCATATAAGCCTTCCTCTCTAGCTCTAGGTCTGTTGACTCGTTTCTTGCTGATCCTGATGTGTTTCTTCAACCTTGCTATGCCCTTTTATACCTCTGTGACTTTGCATATGTTGTTGTTGTTGTTGTTGTTGTGTGTGTGTGTGTGTGTGTGTGTAACAGCTTAGAATGCCCTTCTGCTCTTCTCCACCCAGGGAATATCCACTATTCTTTCTTTCAAGACAAAGCTCAAAGCTCAAATGATATCTCCTCTATAAATCATCTCGACTGCCTGAAGCCTTCCTAGCCTGAAGCCGACTTCCCTTTATGCCTTCCTAGCTCCCATAGTTCTTTGCTTATATCTTTATTATAGCAACGTCATGTAGTAATTAAACTCAAACATGCCTAGCAATGCCACTTTCTGGCTGTGTGACCTTGGGCAAGTACTTAACTTCTATTAGCCTTGTTGTCTTAATTTGCAAAATTGAGGCAATATTAGTGCCTAACTGACAGAGTTATTTCAAATATTAAATTAGATAATCCATGTAAAGCACAAAATACAGTGCCTAGAACATGGTCTTTATCTTAGACTTTATGTTAGACTGTAAGCTTCTTCATTTTTGTATCCCTACTACCTAGCACAAAGCCTGGAACGTAGTAGGTATTTAATGTATGTTTGTTGGAAGAAAAGAAGGAAGCAAACAAGCTACCATTCATCCATAAAGAAACAGAAAATGTTAAACCATATTTATGAGGAAGGGTTAACTGTCTTTTCTTTCATATTTTAGTTAATTTTCTTGGATCTTAAGTTTCGCCAGCTATAAAACGCATGCTCTCTCCCCTCTCCCCAAAAAGTTTACAAGATATAATATATAAAAATGACACTGCCTTAAGTCCTGTAGATATTTCTTAGCTATATAAACTGAGCCAATACTATCCCAAAAAAGAGAAGAAAAATTATCTCCTATTTTAAGAATACATATAAAAAGTGAATTAATCAAACTTGGTAAAATGGAGGTCAGATAAGCCATTCAAAAGCATTTCTAGAATCTTCTGTTGTATATAGTGTCAACATTTTTGTCTTCAGGAAAATTCACTTGCCCAATTATCAATTCTTTTCTAATTAATTGTTAATTAGGGGCGCCTGGGTGGCTCAATCGGTTGAGCATCCGACTTCCGCCCAGGTCATGATCTCACGGTTTGTGAGTTCGA
>NW_024412396.1:10723178-10979034 GCF_014898765.1 Herpailurus yagouaroundi
CCCCCCCCCCCCCCCCCCCCCCCCCCCCGTTGGGCTCTGTGATGACAGCTCAGAGCCTGGAGCCTGCTTTGGATTCTGTGTCTCCTTCTCTCTCTGCCACTTCCCCACTTGTGCTCTGACTCTCTCTGACTCTCAAAAATAAAATAAGTGTCAAAAAAATTTTTTTAATTGTTAATCAAATAATATTGTTGTCTTCTACTTAAAATTCAAGACCCAATTATTAAAAATGAACACAATGTTTCACTGTAGTGGTCTATTTCATCTCATTTATTTCTGTTGGTTTAAGTGTATTTTTTGAGAGAGAGACAGAGAGAATGAGTGGGGGAGAGGCAGAGAGAGAGAGGGAGGGGGAGGGGGGGAGAGAGAGAGTCCCAAGCAGGCACCACACCATCAGCATGGAGTCTCATGTGGGGCTCAAACTCACGAAATGTGAGATCATGACATGAGTCGAAACCAAGAGTCAGACACTTAACCGACTGAGCCACCCAGGTGCTCCTGTTTGTTTAAAAGTTGAGCATCATCGACAGTGTGCAGTAAGATTTTTGAGTTCTAGTGCAGGAGCAGTTATTGACAAATTGATTAATCCAGCCAGGTTTATAATTTACCATATTCATAGCACTGCTGATTATCTCTCAGATGCTTTGAAATGTTTAACACAATTTTTTCTACAGTTCATGTTCCTTATTTGCAAAAGAAGAAGGTACAAATACTTATGTGAGGGTATGAAGATTAGACGTGAAGGTTAGATGAATAATATATATAAAACATCTAATATTATGCTTTACATGTAGCAGACACCTAATAAGTATTATGTTCTTTCTCATCAGGATTTTGCTTACAACACCATGTTTTATTAAGATCAACCTGTTTACATATGCGTGTCCCTTACTCTGCTATAAACTCGCCCAAGACAGGAATTATGTCATACTTATCTTTGGATCCTGAGCATCCAGCACACTGACACATTACAGGTGTTGAATACATAGTTATGAAAGGCAGGAAGAAAGGATTAGAGGAGGGGTGCCTGGGTGGCTCATTTGGTCAAAGCTTCTGACTCTTGATTTCAGCTCAGGTCATGATCTCGTGATTTGTGAGTTTGAGCCCTGCATCAGGCTCTGCACTGACAACGTGGAACCTGCTTGGGATTCTCTGTCTCTCTCTCTGCCCCTCCCCCACTTGTGCACTTGCTCTCTCACTCTCAAAATAAATAAATAAACATTAACAAAAAAAACAAAAACTATTTAAAAAAAAAGATGGTAGGAAGAAGAGCAAGAAGAAAGGGAAAAGAAAGGAACTAAATACCATGAGTACCATGGGACAAAAATGCTTGTATGATTATTCAAGTTATTGTTTTGAATATTTATGTTTTCTCATATTAATTCCAAAAATTCTAAATTGCCATCATTATAAAACATATAGTTGAATACGCTTTCATACCTTTGAAATGAAAGAGACTGATATATGTCTTCTTTTGTTTTATGCAATTTCATATGAACAAACATTACTGAATGAAAATTGCTTGTCACAAATGTAACAAATGGGAGATGGGGCTGTGATTTTGATGGCATCTGTCATTTATGCCAGCAAAATGAAGAGTGTCATCATGTTTCAGGGCTCTTATGTGGCAGTTAGAAAACCCTGCCGTGTGCAATCTACTCATTCTGTGACCTAGCCAAGGTGATTTATCACAGGTAAAAACCATATGTTTCATGCCTTTTTAGTGACATGCTTGACACGTATTACAAAATGATACAGTCTGTATGGCACAAAGTTGCAGTGCATACCAATCAGAGTTGTTATGCTTTGGGGTTATACAATGCACTGTTTGAAAATACCTTATCTGATATCAAGAAAAGATCAAGAAGTGGCTACCAAGATAGTTTTTAGTCTTCTCAAATAGACTTCCAGTACCCTTTTTCTGATGTGTACTGTGGCTCCTGACTTTCTTGGTTTTAGGCTTTTTGTTGCATTGCTGTTCTTTTCTCTTGGTTAACAGTGAATACTGTTTACTTTTTAATTTTTAAAACAGTTTTAATCATATAAATGACAGCAACATAAAAGCTTGAGAAGTAACAAATTCCCCTTTGATATCTACTTACCCCATTTTCATGCATTCTATCCACTTTCTTCCACAGCTGGGCATCCTTCCCAACCTTGCCTATATATCAGATGTATAGACATATGTACATGTACATGCACATACATTTTTGAATATAAATGGGATCCAGCTATATACATATGCATTATTAAGCAAAATTATTTTCTCACTTAATATGCCTTGGAGATTTTTTCATGTTAGTACACATAAGTAGATCTCTCTTTTTTTTTTTTTTTTTTTTTTTTGTAAGAGAGAGAGTGCATGGGCGCCTGGGTGGCTCGGTCGGTTGAGCATCCGACTTTGGCTCAGGTCATGATCTCTCAGTTTATGAGTTCGAGCCCCGAGTCAGGCTCTGTGCTGACAGCTCAGAGCCTGGAGCCTGTTTCTGATTCTGTATCTCCCTCTCTCTCTGCCCCTCCTACGCTCATGTTCTCTCTTTCTCTCTCTCTCTCTCTGTCAAAAATAAACATAAAAAAATAAGAAAAAAAAAGAGAGAGAGAGTGCACATGTGCACGTGAGCTGGAGCAAGGCAGAGAAAGTATCTAAAGAAGGCTCCATGCTCAGTGAGGAGCCTGAGGCAAGGCTCAATACCCCAACCCTGGGATCATGACCTGAGCCAAAATCAAAAGTCAGACCCTCAACTGACTGAGCCACCCAGGGGCCCCTACATTTCATTCTTTCTAATGGTTGTACAGTATTCCATACCATTGTTCTAATAATTGATGTACCCATTCCTCTTTTAATCAGAATAGTTTGTTTTCCTGTTTTCATGATATAAATAATACAACAATGGACATTCTTGTCTATTTACATCCCCATAGGACAGAGTCCTAGAAGTAGAATTGGCCTGTTAAAGATCACACCGTTTTTGGAATACCACTTAGAGCAGTCTTTTGCAATATTTAGTACCCATTGCATTTTGTCATTCTTTCCCATTTTACATGAGGTTGGAATTTTACTCCGGTTTAATTGATTCTTCAAATACTATATTGAGATGTCAGCATAAAGAGAACTTACCTTCTTCTTTTTTTTTTTTTTTTTCCCAACGTTTATTTATTTTTGGGACAGAGAGAGACAGAGCATGAATGGGGGAGGGGCAGAGAGAGAGGGAGACACAGAATCGGAAACAGGCTCCAGGCTCTGAGCCATCAGCCCAGAGCCCGACGCGGGGCTCGAACTCACGGACTGCGAGATCGTGACCTGGCGGAAGTCGGACGCTTAACCGACTGCGCCACCCAGGCGCCGCAAGAGAACTTATCTTCTTAAACGGAACGGGGAAAAGGAAAGATTGAGCCACTAATGTTAATTTAATCAGTAAGTTTTAATGATGTGATATTTGGATTTTCACCCTAACAAAACTCATTTTAAAGTTGAATTCAGCTTAAGTTTTATATTTATTTTATGTTATGCCACATCTAAGGAGATTTTAACTATTTGAATGGGTAGTCTTAACTTAAAAAACTTATCCTACATCATGGATTTGAAGGGGAGGGTGTTTCAGGCAAATATGGGATGAAGTGCTTTTCAGCATATAAGACTATTGCAATCCAGTTCTGTTGAAGTGCTACAAAATGATTTCTGCTAAATTTAATGTACATTTTCTGTTTTGTTTTCTTTCTGTTTTTGTGTTGAAACAAATACTTCCATTATTTCCTTTGTATTGAATAAAGGGAAGCACCTAAGAATTCTGAACTTCTAAGTGTTAAAAATGAGGAATGTAGGTTATCATTATATGGGCCATATTTTGAGCTAACTTTCAAAACGGTAATGGAGATTTCTAAGAATGGGGATATATCGCAGCCTCTCAAATGGGAAATTATGAATAATGTTCAAAGAGGGTTGAGGAGTTAGGGTCATATTGGCTGATGGTTTTTATGGGCTGTTTGATGATGCCTCTCGGATTCCCTCCTGTATTCTCCCAGTTCCTTTCCCCACCTATCCTGACTGCTGTAGTCACAAATGAAAGTTGATCTTTTTCTTTTTTTAAATCACTTTATTGTTACATTTGTGTCACTGCTTTAAAAATCAGAAGATTTTAAAGTGGATAAAGAGTCCTTGGCCATTGATTCCTTTCTCTTGCCCTGAAGCAATAAAACTCTAGTGTAAACACAAGTTATCTGTCTTTCCAAATGATTCCTACTGAATTTCTTTCAGCTTTTTTGTAATTAAGAAAACTTGATGGCTGATGAGAATGGAGTGATCAAATCAGACTCCTCCCTCTCCTTGCCCTCTGCACATGTGCCTGTTCCTTGATTCTTTCTGACTTCCTTTACCATTGCAGTTCCTCCTCTTTCTCCTCTTTCAAGCTCTGGATGGAAGCATTCCTTGCTACATCCTCACCCCAGAGGAGACTTTTCTTGCATCATGTTTATCACTATGATTCGAGATGGTTCTCCTGTTTGTCTCTCCAATTAAACAGTGAGGAGAGGGAATGTGTCTCTTTCTTCATATGTCTAGTACCAAGCACAATATCCAGCTCTCAATAAATGTTTAAATGAGTGAGTGAATGACCAATTGACTGAAAAAACCAATGGACAAATACTCCATCCTTAGATATCGTAAATGTATTTCAATCTAGAGGAAGAAAGATGGGTTAGAGGTCCCTCTTTATTTTCTGAGTCCATGTTAAAGCAATAATCCTCTTATTTAGACTCTTTAAAGTCTTTGTGTGAAGATGATAACCACTCACTTTGGACAATGACTACCGCATGATTTGGTGTTTGTTAATGTGCCAAAAGGCATCATGACAGCATTTGTCCATCCATCATTTGGTAATTTCCTGGATTCTTAGGCAATGGAAGTGATTCCAGAGGTTTGTCGTAGAGACTTCTGATCGTTTGGATTGGGCCAAACTAATTTATACAAATTTGAATCTTTAGGGGGCATTTGTACCAAGAAATATTCTAAAATTTGTGTGTGATTAAGTCCAGGTTTGATTGCCCACCACCCCCCCTTTTTTTTTAATTTGTAAGTTGAGGGCAAGATTGACAAGACAAAATATGTCATGAAAACTGCCAAACAGTGGCACTTGGGAAACATGGTGTGTGCTTTTGTGAAAGTGATTAAACTGAAACAGGATTAGCAAAAATTTAGGGTTCAAGATTAGCATAGAAATTAATTTTTGAACAAGCAGGTTGTCTTGTTTCATTTAATAGCTTCCTGTGTGATTACGTAAAGTTGAAATTAATTTCTGAACTTTTTTTAGGCTTGAAATAATAGTAGTGTCTCTCCACTTTCTACTTGTGTTTGTGTCTAGATTCCCATCTTGTGTCCTCCCCTCATGCAGTGGCCAATCAAGAGTTTATTTTTACCCTTATGAGTTTCTGAGCAGTTGCTTCTGCCCCTATTTATCTCATGTGGCACTTTCCAGGTTGTATCTGAACCATTCCTTAATCAGTATATTTTTGAGGAAGATCTTTACCCTGCTAAGCAATCCTGGGAAAATTTTATGAAGAGACTGCTCAGCAGCCTTGAATTCGCAAGTGCTTAATCAGAGCACAAACTTGCTCCAGCTTGCAGAGTCAGTGTCCTGAATGCATCCAAATCCACACAGCAGAGTGACTGTGCAGGGGGCCAACCCCTTACAGGGACTTGCAATGTGGACCCATCATCCTACTTCACTGAGGAAGAAGAAAGATAAAAAGAAGAAAGAGTTGAGTTGACAGAAGTCTCAGGTGCTATACTTCCTGGCTCTACAGAAGTTTTCTGGGTGTTAGTTCCTTATGATTTAGGCTCTATTTTTTTCTCCTTTCCACTGCCAGCTAAACTCCTGCCTCTTTATCATGCCTATCTTGATATGATTCCTTAGATTCTTAATAAAATGTTTTATGCCTGTGTGAAGTGTAAACATACTAAACCCTTGTTAAACTGGTACTAGTTTATTCTGGACAGAGTTCTCTTGCTCCAAATTGAAAGCTACTCTTCTTCCAAGTACATTAGGTGCTCAGTTGAGCTTAAAACATTGGCTACCCCAAGTTTCTTGAAGGAGAAATATCTTTATTTCTTAACTTCTAGTATCCTAAAACAAGATATTTTCCTGTAGTTAGGTTTTAAAATGATGGTGCAATTACAAATAAAAGTTATTCCTATGGCTACCTGAAATATCCACTGAGAGTTCAAAGTGATCAAGAAGAGGAACAGATGTGTGCATGGCATTTAAATAGTACATATGCATAATGGTGTATAAGGTCATATTAGTTTTGTATATAAGCTCACTTCAGGAAAAACATAATCAGAAGAGTAAAATAAATGCTAAAAATAACACTAGAATTTGCTGAAGAAAAGTAAACATATCAAACAGATATATAAACATTAAAATGTGACTTGATATTTAAAATTTTTAAAGTACACTTATTGGGGCAACATTCAGTTGGTTGCACATCTGACTTGATTTTGGCTCAGGTCGTGATCTCACAGGTTCGTGGAATGGAGCCCCAAGTCAGGCTCTGCATTGACAGCATGGAGTCTCCTTGAGATTCTATCTCTCCCTGTCTCTCTGCCCCTCCCCTGCTCTCTCTCTCTTTCTCAAAATAAGCACTTAAAAATAACAAACTAACTATAGTATATTTATTGAAATTTACTAAGAACAGCACTTAATAGGATTCCAGTAACTCATTCACTCTCAAAATTTTCCTGAAAATACTATTTACATGCAATAACATTAATATTAAATATTTAAGGTAGAGTTTAACTTCAACATTTAAGAAACACACAAATCCTGAGATAGCAGCATTATAATCTTTTAATCAATTACAATCAAATAGCATAAACTAGAAAAATACTGAGTTAATAGTCATCACTAATTAGGACAGTGACAATTTTGGATAAGAAAATCATCTGCCATGATTATTTCAATAACTTACTCATTACTGTGAACAGAGCATAAACAGATTCTTTTACCGTTCTTTTAGTGTTCTTTGCAGAAATAATCAAATGACAGCTCCACTCTAAACCATGTCACTGACTTATGTGATCCTTTGGACAGCCTTCATTGTTTCCATCAATAAGGATAAACATGTTGAAACCTAATTTTTAAGATCTATTGACTAAATGAAATATAAAAAATAAAGCAGTATTTAAGTACAGGTATACTGGATATTTATAATGGGTTCACTAAACATAAATACATAGGAATATTGACAAATTTTTTATAAGAACAACTTCCCTAGCATGAAAAGCATATTAATAGTGCCACACATTGACATTTACATCCACATATGACATTTAAATCCAGTTACATATGGTTGCTAAATAAAGGACCTGATACAATCAAAGAAGTTTTAGAGCTCAAAGGATTCTTGAGAGCAGCTAGTCCAACCTCCTTATTTTATGGATAAAAAAATTATGGTTCAAAAAAGCGAAGATATTCACTCATATGTCCAAGGAGTTACTGCAGATCTAGGTGTCCTTGGCTAGGTGGGGTAGTTATTCCCTTAGAGGGCTGACTTTTGTTGGGAACTTTGAATATGTATGCCAAACATTGTCTGGAAAATTAATACATAACTTTCCACAGGTGCAACTTTTCCAATGTATATATGCCACTGGGATTAACAAAATACACTCTTTTAAAAAAATGTTTATTTATTTTTGAGAGAGAGAGTGTGCGTGCGAGCAGAAGAGGGGCAGAGAGAGATGGAGACACAGAATCTGAAGCAGGCTCCAGGCTCCAAGCTGTCAGCACAGAGCCTGATGCAGGGCCTGAACCCACAAACTGTGAGATCATGACCTGAGCTGAAGTCAGGCAGTTAAGCCACTTGAGCCACGCAGGCACCCCAACAAAATATAGTCATTTTAAAATGGTTTTAAAAATTGGTGGGAGTTTTTTGTTGTTGTCATTTTGTATTAGTTTCATCAGTAGATTCTCAAAATACAAAATATCACATGGAAACCATTGAAAAATTTTGAAGTGAATATGAAGTTGGGCAACCACAACCCAATATTCCTTTTCCTTACCTATTTATTGAAACTCATAATGATTCAAAATGTCACAAAAATGGGAAAGGGATAATGATTTATTTGTTACCGATTGTTATTATTATTACTATGATGATGATGATGATGATGAACTGAAGGAATGGAGGACCAGTAGTACTGATCAAAAGATAAGTCTGAAACTAATGAAACAGTAGAAGATAATAGTAATTCTGATATTGGTATGTACCCCAGGCCACTGGAGCATTATTACCATGTGCTCATATCAAGTGAAAGATAATCTTTACACACTTGTTAAGATACATGGAACATTTGATTTTAATGGCATTTTCCACTTAAGAGTAGCATCATAGGAATATCTGCCTAATCCTTTATCCTGACTTAACAGCAGCACCCCTGACTCTCTCTCATTTTTAAACATCTCTAGAGAAACCTGCAAAACCCTATGGGTATCTAATTTTTAAAATCAGCACTGGCAGGTCTTCCTTCTTTTTAACCTTATGGCAGGGTAAGCTTATTTCCTTTTGTTCATTCATTCTTCATTGCATTCTTTATGCTTAAAAGTAGTATTCCTTTTCTCAAGCAAAAGAATCCAAGTTACTTCAGCTCTTATAAAGCATCTTTCCCACAAATTAGCACACTCAAAAGTATCTGTATAAAATTTCGCTCTGTGAGTAGACCGTGAGCAGCACATCCCTAGAACAAAACACTCTGCCATGAGTCTGCACAAAGGCAGGGTTTGAGAAAATATGCCAAACCTTTCCCAGATGAAATGAGGACCCGGAACACAACCCTTATTACAATTCAACAAACCAATTGCTCATTCACAGTCAGAATGTTCTCAGAGTCTCCTCTGCTATTATATTCTGTGGGTTCCATGCTCGCCTTGATGAGTGCGCCTCATTCCCATTAACTTTAATGAGTTTTACCCGCACATCAAAAGAGACTGACCCACTGTATGTGGGGAACTGCCATAGGCTTTATTTCTCAGGAAACAAGATGCCACAGGGGTAATCTTACATGGTATGATAGTAGCAGTCTTCCTTAAGGTCTTCTCTCCATAACAGAATCTGTTCCTGTTTCTCTTTGTATTTAAAGTGCTTGGAATCCAAATAAACTTTTGCATTTAAAAGAGAAACTAAGATTTTTAGGCTACAAATTTGGCAACCCGGAAAAACCTAGTTTTCATTTCAACAATTTGAGAAATAGCACAAATTGCTGAAGAATTGCGACTATTATTTGTATTGAATCAACTAATACATGTACAAAATGACATTTTTAACTCTTGGATTTCTTAGATTTGTTTAAAAGGGTTGACATTTTATGTGCTTAACTATCTTAGAATTATTTTTCTATACTACTCTTACTACTGGTCTTGCTGTTACTACCGTTAACATACTACCAAAAGGACTTGCTGAATAAGAATTCTGTTTTGCTTGTCTTAAACATCTCCCTTTCTCATTTTTTTTTTGGAATGTCCTGCCAAAAGTTTAGTTACATTGAAGGAAATGGAAACAGTATATGAAGGAGGGATGGCTTTTATGAAATGGAATTTGTGGAATGCCCTTATTTTGGATGAGTTGCAGACTCCCAAATTCCATAGAAACCCAAATAAAAACAGTTATATGCCAGTTAAAACAAGACTTCACTCAGACTTGGAACAGCCTCTGTGTCATTTGGTGGTATGGCACTAACCTAAAGACTGCAAAACAAAGCCACAAGACTACAACATTGACAATGGAAAAGAAACATGAGTTGATTCAAAGTGCCTCTAACATTCAGCATGTAAGTCTGAAAATATCCTGATCACAAAAGTAATTTGAGCAAGCTAGTTGTTTAATTTGATTAAGAAGAAATTATTGCCCATTCAAATTTGTCATTCTTCAGCAGTTTATCTACCTATCTACCTATCATCTATATATCTATGACCTACCTACCTGTCTATGCTTGTTATGTTTAAATTTTTTTTCAACGTTTATTTATTTTTGGGATAGAGAGAGACAGAGCATGAACGGGGGAGGGGCAGAGAGAGAGGGAGACACAGAATCGGAAACAGGCTCCAGGCTCTGAGCCATCAGCCCAGAGCCCAACGTGGGGCTCGAACTCACGGACCGCGAGATCGTGACCTGGCTGAAGTCGGACGCTTAACCGACTGCGCCACCCAGGCGCCCCAATGCTTGTTATGTTTATAATAAGAAATTATAAGTAATTAAGCTATTATCAGATAATAGAGATTGAAATACTTATTTGCTCTTCATTAGAAGATGCAATCTGTGGGCCTACTTCTAGGACATGATCCCATCCTGACTTGAAAATGAGCTAATAGGAACCATGCCTTTCATGTTTATATTTCTGATTTGAGTACAGTCTTTGGCACATGGTACATATTGATGGTTATTGAATTAGAGGGCATATCAAAATGGTATTCCAGGGATGCCTGGGTGGCCCAGTTGGTCGGACGTCCGACTTCGGCCCAGGTCATGATCTTGAGGCTTGTGGGTTCCAGCCCTTCATCAGGCTCTGTGCTGACAGCTTGGAGCCTGGAGCCTGCTTTGGATTCTGTGTCTCCCTCTCTCTGCCCCTTCCCCAGCTCACAGTCTCTCTCTCTCTCTTTCTCTCTCTCAAAAAAAAAAATAATAATAATAAACATTAAAAAAATGGTATTTCAAAGAGATAGTCTACCTAAGTTTCAAAACTCCTGTTCAATATATTCTGCCAGTCAATGTCATTTTAAGGAATGTTGTGAATGAGAAGGTATAATTATGTGCAGCATTACAAAAAATTCTCTACTTTAAATTCTAAGAAAAAATGTAGATATATGAGAAAGTATATATGAGAAAGTATATAGGATGCACATGTAAGAAAGAATATATGACAATATATTTCTCAGAAAATTACCCAGAGATAGCTACTGTTAATGTTTTCACATATTTTTCCCCAGGCTACTTAAGTATTCATATTTTTTTATATTAGAACAAATTTGGGATAACATCAAATTTCCAGAATATATCAAACTCCAAATATGTTTCATATATAAAATAATCCAGAGTAAACTGAAAATAACTACCCTATAACCTGCATGCACTTAATATATATCACTTTCAAACAATAAGAGTTCTCAACAAAATTAATCTAAAAACTTAAAGCAAGTAGGATTTGGATCATTGAAACAGGACTAGTGAGACTCAGGAGATTCTTGGATCTCTAGATGGTCTGCATTCCTGAAGTGTTTCCACCTGTATGAAGATTCCTCTATTTTTTAAAGGACATTTCATTTTAGTAACTTTGTGTATTTATTCTCTATGACTTAACAGAGCTTGATGGGCAAGTCTTTCCTCTAAGTTGTATGTGTACTTGGTAACATCTGATCTAAAAATACCCTCACAAATATCTATTATTGTGATGATTTAGCTAAAAATACTCATCTGAATGGCATGGGCTGTGGCAGCTGATTACAGCCGAGTTAACTGATGAGATGACTGGGGAAGGTGAAGAGTTTTACCCTAAGGTAAAATCAAAGAATTGTCAGCAGCCTGTTCCAATACAAGGTGAACATACAGAACACTGTCAAAGCCAGAGCTCTTTTATTAGGATTAGGATGACACTTGGGATACATACCACGGTAACATGAACCCACAGGCCACACCGTGGATGTACACATAGTAAATCAGAAGGGAGGACTGAAACTGCAGTAGCCTCTTTTCTTTCTAATCCCTAAATCACTGTGGCACATGATTTCTTTAGGGCCAAGAAGTTGCCTTGCACTGCAAAATATTAAAAGGCATGGCAGTATTTTGAGGCATCAAATGAAAAGATCGCTTTGAAGTGCTCTAAAATTATACTCCTTTGGCTGAAAAGAGTTAACTCACTTTCAAAAATACTTACAACTGAAAACGAATTAGGCACCATGGAGAAGAAGATTAGTTGCAGTTACTCACTTTTGATTGAAAAGACTCAAAAGTCTTGCTCAAGGCTCATGTTATTGAGATCCTAATTGGTGTGGATCAGGGAGCTCACTGTTTAATAATCCTACACCAGTTTTTCTGATAGAATGAATATACTGTTTCCAACAATAAGATCAAATGGGATAATTGGCTTGATGCTATACTGTTTGAATAAGGAGGAATTGGGAAAGAAAGCTTGATAAACAATGTATTGCCAAATAAATAAACTGGCTATAAGAATTCCCTAGAAGGGTAAGTATTTCACTCAATGACATTTTATCTTTTCCAACTTTTTGCAAGTTGGGAAAAAGAAGTATTACAAACATGCAAGGAAGTGATTCTTGGGAAGTATTGGGAAATATTAAAATAAAGTCATAGTTGCAGGACACCTGCAACTATGTGATAAACACGTAAGTGTTAAACACATAAGAAATGCTCAACATCACTTGTCATTAGGGAAATGTGAAGTCAAACTACAGTAAGACATTACTTCATACCCATTAGAATAACTTTAATAAAAAAGGCAGACAATAACAAGAATTGGCCAGGTTGTGGAGAAACTAGAACTCTCATACATTGCTAATAAGACTATAAAAATGGTACAGCAAGTTTGGAAAATGTTTGGAATTTTCTTATAATACTAAATATAAATTTACTATAGGGGCGCCTCGGTGGCTCAGTCGGTTAAGCGTCCGACTTCAGCTCAGGTCATGATCTCATGGTTTGTGAGTTCAAGCCCCGCGTCTGGCTCTGTGCTGACAGCTTGGAGCCTGGATGGAGCCTGCTTCCGATTCTGTCTCCATCTCTCTCTGCCCCTTCCCTGCTCATGCTCTCTCTTTCAAATATAAATAAAACATTAAACAATTTAAAAAATATATATAAATTTAGTATATGACCCATTAATTTCATCCATAGGTTTCTAAGAGAAATGGAAACATATATCCACACAAATATTTGTGTGTTCAGAGCAGCATTACCCATAATAGCGAAAAAGTGAAAACAATCTAAATGTCAACCAACTAGTAAATGGATAAATAAAATGTGGTATATGCATATAATAGAGTACTAGACAGCAATGAAAAATAATGAATTATTGGTGCATGCCAATATATGGATGAACCTCAAAAATGTTATAGCAAGTAAAAGAAGCCAGATGCACAAGACGCATATTGTATGATTACATTTACATTAAATGTCCAGAATAGGCAAATCCCGAAAGAAACAAACAAGATTAGCAGTTGTCTGGGGCTGAAGATGGAAACAGGATTGTCTATATGGATGCAGGGAGAAAAGACACGGACTGTCGGGACCCAGTATTGACTACTTGGATGATTTGGATTATACTGTTTGAAGAGTATGCAAAGTGATGAATACATTGTGGGAGAGTTGTGGACTTAGAAACCACAAGGCAACCTTTTGTCAAGGAAGGTTCAGAGCACTTGACCTTATAACAAGGGTGGGGCAGTCTTTCTCTGGGAAATCCAGAGGTTCAAACCTAATGAAATAGATTTTAGGGATGAATATTAGAGTATTAGTATTAACTTTCTTTCATTAGGATAAAGGCTTTTTTGTTTTGTTTTTTTCTCTTTATTAGGGAGAGTTGAGGTAAGGGCCCTAGACAAAACCAGTAGGGAGACTAAGAGTAACAGCCTTGTCTGGGTGTGGTGGTGGGTATGGGTAGGTGTTTAAGTGCAAACCAGAATAAAGTGGTCCCTGGGCTAACCCTGCAAAATAATTTCAAACTTAATAATGTTAGAGTGGTAAAGGCACCATTTTGTGGATGCAGAAATTTCAGCTCAGAGAGCTTCAATGACTTCTGAAGGTCACACCATAAGCAGAACCTGAGATACTAATTCAGGTCTCCTGACTCCCAGTTTGGGTCTTTCTACTACAAATGAATTTGTGCCCCAGCATTTCTTTGCAGTGTAGTAAGACCATTTTTGCCTGTTCTTTAAACTGGTAATTGATTATCCTGTGCTGAGGAGGATGCAGTGAAGGAGGAGTACTACAAGATAAATGCTCTGACTGAAAACAGCAACCCTCAGTTCCCTGGGGTGATGGAAGCCAAAGGTAACTTCCAAGTATCAGGAAATCCACATGGGAAACCATCCAAATGGAACACATTTTATCATAATCTTTGTGGTCCAAAGGGGAATACCAGAGCATGTGGAAAGATCAGTTCGGCTTTATCAGCAGTAGAAATTCTATCTATTGTCTAAGTCAGAAAGCTTTTGAACAGTCTTAGTGTAGAAACAGTTTAAAAATAGAATCTGTGCCATGAAATCATCAGCAATATAGGCAATAATATGGGCAGATTTATATAATTAAAAATAAAGTCATTAAATATAACAAAATGTACATTCTTTGATATATTTTGGTCTGTAGGACCTTTAAAAAAAATTCATCAAAGACAGGCTACAATCCAGTGGTGGCAATATGTTTATCCAGGCCATTTCATTCCATTACATCAGAGGTTGCTACAGATGGAACCAGTCAATGCCCAAGGTGGCCTGTAAAAGGCACAAGAGATAATTAAGAGAGTAGGAAAAGCAGATGGAGAATCAAAAAGGAAGGAAGGAAGAAAGAGGAAACAATCTAAAATAGGAGTAAGAGGGAAAAAAGAGAGAAGTAAAGGAAATAATAAAAGCGAAACGAATAGAGATATATGTGGTAGGCAGTTCATTGCTTCAAGAGAATTTATCTCATCCTGCTTTATATATTCTCTCTCCATTTTCAACACCACCATAATCCAACATTTTACTGCAGAAGAAATAATGTTTGTTGTAAAAAAAATTAGAAAATATAGAAAAGCAAAAAGAAAATTAACATTAGCTATAATTCCACCATCTAGATTAAATCACTGTCAACATGTCAGTCAATAACATTGTCATCTTATTTTCAAAACATTTTCTTTTTACAAAAATGGAATCATACTACCTTTATTTCTTTGTAGCCTGATTTTTTTTCACAGAAATCATTATAGATATTTTTCTACCTCAAAAATATATACTTTTAAAATATTTTATTATTACTTTTTTAAAGTTTATTTATTTTGAGAGAGAGTGCCTGTGTGTGCACACTTATCCATGCAAGAGAGGGAGGGGCAGAGAGAGAGAGAGAGGGAGAGTGTGAATCCCAAGCAGTCTCCACTCTGATAGTGTTGAAAGCGTGAAGCCCTATGTGTGGAGCCCGAAGTGGGGCTCAATCTCATGAACTGGTGAGATCATGACCTAAGCTGAAATAGAGAGTCGGATGCTTACCCAACTGAGCCACCCAGGTGCTCCTAAAATATTTGAAATATTTGCCTGCATCGTAATGTAATTTCATAAGAATTTGATCTACAGTACACGTTATGAATTTTTGCTACTTTACTTTTACTTTGTTACCATGTTTGTAAAATCTCAGAATTTCTAATGTAAATACTTTTTGAGGGAAGAAAAGAATTATTTGTGGGTACTAAGGCTAGAAATAAATGAATTATATGCTGAAGTCCTGTACTAGACTGTGCTGAAGAGAGATTGGAAGCTTATTTGGGGAAAGAGGAATATTATTATTCCTTACTATGTAATAGATGTGTTTGAAAGAAGTTGTGTGTCCATCAGAAAAACCACATTATTATTTGAGAAGCTTTTTGAAGAAAATGCAGAAGCATGGATTGGCAAAGCAAACATTTATCATCTACTTGCAACTTATAATAACAGGGAAAAATAACAAAGCCTTAATTATGAAGTGATTATACAGCTTTTCATTGATTTCAGAAACTCTTATGCTGCACCAGGTCTTTACAATGTTCCCTGATATTTCAGATCCACAGTTATTTGTTGCTAGTAACTCACATTTACCTTCTAGAGAGATGTGATTTAGAGAAATGTGGGTTGTACTCAGGGAAGGGCATCTAACTTGACTTTCACCGGCTAATTCAGCGACTGCTTTAAGTGATTTGTATTTTCCAAAGTGATTATCTCAGCTGGTATTTCAAAATATAATCTAAATCCTTCTGTTAGTAATAAATCCACAGAAATCCATAAGACCTAGAGTGTTTCATGTTATTATTATTATCAAACATTCCTTGAGCTTTCTGACTATGTTCCAGGTATTGTATAGGGCCAAATGTTCATTTGCGATTCTTACCTAGAGGGGCTCACAGTCCAAATTTGGCCTAAAGAGAGCAGGAATAAGAGATATTTACAAAAAATTATGTTCTTGTGGTTAGTCAATGAATACAATTTCCTGTTTCTCACTGTAATAATGATTTATGAATGACAGTGGTAACAATCTCAAAGAGACAATTCCGTTAGCAACCTCTGCAATTATTTTTTAGCTTTGTGGGGTTAACCTTATTGGGGTTGATTAAATTCAAGCTGTGATATTTCATAAAAACTCAATGGAGGGTCCAGATGGCCCAATAATACCTCCTTTTGTGAGAGAAAATAACTTGAAGATTTTTGTCTAAGGTATTTGTGCTGGTGGGACCTGAATGAATTGTTATCCCTTTAAAAGGAGTCTGCATTACAAATAATTTTTATAAAATACTAATTATTAAAAAACAGAATTCTGCTTTCACTATTTCAGTTATGTTCTAGGACCAGAGTGGCAAGAACATGACATTTTGAAACTAGACTCTGATACCATCTTTGGGATTTCAGTCTGAAAATACAGTTCTGGAAAATCAACAGAACAAGGCTCTGTGGAACAAAATGCCAGGAAGGTCAATGCATTACATTCCTACTGTTCCAGTCCCATGCTCACAATTACCTTAACTCTTGTCAAAATATTTTCTACAGTAACAGCCAAGACATAATTAGCACCTTTTCTTCACGCTGAAAATATCATTGGTAGCCATAAAACATAAATAAATTTGGAGAAAGGCTTTCAGCACCCAACTCAGCAAATGGTTACAGGGGTTATTGGGTATATCACGATTTGCCTACTAGTGGGAATAGCACCCCATCTTACTCTGGCTTCTGTTTGTCTGGAAGTTCTACCTGTATGAGACAGGGAGAAAGAGAGAACTTTCTCTTTCAAAGGTGGGGGTTGGTGGGAGGTGGAAATGAGTTATGAAATTCAACAGGAAATTACACAATAAACAATCATTCAGTGCTTTAATTATTTGGTTAATTTTCCTTCCTTATTCTCCAACTTCTTTGTGTATTTTGTGTGTAATCAGGCGACATTGTTAAGTAGTTTGTTCTTCAAACTACTTTGCCTGTCTTGTATCAGAAGGGCAAAAGGTATTGGTCAATTTTGTCATGAATGCAAAGGCCCTTTATTTGGCTTTTTGTATGTTCTTGGTGGAGGCTACAAAAGCGAAAGTGGTTATGATCAGAGATTTCCAGCAGGGGGTGCAGCCACTTCTATAGGGTAAGTTCTTTTGAAGCCAAATCACATCAAACATCTGAATATTGCAGATGGTAGAGCTGGAATTTTGATAACATTTATGGCTGTCTTCTCTTTTGATCCTAGAAAAACCATGCATATTAATATTTTGTTAGGACATGTTAAAGAACTAGAAATTTGTGGAGAATATTTAGATTAAAAACCTAAAATGCCTGACTGAAATCTTATTCTGCTAATTTTTTCAAAGTAAATGACAAACAAAGCTTCGGGTAATTTTAATTATCCAGTAGAGTGGAATAAGTGGTTAAATTTTTTATTTTAGATAAGAAGAGTAGATGGTCTGAGAGAGCTTGGTAATATTTACTCATCTCTCACTCTCTCTCTCGTGTGCATGTGTAAAGAATAAATCACTTATTTTCTCAAAATTTCTCCTTTGGGTGGGGAGGGTGAGTGTTTAAAGCTATTTATCTGAAGGCCTGGCTCCTGATAAACTTTAGGAGATGCCATCTTATTCTTTGTCTTTTATTTTTTCCTCTTTATTGCCTTTTATTTGTAGATAACTAAGCATTTTCAGCCATAGGACTTTGGCCCCCAATCCTCATGTTCAGATTTTTATTTGTACAGAAAACTATAATGCTTCATTTTTTGAGAAGAGTAATATAAAAACAATAAAAATCTGTTAACTTTTTCATAATAGTAAGCAGTTTTAGACTATGTATTAATAAGGAGCAAAGTTCTAAATTTCTATACCCCTTAAATCAAGATGGATGATGGACTAATAGTAATGTCAGCTCTGAAAATTATCCTTTGAAAACTATGGCTATGTTTGTTTGTTTGCTACATTTTCTGGGTCTTCATTATGAGATAATGAGATTTCAAGTCTTTTTTTCCCTCCAGAATCAGGTCTTGATTCTTTAGTATCATGTCCTGTTTTAAAGGAAACATCATCATATAAAGAAGGTATAATTTTCACCTTCTTTATATGATGATGTTTCCTTTAAAAGCCCTGATTTATTTGACTTTGGTTTATGTTGATACATGTCCATGGTTAGGACATTTCTGATTATTTAGGGAGTAATTTTTTAAGTATCTTTCAGGTGGACACCTTATAACACTTAACATTTCAGAGTCAAAGTTGTGACTCTGAATCAGCTTACTGTATTTTTAAGGACTCTTAGTACAAAGGTGAATGAAATGCATTTAAATGCATGAACTCTCCTACCTGTACAAGTGGTATGGATACTTTAGGGCATCAGTACCTCACTTTGATGGTTCCACTCCCTTCCCCAATTTATTCCTCTTCTCTTTTTCTCCTTTCCTCCCCTCTATATTTACTTTAAGTTTTCTTTTGCATCCTTCCCTGTGTATGGTTTGATAGAAAATAAGTACCTACAGTCCTTAACTACTTAACATCTTTGGCAGCATTCAAATGCAAGAAAGTGGCTACAGTAAGGAATTTTAGTGATGCCTTTTTACAGTTAGGGAGTAAGAGACAGAGGAATTAAACACCTCTCTTCTGCTTTGTCTATTAAGTTTACCTTTGAGAAATAATGCAGAGTAGAGGGGCAAGGGTGTG
Source organism: Herpailurus yagouaroundi (assembly GCF_014898765.1). NCBI lineage: Eukaryota > Metazoa > Chordata > Mammalia > Carnivora > Felidae > Herpailurus > Herpailurus yagouaroundi. The sequence goes on from NW_024412396.1 coordinate 10,742,065, forward strand.
AACAAACTTGTGCTGGAATACTGGAATAGATTTACTGACAAATTTTGTAATTTTTACAAAAAGGCACTTTTGTTTTTCTAGTTTAGTAACAGACCATAAATGTACTTCTGGTTGGCAGCAGCTGCATCATTATAACACAAAAAAGCAACCTTGGCTACTTCCAGTACCTTATGTAAGAAATAAAGAGTAACTTGAATTTAAAAGACTTTTTAAATGTTAACTTTACTGATGATTAACTGTTTTCAGCGTAGAAAACAAATCTTCCCCCAAGAGAAATTCTCCCCCAAATTACTTCTTTTAGACTTAACAAATTGGGGTAGATTCATGTTTTTGCTCATTTTTTATCTGCTGGCAACTATTTTCAGATCTCTAAGATTCTGATGACCTTGGGAAAGTCGCAGGACTTCAGTTTCTTCAATGGTAAAAGGAAAGGCATTTTTCTACTGTCCGTCCTTTCTCCACCTTTCAGTACCAATGCCCGGAAGAGAAATACATAGAAAGCCCAGGGCACCCCCAAACTTGTAAAATTTTGTAAGCTTAAAAAAATATCGAATATACTTAAGGCTGTATAATAGAAGCCTGGTGGCCGATGTTTCCTAAGATTAGGCTGGTAGTGGTGTGGAGCTGGCGTCTTTGGGGCCACCTTAAACCCCTAAATCTTGGTATCTCGCTCAACTTCCATTAAGAATGGAATAAACTACGGGCCTGTGCGTCTCTGCCATGTCGATGGAGAATGGGATTCTTGCTCCCATGGAGTTCTGCCTTCTGGGTGAGTATGGCACCAGGTCCCGGGCGGGTGATGTCTGTAGTAAGCGAGCGATCCCCAGACAGGAAACTGGCTGCACATGCAGAAGTATCCATGCGAGCAGGTCCCCGCCAACGTGTTAGGGCGCATATTTTCCTCTCTTCAATTCTTTAATGCTCTGAGACCGTAGGGGAATTTACCGAAAATCTTTCAGTGCCCGTGCGAGGTTTTGCAACGGCTAACACGGTATCAGGTTCTTTTGCAGTACTGTGGTTTGCTCTCAGTTTCAGCCAGAAACCGGAACAGAAGGAAAGGGAGAACGCAGGGAAGGTTCGGAGACTACCGCGCTCAGGGCTGCATGGTCTGCAGCTTCTAAAGTGTGGAGGATGGGACGGAGGAGGAGAATACGGAGAAAGGGGAAAGCGGAGGAAAAATACCCACGCCAATGGGTAAAAGGGAAAAGGTGAGAAGGAATGGAGTAGGAGAGGGAACCAATGGGTGGGAGAGGCGGAGGAAGAAGGGGGAGGGGCAGAAGCCAATCGAGGAGCCCGGACGCGAGCGAGGACGCGGCCCCGCGCTTGCTCCCCTCCCTCCGGCCCAAGCGCTCGCGCCTTCCCAGGCTCCCCGGAGACGAGGGCAGGGGCGGGGCCCAGCCGGGCGCGCGGCGCGGGAGGCGCCGCGAGGTGAGGGCGGCGGGGGCGGGGAATTGTGGGGAGGGCGGTGCGGGTACGCGCGCGCGCGCGCCCCGTCGAGGCTGCGCCGCCGCTCCGCCCCCGGCCGGGTGTGTGGCTGCGCGCGCGCGCGTGCGTTCCGGCGGTGCGCGCCGGGAGAGATGCTGAGGTAAAGTTCGGGAGAGAGGGAGAGAGATCCGTCAGCGCGAGGGAGCCCGAGTGGCCGCCATTACTGAGCCCGGCGCGGCGGCGGGCACTGGGGAAGGGGGGAGGGACGGGGCCGCCGCTGGTGGCGGGAGGGAGGGAGGGAGGGTGGGTTACCCGGCAGCGGGAGCTGTAGGGCTTAAGGTTTCGGGGCGTGTGTGTTGGGGAGGGCGGGGGGAGGTGGCTGAGGGGACGCGGCGCTGGGTGAGCGCGCCGGGGAAGAGAGGCGAGCAGAGAGTGGAGGAGGAGGCGGCGGCGGCGGGAGCGCTCCCCAGGAATGTCGCTGCCGCCGCCACCGCCGGGGCCGCTGCCGTTGAGGAGGAGACGGAGGAGACCCACGGTGTTAGGTAGGACCTTGCCATCTCAGCCCCTCCGGGCCTGCCCGCTCGCCCCCTCCCCGACCGGGACCCTCCCGCCACCGGCTGCCCCGCTCGGTCGCCGCCGCCGGTTGTAACCAGTTCAAGGCGCTGGGGCCCCGCAGCCACGGAGGGGAGCCTGGCGCCGCGCTCGGTCCTCGCAGGCCGAGCGGGGAGCGGTTGCCCCGGGGGGGGGGAGATACGGTCGGCGTGAAGGGCAGAGAGGCCGGGGGAGGGGGCGCTTTCTCCACAGGTGACGCGGCCGGGGTCGCTGGAGGCCTGGTTGTGGCCGGGGATCGCGCCGGCCCCGCCAGGCGTCCGCTCTCGCCCGCCGCCCTCACTTGCCCTGCTCTCCGATGGTACGTGGGGAGGGAAGGTGGCGGTGTCTGTTGGCTGGGTTGCTGCTGTTAACGAGTTCCACCTGGAAGGGGGGGCGGGGGGTGGGCGCATATTCACGGAAACACAATCTTCATTGCAAACTTAAGCGCTTTTCAGGGGGATCGGCCCTTTCACTTTTCCCCGATCTCCCCCACTCCTCCCTGGGTTCTGTTCACCAATTTCCCATCTGCTGCGAAAGCTCGGGCAAGGGTGTGAGAAGTTGCACTGCGCAACCAAAACACGGGAGTCTTCTGGGTTGACTGCGTCCGGCTTGAGGCTTTGATACTGAGTGCTTGCTAGAATAACCTTTAGATTCTTCCTCTGTTTCCACTAAAGAAAAGTATCGGGGTGGGGGTGGGGAACCGCGCGGGAGCGCGCGCGCACTTATCCACACATAAATACTCACTCCCTCACACCCTCCCTCTTCAGCGTTATTAGAAATGCAAGTGAGGTGGAGGCTGTGGGTGTAGCTGACGCCGAAAGGTGCTCGGAAGTAAAGGCAAACTATTGGGACGTTTGGTACAATTCCGACAAAGTTGTAGGGAGACGCTTATACTTTTGCCATACGATAGAAATCCAGTTTTGGCTCATGCTTAATAAATGGGAATTTTAAGTGTTCTAAGTCTCGACCAAAATAGACCTACGTACGCCCGTTTTTAAGTTTAAATTCCTAAATATAATTTGCCTTTTTCTTTGTGATAGATAGGAAACGATGTCATTTTTTAAAACTACTCATTTGTAAAACGGTGGAATACGTCGTTGTATTTACTGGTATTTGCTTATGCTGCCTTCTACAGGTGTGTGTGTGTGTGTGTGTGTGTGTGTGTGTGTGTGTGTGGGAGGGGTTTGCCGGCTTCACCTAAAACACCCAAAATCAGTACTCAGTTTGAAAGCATATGGGGGGGGGGGGCGGAGGAGTTATTTGCATTGAATTCATTTGTATTCACTTCTGGAAATATTTCTCAAAATCTTCGTTTAAAATGGTTCTTTTCACAAAAATTTGATCCAGATGCAACATTTGGAAAAATATTTGGTTAAGATATATTAGTAAAATGTGTTTTGGAGATGTTTTACTGTCAATTTCACTTGACTTCACTATGATAAAACTGTATTCTTAATGAGTATTTTTAGATATACATACCATATAGGTAATCTACTAGACAGTTGCCAAATTAAGGTTTTATTTTCATTTTAAATTGCTTTCTCATTTTTGGCTCTTTCAAATTGACCCACATTTCCCATATGTGTAGTAGAGCAGAGGAAGAGAGTGTTGTGTTGATCACCAAAAAACTTGCACAGGCCTTGGAGCACTTTATGAGACTAAATGTACATGATTAAAAATCTGCGTATACCTATGTATTTAACTTTCAAGAAATAGCACTATTGATCTGACTGACTTAAAGCAGTCTTTAGTCAGAAGGACACAGATGACTAGATGACAATTGATTTGGTTGTCATGTGTAGGCTACATTTTTTTAATTCACCTTAGCATATATTATTTTACCATTCTTTGTATATGTTAGTTATAAGAGCATTGGGGAATGGATCAGTTATACTTTGCTATAAGAAAGAATTGTTGCAGAATTCTGATATGTTTGTCATTTTTTAGTACCCCACTCTCATTTAAATTAGGGTTTTTTTTTGGTTTTGTTTTGTTTTTAAGGAGAGTGTGCAAGCGGAGGAGAGGGGCAGAGGGAGAGAGAGAAAGTCATAAGCAGGCTTCACACTAAGCTCAAAGCCAGACTTGGGACTCCATGCCACGACCCTGGGTCGTGACCTGAGCCGAAATCAGGAGTCGGATGCTCAGCTGACTGAGCCACCCAGGTGCCCCACTTTAGCAATTTAAAAAATGTATTCCAAAATTAATATCTTAATTCTGTCACATCTGTAAAATGTTTTAAGCCCCACACTTTTTTTTTTTTTTTCCTGTTGTAAAGCAGAGTTAGTACACTTAACCCTTTTGGAGAAAATAAATTATTTTGACCTTGAAAATTAAGATTTTTTTTTGAGGAATAAAATACTGTGTTTGCATTCCTTTTTTGGAAGTTGTACAGCTTAGAATAATAGTTTTTAACTCATTTTTTTAATACTGAAGGAAAAGTTATGTCTCAGGAAGATTACTAAGCTTTTTCAACATTAGCAGGACTTCAGGTAAGTGTTGCCTTTAGTATTCCTCATTTAAGTATGAAATGGCATAATACAAATTTTCTTGATAGCTACAGAGTAAGTTTCATTTGTTGCAACTTCAGGTTCCTTAGAAATTTTAAAAAGTATTAGAGCTGTAAGACCCATGATTTTTTTCTTTGCACACAAGAAGGTATGCAGAGAATATAATTGACTCAGGTGCTCTGCTTTAGTAGTATCGATGTTTCTAAAAAATGTTTGTACAATACATTTAAAGTACACTAAGAAAATTTGGTTTTCTAAGAATGGTGAAGAAACCTTGATAAAGTCATTCATCATATGGTGACTTGAGTAAGCAAGCTTCTATTTGTTTAAATGCAGGTTGTAGTTAATCATTTTATCAAACCAGGAAAAACCATATTAGAAATTTAAAAAGTTCAGTGCTAAAAATATTAAGTATGAACTTTAACTCAATTGGTTTTAAAACTCTGGTACTTGAACCCCTTACGGATTTTTCCTGGATGGCATGAGACCTCCTTTGACAACCCACCCTCCCAAACCACTGTCACTTCTATTTTTGGTAAATCTATTGTACTTAAATATGAAAATTCCTTTGAAAAAAGAAATCTATGTGTAAAAGAAGGCCTTTGATTTGTTATTCATTAATTCATATTATCTTTATTTAGCATTTGCTGTGCGCCTGGCCTTGAGGATACCAAGATAAATTAGAGATTGTGTAGCTTGAGCTTTAGTTGACAAGGTAGTAACTATAAAGGAGTAAATACGTACAAGTACTAAGAGATGCAGAAAAGAGAACAACTATTTCTATCGGGGTCTCTTTGGGAATCGTTTATAGAAAAATTAATCAGTTGAATTTGGATATATTAACTGCAAATAGAAGTTTGAGATGGTAAGCAAGGTTGATTTTTTTTTTTCCCCCTGTATTTTGGAAGTTGCCTGTCCACAATACTTAGATTTGCAGTAAAAATAGATTATTAATGTTTGGCCATGTCTTTGTGTTGGACTCCTTAGAACTATTACTTGGGAATAAGAGTTATGAATAACTTTATAATTTTAGGGTTAAAATATGACCCGTATGTGTCTCTTGGTTAGATTCTACAGCTTTCATCATGAAGAGTTAATGACAAAAGTGAATTTTCATTTTTCTAGCTTCATATTAGATTTAGCATATTTTATTCCTGAACAATAATTTTTTGAGCAGCTATGGCACTGTAAGTGATACAAGGAAATATAAAATATTACTCCCTTAAAAGAGCTTATAGCTTTGGTGGAAAGAGAGCTGGACAATTTAGCAATGGTTAGATGCCAGCTCAACATAGAGTAGAAGGAGCCATATAGAAGGCAGGACATACTGATTTAAAAATCAGTGTAAAGGAATTAGATAAAAAAGATAAGATTTGGAAATTGAAGAGGATTGGAATAAGTAAGGAAAAAACAACTAGATAAGTTAATGACCTTGTAGACCAAAAGCACAGGGAAGTGAGGATAGGTTGGCAGGTGAGAGGAAAATATAAGGTAAAAATGTAAGAGCATCAGTTTGTACCTTGAGAAAAACTGAAAGATGTGGGGAAAAGTTAATAGGTTAGATAGAAGGTTAATAGAAGGAGTGATGGGGAAAGAAACAATTTTTGTGTTACTATTTATCCTCTTTGCTGTATTTGGCATTACCAGCAGCCTTGAAAGAAGTTGTACGTTGGTTCTGATAGTTTGTTAGTTCTCTTCCCATTTATCATGTGTTCTTCCTGATCCAAAATTTTGTTTCTTTCCATACTTAACTTTTCAAAGCCAAATAATAGCTCTTTTTATTTACTTATTTTTATTTTGGTTGACAGTTTATAGAACTAGTGGAAAATTAACATTCCTATATGATCTGAGCTTTGAAAAATCCAGATTTGCTACTCTTCTTTGTTGACTAAGTAATTACTTAGATGTTTTTTATAAGAGTAGTAAATGATCTCTTACATAATTTTCTTAAGGTTATGATCTTCAAATTTATGTTGCTAATCTTGATGTTGCCTTATTTCATTTCTTTATTTTGATTTTTCTTCAGAAATACTGTCACCTGAAACTCAAGTGATACTACCGTCTGTTGCTGAAACTGAGTTTTTCATTAAGAAACATTGACTCATTTGTCTTTATTATCATTAGCAGCCAGTCACCAAATTCTTTTTTCTTGGATTGCTCTTTTCATTTCTGTGATAGTTCAGGTGTTTCAAGTCTCCAGTATTTGTCCATCTCTTGGGCTTTGTGCCTCAGCAAATCTAATTTTGTATTCCACTGCTAGTTTATAATGGCTTCTTATTGCTTATTACAAGGTTTAACTCCTGCTTGCCCTTGAAGACCTTCTTATTGTTGTACCTTTTATCTTCAGAAATAAGTGAAATAAGAAATAAGTCTACTTTTCATCATGACAGCTATGCTCAACCATTCCACCCTAATCACACACCTAGAATTACTTCTTTTTAAAATTCAAATCCAGTCTATTTTTCAGAGTTGCCTCCAGTCCTTTCTCTACTCTGAAACTTAATCTATTCCAGGAGTTTCCAAGTTATGACCTTTGGACCAGATCTGGTCTTTTGCTTCTGTATAATGGCTTTTTACATTTTGAAATGGTTAAGAAAACAGTTAAAAGAATAATATGTGTGATATGTTAAAGTTATATGAAATTCAAATTTTAGTTCTCAGGCACAACCATGGTCATTCATTGAAGTATGGTCAATGGCTGTTTTTGCGCTATGACCACAGAGTTGGATTGTTCTAACAGACACCGTATGGATGCAAAGCCTAAAATATTTACTGTTTGGCCTTGTGCAGAAAAAGTTTTCCAAACCCTGATCTATTCCAACTTGCACTGATCTTTCATTTTTTTGAATTCCTATTGCACTTACCAATTCCATGGTATAGCACATTGTCTTCTCAGTTATGGTGCTGTAAAGTTTCTTTAAAAATAGTGGAGGAGGTACTTTTAAGCCTCTCCCCACCCCAATATATACCTTCTTTTTAGTCTATACATCTTCCTGAGATTCTTATTCAGCCACTTAATGTTCCCATCACGGAGAAAATTGTTAAGCCTTATTTAATGTAGTTTGTATCATGAAAATAATGATTTCCCTCTGGTATAGCATTATAATTTTGAATGTGAAATCATGCCCTTCCCTTCACTTCTCTGTTTTCTCCAAAGCGAGAAGACTCAGACTCTGGAAGGGAGGTGAACATTTTCATAGTGCCAGCTTAGTGGACTTTCCTGCATATACCTTTGTACCCTCAAAACTTCTGACATAAAGCTGAGCAGATAGTGGTAACCACAGTAAATACTTAATGGATTGTTTACATAGGTTGATATAAATCAGGCGACCTTTGGTTCTTCTGTTTTCACCGGAGTGAGGAAATGGTCTAGAAAGAGTTTAGAATAACTTTCATACCAAGGCGTGGGACATAACATGTTGTTAGAGGAAAGTGTCGATTAAATAATAGGGTAGGCAGTAATTCTGTTTGGAAATATTTTAGGTCATTGGTTTTCAGATATTTTATGCAGTGAAACTTTTTTCAAAGAATAAATATTTGAAATATCAGAAGATAAAAATGAATGAAAACAGAATTATCTTTACTGAGTAGGGCTTGGGGAGGGAGCTCCAGAGTACTGCCTACTTGGACCCTCCTGGAAATACTTCCATTGAGCCTTCAGGCTTGCCTAATTTGTGTTAACCAGCAAACTGTTGGTCTTGGACAAATCTGGACTTTTTATATTAGAATATTATGCTATACTAATAGACTTAGGGCCCATAGCATTGTGCAATTTTTGTTAATTTTGACTAGAAATACGACTTCAGTGGTTTAGGATCTGAGTTTGGAGACTGGCCCAATTACTCATCAAATATTTGAGTAGCCAGTTTGTGTCAGGCACTGTTTAGGGTGTTGGGAATGTGGTAAAAACAACAGCAACAAAATCTCCATTCTAACATAGTTTAATCCTAAATCCTAACCAGGATATGCTTCCAGGTTATTTAGTCACTACATAAATTGTTGAAATTTTTAATAGATTCTCTTCATTCACTTGATTATAATCTTGTGTAAAGACCAATTCATTGGAATGTCTTTAGTGTTCCTTTCAACCTTAAGATTATGTGCTTATGTGGTAGAATTCTTGGTCAAAGAAAATGTTGTGGAATATAATTGACTCTTCTACAAGTATTACATTGTTTAATGACTTAACTATTGTATATGTTAAAATGGCTTTTTCATTTCCTCTTCTAGTTTTTCGCTAATAATAAATTTGTTAATTAATAAATTTGTTACTGAGAATAAGAATTAAGTACTACTGTATCAATATTGTACCATATTCATCTTTAGTAAATCAGTTGATAACTTTTATTAAGCTAGGTTACATCACCTGAGACTGAAATATATGACAGTCTTCGGGCTCCGATCTGTCTTTTGTCAAATATTTGATTATGTAAGAGATAACTTTGACTTAAAGAAGCTGGAGCACGTAATTACAAAGATCCTTCTGTTTAGTTCTGGAAAATGTAATTTCTTATAATATTTCTGATTCTAAAAGTTTCAAAAATTAGGGCTAAATGTATTATAGATCATAGTCTTTATTCTGGTGGCTTAAGTTTTGACTGTTTTTGGAATCTTGAAATAAATGTGCATTTCTTCCATTAGTAGCTTTAGATTAATATATTACAGTGCTTATTCAGTAAACAAATGTGCTTTCCTCTTTTTGACCAAAGAATTAAGAACATTTTGATTTTAATATTTATTAGCATTCATGCATTTATTGAGTACTAAGTAGGAGGCACTGTTGGAATCTTGTGGAATATATTGATGAAATAAAGATTTATGCCTTTGTGGATCTTTGTTAAATCTGGAGTAGGGGTGGGGAGAGGGATAGAGTCTAATGACAAGTAAATAAGTTGCAAGTAAATTAGGAGGTAAGGTGGACTTTGGAAGTTACTAGGAAAAGTAAGTGTAGAGGCAGAGGCATGCTTAGCATGTTAAGAAATTGTGTTAGTGTTCCTCATTGTGTCTAGAGCAGAATGAGTGTGGGAGAATATATGAGAGTAGGTCAAAGAATAAGATAGGTTTGGAGAAGGCAGATCTTATGCCATAGAAAGGATTTGACTTTTAGGAGCCACTGGAGGTTTTCGGACCTAAGAATGGGAAGCTCTGACTTACGTTTTAAAAGAAACTCTGGCTGCTCTGATAGTGATAGGGGAAGGGGAGCAGGAGTGGAAGCACGGAGATTAATTGGGAAGCCTTGGAATAATCTAGGGCCAGATATGATGGTGGATGGGTCAGATTAGAGCACTAAATGTAATGAAAAGTGATAAATTCTAGATATGAAGATAGGACCAACAGGAATTTCCTGACATGGTGTAATAACTTAAAAGTGTAAAATAATTAAGATATCACACCTTTTATCTATGAATGCAGAAGTTTTGTGAGAAGATAGAAAACAAAGTTTTAGTTTAAATCCAGAATTACTAAGAATTCATTTTTTTCAGTTTCCTAGATTCCTTGTAGAACTTAAAAGCTTTTGTTTTTGTTTTTCATGGAAAGCCACTTCATGTTATTAAAACTCGATTAAGAGGAACAAGTTGTGTTTGAATGACTTAGTAAAATATCTTTGAAAACTTAGTTGTATAGATCGCTTCATTTCTGAGACAATTGTAGGGACCACTCAAGAAGAATATTAGGCAAATAGTTGCTCTCTCCCTCCAACTCTCTCATCAACTGTAGCTCCACTGAAGTTAAACATTTTTCGTTAATTTCTGTGAGGATACTTAATCTAAACATTTCCTTGAAATGGTTATAAGGTAAACTTAAAGGCAGAATGAGAAAGAAACTGCATTGCAAACAAAAAGCAGTAGTCCTGCTTAAGAAAATAAAGATGGGTCATCCAGAGACTCATTTTAACTGGATTGCTTTGAGTAGGTCATTTCTACTTTTGTCTTGGTTCCTTCATGGGTAAAAATATGAGAAAATGAGAACAAGTTATATGAAAGTCACACCAAAAATCAGAAAGATGTAGGAATCCACATTATCAGATATTACCATTACACATATCTGAAAGGAATTTTCAAATTAAATTGAATAATCTGCATATATATATATATTAGCCATTAGTTTATTACTGGGAGCACACAAAAAAAGAAAGGATTTTTTTTTTTTTTTTTTTTTTTAAGCACAGAAGAAAAACTGCCTCAGTTGGTTAATGGACAGGAATTTTGACCTGGATGTTGAGGGCCAGAAGGTAATTCATGTAAGTATATACTATCCAGGTGTCTGAAATTAAATGCCCTTATAACCAACCTATTACAGTCAACCTCATGAAAGCTATCTTTCTCTGATGAGGTGGTAATACCATACTCACCTAAACAAATAGCAAAATGTTTTGGATGACCGGTGACAGTTTTTTTTTTTCCCCTAGTCTATGGTTTCTCAAACTTTTTTAAAATCTGAAAACATTTTTTTATTACTATATTTTATTTTATTTTTTAACATTTATTCATTTTTTTTGAGAGAGAGAGAGAGGGGGAGAATGTGAGTGAGTGGGGGAGGGGCAGAGAGCCAGGGAGACACAGAATCCAAAGCAGTCTCCAGACTCTGAGCTGTCAGCACAAACCACGAACCGTGAGATCATGACCTGAGCTGAAGTTAGAAGCTTAACGTACTGAACCACCCAGGTGCCCCAGAAAACATTTTTATTAAATTAGGGCTTTTGAAAAAAAAATTAAAAAAAAATCTTTTGGGTTAAGTAAACTTCTAAATTAGATAAAGAGTGCACTGCTTTGATGAGAGATTTGGAGGGAGAGAGCAACTATTTGCCCGGTATTCTTCTTTCCTACCTGTAGGTGAAAGAATTTTCCATCATTGTTTGAAAATCACTATGGTGACTCATGACATAAAGCTCTGCAGCTGACTTCATAATACCAGCAGGTAGCCTTCTTGAAAGAAGAACATGGATGTTACTTAAGTGTCTAATTGATAGTTTACTGTGAATTTGGTGTGAAAACCATAAATGTCATGTAGAGCTACCTTATTTCTAATTTAAACTTTAATATTCATGATTCAAAGCCTGCCACTATCAAATTTATTAGGATGTGTAGAAGCCTCATTATAAAATTTGATATAATAGTTTTATTTCTCCTTAGATAAGAAGCTTTCCATTTTTCACTGACCTGTGAAAGGGTGGTAACTTCATGCCTTCACTCATCTTCTTTTAATTTTAAGACCCTTTTCTTTCTGAAATTTTTATTTTTAATGTTTCTTTATTTTTGAGAGGGAGAGCTTAGGTGGGGGGCACAGAGAAGGGGACAGAGGATCCAAATTGGTTCTGTGCTGATAGCAGTGAGCCTCATACAAGGCTTGAACTTGTTAACTGCGAGATCATGACCTGAGCTGAAGTCGGACGCTCAGCCAACTGAGCCACCCAGATGTCCCTGTGAAACTTTTAAAATACATTCTACGATAAGAGTGTTTTCATTTCTGCTTACACTCTATAGCTTAAGATAGAAAGCTACCTCAGTATTTTGAGGTACATGCTGTAGGAGAGCAGAAACGTGTCTGTTAATGTTTGGGTAAGCATATATGAGGAATGAATAGTGACTATTAAGGCGCAAGGGATTAGGTTTGTAGTTGAGAATTTTCTATAATACTTAGGTTCATATGACAATGTACTGTTACTTTTCTGTTAACTTTGTGTCTCTTAAACTGGAAGGCAGGGGACAGTCTTAACATGCTTTGAATTGCTTAGTTTTCAGAATAGATGTTTGTTTAATAAAGAGCCATATGTAGTGCTAGTGTTTATGCTGTTGAACATGAAAATTCCCCAAAGTAATCACTAGGTAGGTTTTCTTTTGATGTACATTTTAAAGAGTATTGTCTGCAGTTTTCTGCTTTTCTAGTAAGACGAAAGGATTCTATTCCTTGTTTTCGATTTTTTTCTTAATTGTTAGTTATGGAATCATTGTGGTGTTTTCCCAAACTAATTTCCTTTTGCCTCTTTATCACTGTATATAATGTTGTTATCCAGTTCATTCATTGTGTTTTCTTACCAGTAAATACAAATATTCTTTTACACAGTTTAGGTAAAGAAAGTTAAACTTGTGCTAGGTGTAAATACCCAATTTGACCAGATTAAGATTTTTTAAAAGGTTTATTAATTAAAAAGAGTTAATAGGATTGGAGGGACTGCCCCAATTTCTCTTACTTCTAGTTATCATATACATTGCTGCCAGATAAATTTTTTTAAGTCACAGGTCTGACCAGATCATTTTTTTGAAAAAATACTTGACTGTTTCACTGGTTCTAAGAATCAAATTAATAAACAGAACTAATGCTTATTAAACCCTTTGTTGGCGAGGTGCTTAACATTTAAAAAAATGATTTACTTCTTAAATTTATATAGATACACAGCCCCATTTTATAGATGGGGAAACATGTATCAAAGCAGTTTTGGTTTTACTGTTGTCATAAACTCAAATAGATTTGAAATAACTTTAACTACTTGTGTTGCTTTTTCTACATAGGATTATTTTATTAGGAAAGTGAATCTAGTAAATGCTTTGTTTGAATGTCATATGGCAGATGCTAGTATTTATAGTTGAGGCTAATAGAATAAAGTACATGAATACAAAAGTCTGAAATTTTACTTTTTAATATTATTTTACCAGAAATGTTAGTCATAATTCTGAATTACAATTTCTGTTACTCATTAGTTGTTAGTATAGTAAGTGTACAGTATATTTTGAATAAATGTTTACTTGCATTTGAGGTCAGTGTAGAAGCCAGGTATTTGGGGCAAGTGGTGGTTCTTTTCTTTGTATTTTTTCTCTATGTTCTTTAGTTTGTTTGAACTGAAGATAATTTTCACATATGTTGATGTCCAAATGATATATTGCTTTTAATTCAACCTCAGAAGAATGAGGAATCTATAAATAAGATTATTCTAAAAGACTGATTCATTGCTTCCACATAAATAACCTAAATTAAATTGCATGTAGTTCTTCCAGGTTATTTAATGTTGCTAGTGTATCAAATACTTGTAGAAGATTATCTCAAATATATAATCTCCAAATTCTTTATCTTACTGCTACTTAAAATGTGGTCCATGAGCTTTTTGTAGCTACTCTTAGAGGAAATAAATACAGAAATCAAGAACATTTAGAAATAATTTGACAGTGATGTTATGTCTCTTCAATCTAATAATTGGGGCTTGGATTTTTAAAAAACTGTATTTATTGCATTTTGCAAAATTGAACATGCAGATATGAAATAAAAATTGATCCTTTGATAGTTTGAGAAACTTTGGTCTGGTTAAATACTCTCAGTATTTGTATTAACTGTCCATTTCTACTTACCTATTGAAGTGTGTGAATATTTTAAATTTGTTTTTGGGCATAACATTTTATAGATTTCACAGGAGCATGTTGAAACTTCATGAACAATTTTATTTAATTCTAACATCTTGCTAAATTTGTATGAAATTCCATTTTAGGGAACAAGTTTTGGGGAATAATGTAATAGAAAGCAGGTTGTTTTGAAAGTTGTGAGAGAGTTGTTAAGGCAACTAGTTGCTTTAGTTATCAGCAAACATACCTCCAGTCACAGAAGGCAGGAAAATTGAGGGAGGGGAAAGGACTAGTTGTTTCTTCAAACTTCTAGGAAGGAATAGAGACAAAACACACATTTGGTCAGTAGGGGCTTAGTTTAAAGCTTGTGAAACATTAAATTTTGTATGTAATTATTTTAATTATTAGATTTCTCTTAAATTTTTGAAGTCCGGTTGCATTTATAATGGTAAATCATAAGCAGTGTTTAATGGTGGTTTCAAACCTAAAATACATGTAACATTAATATCCATAGTGCTTTGTTACGAACATCTGTAGTATGTATATAATTTAATATGTAACTCCTGATTAAGTTTTGTCCTTTTTCTCCTCTTTCTAGGAAGATGATCGTTATGATCTTGAAGACCTTTCTGCATAGAAATGAGGGAAGTACAAAGAACCAAATATAGTTCTGAACTTTCGGATCTGTATTTTGAGATGATTTTATTTTCAGAATGAGAAGTATATCTGGTTATCTTTATGAATGTAGAGACATGAGAAGAGAGTTATGATGGCAAAAAACAAAGAGCCTCGCCCCCCATCCTATACGATCAGTGTAGTTGGACTCTCTGGGACTGAAAAAGACAAAGGTAACTGTGGAGTTGGAAAGTCTTGTTTGTGCAATAGATTTGTACGCTCAAAAGCAGATGAATATTACCCAGAGCATACTTCTGTGCTTAGCACCATTGACTTTGGAGGACGAGTAGTAAACAATGATCACTTTTTGTACTGGGGTGACATAACACAAAATGGTGAAGATGGAGTAGAATGCAAAATTCATGTCATTGAACAAACAGAGTTCATTGATGACCAGACTTTCTTGCCTCATCGGAGTACGAATTTGCAACCATATATAAAACGTGCAGCTGCCTCTAAATTGCAGTCAGCAGAAAAACTAATGTACATTTGCACTGATCAGCTGGGCTTGGAACAAGACTTTGAGCAGAAGCAAATGCCCGAAGGGAAGCTCAATGTAGATGGGTTTTTACTGTGCATTGATGTGAGTCAGGGATGCAATAGGAAGTTTGATGATCAACTTAAATTTGTGAATAATCTTTTTGTCCAACTATCAAAATCAAAAAAGCCTGTAATAATAGCAGCAACTAAATGTGATGAGTGCGTGGATCATTATCTTAGAGAAGTTCAGGCATTTGCTTCAAACAAAAAGAACCTTCTTGTAGTGGAAACATCAGCACGATTTAATGTCAACATCGAGACATGTTTCACTGCACTGGTACAAATGTTGGATAAAACTCGTGGCAAACCTAAAATTATTCCCTATCTGGATGCTTATAAAACACAGCGACAACTTGTTGTCACAGCAACAGATAAGTTTGAAAAACTTGTGCAGACTGTGAGAGATTATCATGCAACTTGGAAAACTGTTAGTAATAAATTAAAAAATCATCCTGATTATGAAGAATACATCAACTTAGAGGGAACAAGAAAGGCCAGAAATACATTCTCAAAACATATAGAACAACTTAAACAAGAACACATAAGAAAAAGGAGAGAAGAATATATAAATACTTTACCAAGAGCTTTTAATACTCTTTTGCCAAACTTAGAAGAGATTGAACATTTGAATTGGTCAGAAGCTTTGAAGTTATTGGAAAAGAGAGCAGACTTTCAGTTATGTTTTGTGGTGCTAGAAAAAACACCTTGGGATGAAACTGACCATATAGACAAAATTAATGATAGACGAATCCCATTTGACCTCCTGAGCACTTTAGAAGCTGAGAAAGTCTATCAGAACCATGTACAACATCTAATATCAGAGAAAAGAAGGGTAGAAATGAAGGAAAAATTCAAAAAGACTTTGGAAAAAATTCAGTTCATTTCACCTGGGCAGCCGTGGGAAGAAGTTATGTGCTTTGTTATGGAGGATGAAGCCTTCAAGTACATCACAGAGGCTGATAGCAAAGAGGTGTATGGTAGGCATCAGCGAGAAATAGTTGAAAAAGCCAAAGAAGAGTTTCAGGAAATGCTTTTTGAGCACTCTGAACTTTTTTATGATTTAGATCTTAATGCAACACCTAGTTCAGATAAAATGAGTGAAATTCATACAGTTTTGAGTGAAGAACCTAGATATAAAGCTTTACAGAAACTTGCACCTGATAGGGAATCTCTTCTACTTAAGCACATAGGGTTTGTTTATCACCCCACTAAAGAAACCTGTCTTAGTGGCCAAAATTGTACAGACATTAAAGTAGAGCAATTACTTGCCAGTAGTCTTTTGCAGTTGGATCATGGCCGCTTACGGTTGTATCATGATAGTACCAATATAGATAAAGTTAACCTTTTCATTTTAGGGAAGGATGGCCTTGCCCAAGAACTAGCAAATGAGATAAGAACACAATCCACTGATGATGAGTATGCCTTAGATGGAAGAATTTATGAACTTGATCTTCGGCCAGTTGATGCCAAGTCGCCTTACTTCTTAAGTCAATTGTGGACTGCTGCCTTTAAACCACATGGGTGCTTCTGTGTATTTAATTCCATTGAGTCACTGAATTTTATTGGGGAATTTATTGGAAAAATAAGAACTGAAGCTTCTCAGATCAGAAAAGATAAATACATGGCAAATCTTCCATTTACATTAATTCTGGCTAATCAGAGAGATTCCATGAGTAAGAATCTACCAATTCTCAGGCACCAAGGGCAACAGTTGGCAAACAAGTTACAATGTCCTTTTGTAGATGTACCTCCTGGTACATATCCTCGTAAATTTAATGAAACCCAAATAAAGCAAGCTCTAAGAGGAGTATTAGAATCAGTTAAGCATAATTTAGATGTGGTGAGCCCAGTTCCCACCAGTAAGGATGTATCAGAAGCTGACTTGAGAATTGTCATGTGTGCCATGTGTGGTGATCCCTTTAGTGTGGATCTTATTCTTTCACCCTTCCTTGATTCTCATTCTTGTAGTGCTGCTCAAGCTGGACAGAATAATTCCCTAATGCTTGATAAAATCATTGGTGAAAAAAGGAGGCGAATACAGATCACAATATTATCATACCATTCTTCAATTGGGGTAAGGAAAGATGAACTAGTTCATGGGTATATATTAGTTTATTCTGCCAAACGGAAAGCGTCAATGGGAATGCTTCGAGCATTTCTATCAGAAGTTCAAGACACCATTCCTGTACAGCTGGTGGCAGTTACTGACAGCCAAGCAGATTTTTTTGAAAATGAGGCTATCAAGGAGTTAATGACTGAAGGAGAACACATTGCAACTGAGATCACTGCTAAGTTTACAGCACTGTATTCTTTATCTCAATATCATCGACAAACTGAGGTCTTTACACTGTTTTTCAGTGATGTTCTAGAGAAAAAAAATATGATAGAAAATTCCTATTTATCTGATAATACAAGGGAATCAACCCATCAAAGTGAGGATGTTTTTCTACCATCTCCCAGAGACTGTTTCCCCTATAACAACTACCCTGATTCAGATGATGATACAGAAGCACCACCTCCTTATAGTCCGATTGGGGATGATGTACAGTTGCTTCCAACACCTAGTGACCGTTCCAGATACAGATTAGATTTAGAAGGAAATGAATATCCTATTCATAGCACCCCAAACTGTCATGACCATGAACGCAACCATAAAGTGCCTCCACCTATTAAACCTAAACCAGTTGTACCTAAGACAAATGTGAAAAAACTGGATCCAAACCTCTTAAAAACAATTGAAGCTGGTATTGGTAAAAATCCAAGAAAACAGACTTCTCGGGTACCTTTGGCACATCCTGAAGATATGGATCCTTCAGATAACTATGCGGAACCCATTGACACAATTTTCAAACAGAAGGGCTATTCTGATGAGATATATGTTGTCCCAGATGATAGTCAGACTCGCATTATTAAAATTCGAAATTCATTTGTAAATAACACCCAAGGAGATGAAGAAAATGGATTTTCTGATAGAACCTCAAAAAGTCATGGGGAAAGGAGGCCTTCAAAATACAAATATAAATCTAAAACCCTGTTTAGTAAAGCCAAGTCGTACTATAGAAGAACACATTCAGATGCAAGTGATGATGAGGCTTTCACCACTTCTAAAACAAAAAGAAAAGGAAGACATCGTGGAAGTGAAGAAGATCCACTTCTTTCTCCTGTTGAAACTTGGAAAGGTGGTATTGATAATCCTGCAATCACTTCAGACCAGGAATTAGATGATAAGAAAATGAAGAAGAAAACCCACAAAGTAAAAGAAGATAAAAAGGTAAGTTTAACTTATAAAACTTTACTAAACACTAATAATGTTTATGAAGATGTTTGTTTTGCCTTTTAAAATACATATTTTTTAAGGTAATGAATATTATTGAGAACTTAGGCTGCATTAGGTCATTCGGTAAATAATTAGCTCTTTTTAATGTTTTTAGTATTTTGTGAGGGTGAATTATTTTCATTACTTTTTAAATTGCATTATTTTTTACT
The DNA here is from genome assembly GCF_014898765.1 of Herpailurus yagouaroundi. Lineage (NCBI taxonomy): Eukaryota > Metazoa > Chordata > Mammalia > Carnivora > Felidae > Herpailurus > Herpailurus yagouaroundi. The sequence goes on from NW_024412396.1 coordinate 10,760,621, forward strand.
TGTGTCTTTAGTGTAGAAGTTTGAATTCTTAATCTTCAGTGTAATTATTCTAGGTGAATATGCTTATTTTCCTTTTAGAAACGGAGATATAAAGTGATTTCGCTCTTTTTTTTGTTTTTACGTATCCCATTTATCTTTTTGCCTTCTTGACCTAGCAGTTTTGCAAAATTAATTTGACCTACCAGGTTCAAAGATACTAAAATATAATTAATAATTTGTAATATTGGAAATTATTCGCAATTTTGGAATTTACAGTTCCAGGAAGCTTCTTTGTGGATGGTGGTGTAATGCCTAAAGACATGCAGAAAGGTTTCTGAAGTTTGAATTGTAACGTTCTGACCAAATAGCAATACAGTATCCATTTTCAGTAGATATTAATTTACCTGATGGTATTAAGCATTAAAAGCTTAAATATGTATGCTATTAAAGTTATAATTAATAATTTTAATTAGATCTTTATCACAGTGGTACCTTAGCACCTTTACTTCCAGTACTCTTTTCTTTGACTCTTGAGTGTGCATAAACTTTCTTCAGATTTTTTATGGTTTTAAGATAGTCTTTCAGCAGGCTTTCATTGTCCATGTTGATAATTTTTTCATCAGTTATGTATGTCCATCATCTTAGTACATATTTACTGCAGGTACTCACAACACATGCTACTAGCTAATGATCTTTCATACTCAGCTATTAATCACTAGTTTTTACTATACATTTTATCACCACCAAAAGACTTCAGCATTTTTTCTTATGTTATTAAAACTACTTAATGCATATTAACAAAAATAAAGCATTTACAGCCTTTCCATTTTAAATTGCTTTTGTGTATATGTGTGTTATTTTTCTATTTTTGATCATAAGTTTACTTAGTTGTTTTGGTAACTTTTTTTTTTAATTTTTTTTTTTTTTAACGTTTATTTATTTTTGAGACAGAGAGAGACAGAGCGTGAACGGGGGAGGGTTAGAGAGAGAGGGAGACACAGAATCTGAAACAGGCCCCGGGCTCTGAGCTGTCAGCACAGAGCCTGACGCGGGGCTCGAACTCACAGACTGTGAGATCATGACCCAAGCTGAAGTCAGACGCTCAATCGACTGAGCCACCCAGGCGCCCCGGTAACTTTTTATTATAATTTCAACTTGGAGGATAGTTGCAGGAAGGATAAAAGCTTTTGTATATTCTTTACTGAGATTTACCCTCAGGAAGCATTTTGTCCTGCTTCCTTGATCTATTTGATGTGTGTGTGTGTATTGAGGTTTATTGTTTTGAGCCCTTTGAGATTAAATTGGAGATGTTGGACTCTTTCTACCATTAAATACTTCATTTTGTGAGAACAAGAACATTCTCTTAAATACTAACAGTACAGATACCAAAATGAGGAAATTTAATGATGGTGTAGTACTATTATTTAATATACAATCTATGAGCAAACACTTAGGTTTTCAACGTCTTTCTCAATAGTTTTCTTTATATTTCCCCATTATTCCTAATTTTTATTTAGTTGCAGTAGTAGTGTATAAGTGCTTTTTTATTTTTTTCACTTAGTTGAATTTTTCCATATTGCTCCATAGTATTTCAGTTAATACCTTTACTTATTACATTGTTTTCCATTTAACAAATTGTTTTAAAACTGGGTGGCTAGGCTTCTAGGTTTTTAATTTTGCTATCATTTTTTTATTGCAGTGGCCAATTTGCATGAAAGATTGTTCTTTTTTGATTATTTTCTTTTTTAAATGTTTTATTTTTGAGAGAGCATGCGAGTGAGCACGGGGAGGGGCAGAGAGAGAAGGAGACCTAGAATCTGAAGCAGGCTCCAGGTTCTGAGCTGTCAGCACAGAGCCTGATGTGGGGCCCAAACCCACGAACTGTGAGATCATAACCTGAGCTGAAGTCAGACATTTAACATACTGAGCCACCCAGGCACCCCTAGGTCATTTCTTTAGGGTAAAAATGTTCAACAATTGAATTCCAAAGACTTAAATGACTCGATATTTATTATTACTATAGTTATTTTAGTGTTAATTTCTTAACTATGAGCACTGTGAGGAAGGAATATACCAAATTTGTATTTATATTCTGAAATTTTAGCACATTACCTGATTTCAGTTAGTTTAGTAATAATATTCCTTGAATTAAATGTTTCTCATACATGATTTGTCTTACATAGTCACTTAATTATACACATGGTCCTTGACTTAGGATGGTTCCGACTAAGATTTTTCAGCTTTATGATAGTGCAAAAGCAGTAGCACATTCAATAGAAACCATACTTAGAATTTTGAATTTTGGTCTTTTCCTGGGCTAGTGAGATGTAGTACAATATTCTTGTGATGCTGGGCAATGGTAGCAAGCTGCAGCTCCATTCAGCCATGCAGTCATGAGGGGTAAACAACCATTCTTTGCCCACAAAATCATTCTGTTTTTCACTTTCAGTACAGTATTCAGTACATTTCAGAATATTCATCACTTACTAATAGCATAGTCTTTGTGTTATGTGAATTTGCCCAACTGTAGACTAATGTGTTTTGAGAGCATTTGAGGTAGGATAGGCTAAGCTATGATGTTAGACGTGTGAGGTATATTAAGTGGTTTTTTGATTTAATGATACATATTTTCAACTTACAATGGGTTGAGCAGGATATAACCCCATCCTAAGTTGAGGAAGTTCAGGAAGATAAGAATTTTACTGAATCTAATATCCAATGTTAATTGATATTATAATTAATACAGGATTTTATTGTTTCTTTTTTAAAGATACATAAAGTAATGGTGGTATTTACATTCACCACATCTTAAAATCACTAAATACAGTAATTTGTCTTTAATTTTTGTTGTTATTCCACAGAGAAACATGGGCCTAGGTTCTCTTCTTCTTCACTTGCAATGGTTCATATATTTGCTTCTACTCAGCCTTTTGTATAATGTACCTCTTTTCATTTGGTGTCAGTCTTGTCCTCACTTCTATTGAAGTGGTGCATTGGCTTTGGGTCGTATTTATAATCTGCTTTCAGTTGACTTAACTCACGGTAGTTTGAGCTATTTTAATCTTTAGAGCTATTTTAGAATTTCCTTGTACTTTCATATAACATTGCTTTAGTTTTTAGATTCATGTATTAGAATATTTGAACTCTAAGAAAATTGAAGAAATTCTATTTTAGAAGTTTTTAGGTCTGTAAATTTTAATTTTTTAATTTATCGCTTAAATGTTTAGTTTCTATACCTGTGATCTTAAAAAGATAAACATAGTTTACAGTGAAATTTTACAGAAACAGTGTTGGACCACAGCTATACTTTATGGATTTGTGTGTATATATGCACAGTATATGTCTTAGCTCACTCCAAAGCTAACTTTATATAAGTTATTCATAATATCTTTTTTTTCCAAGCAAGGCTGGAGCACTTTAGTGCAACTTAATTTTCCTAAAAATTATTTTCATTGTGTAAGCTGGACTTGAGTAATTGTCGTCTTATGTTTCAGTTCAGTAAGCATTAGCTAATAACCTGCTAAACACTTAAAGTCTGTGCAGAAAGTTGTTGAAGGATATAAAAAAAAGAACACACATCCCCTTAAAGAGTTTAAATGGTAGTTAGAGAGACCATACCTTGTGCTTGGGGCAGTGTTAAGAAAGTACTACTAGAACAATTTAAGGAAGCATAGTTAAGGGCACATGGTTTGTTGGAGCCAGACTTCTGGGATTTGAATCCAGGCTCTGTCATTTACTAGCTGTGTAAGTGTGTAATCATTCTGCACTTCCAACTAGGAAAATGGAGATAAACATATTTCTTGGGACTGCTATGAAAAATCAGTTCATATTTATTTATAGCAGTGCCTGACGCATTAGTAAATTTGTTAAATAAAGTATGTACTCTATTTTTTGATAGTAGCACTTAAATATAAATATTAAAGGAATACAGGCTGAGCTTTTACCCTAGAGTTTATAGTTAATTTCACAAAGCTTCATGAAGAAAGAGGTACGTCACCAGTTTGGGGTATTTTGGTTGGCTTTAAAGAAGGAGAAAAGATTTTAGGTGGGGAAAATCATGTTTACAGAGGCATAAAATTGTTACTAAGTAAGGTGAGAGATGATAGGAAACTGCCCTTATTTTGGGGATATTGTGAAATAACACTGCATTTATAAAAATCTGCTAAGTTGAAGAGCTAGTTTAAATCCAAAAGCAGTTAGTTAAGCAAGGCCTGAGGAGTAAGGAAAGTTGTGTTGGATTTCAGGTTGCAGGTAGGGAAGTGATTGGCCTCACATAGTCTAGGTGGGAAGCTGATGTATATACTCCGTTTATTTTTACTTATTTTTTTAAGTAAGCTGTATACCCAAAGTGGAGCTCGAACTTAGAACCCCAGGATCAGGAGTCACGTCATCTACCGACTGAGCTTCCTTACATATTCATTTTTGAAGTTAGAGAGCTACAGAAACCAAATGAGAAGTCAATAAAGCTAAAAGTTGACTCTTTAAGAAGACTAGAAAAGTAGACAAATGTCCTTCAAGATTAATCAGAAAAAAAGAGAAGGCATAATTAAATACTGACAATGAAAAAGGGAACATAATCACAGATAGATTAAAAAATAATAGAACATTGGGGCACCTGGGTAGCTCAGTTGATTAAGTGTCTGACTTCAGCTCAGGTCATCATCTCACAGGTCATGAGTTTGAGCCCTGTGTCGCGCTCTGTGCGAACAGCTCAGAGCCTGGAACCTGCTTCAGATTCTGTGGCTCCTTCTCTCTGCCCCTCTACTGCTCTTGCTCTGTTTCTCTCTCTGTCTCTTTCAAAAGTAAACATTAAAAAAAAATACTTAAAAAAAAGATAATAGAATACTATCAACAGTTTTATGTCAGCATATTTGAAAGTTTAAACAAAATTAACACAAACTCAGAAAAATACAGACAAGAAAGCTTTGAATAATCCCATAACTATTTTTGTTGTTTTTAAAAGAAGGAGAGTGAATGCAATGGGGGGTGAGGGAGGGAGAGAGAGAGAATCTTAAGCAGGCACCACATCCAGTTCAAACATGATGTAGGGCTCAATCTCACGACTCTGAGATCATGACCTGAGCCAAAGTCAAGAGTCAGACACATAACCAACTGAGCCACCCAGGCACCCCAGTCCCATAAGTTGTGGAGTAATAGTTTTATCTTGCACAAAAATACCAGGCTCAGATCATTTGATAGGAGACTTTTCAATGAATGGATGATTTCAGTGTTCTTCAAACTATTCCAGAAAACAGAAAGCAGGAGAATACGTTCTTTAATTCATTTTCTTGAAGTCATCTAGTCTTAATTTCAGAATCAGACAAGGATGGTATAAGAAAGGAAAATTATAGTCCTGTTTTGCTTAGGGGAGTGTACATGCAAAAATCCTAAATGAAATACAAATACAGGTCCACAGGCCCTTGACTGCAGTTTTGAAATCCAACAACTTCTGAAAACCAAGTTTTTTGTTTTTGTTATTTTTTTTCAAACTTTGCGACACAATCTGATTTGACCTGCTCTTGGTTGCAGAATCTTATTTGAGGCTATTTTTAATCATTGCTGATCTTATTTAGAGTAAATATCCATACAGTTCACTGCAGAACTGACCCACACTTTAATGGGGTTACATAATTGACAGTTTTTATACTGTACATTATGGCTAATGACTAAAAACTTCCAAATGCTAAAACATATTTTCCTCAAGGGTTTTAGATAAGGGATTTTGGACATATAATAGCAAAAAACATGCAGCAACAGTGTATGAAAGGCATTTTATAAATTTAATAAATTCATAGAAAACTATATTATGAATAGATAAGAACCTTAACTTGGAAAAAAGGTTTCTACAAATAAACAATTGAAATCTGCCCTAAATGGGGAAATGGACTCTCTTTTCAACCAGGAACAAGATAATGTACACACTGTCACCACTTTATTCAGTATTATGTGGAGGTGCTAGTCAAAGCAATAAAATAAAAAAATTAAATGCATGAATATTAGAATGGAGGAAGCAAAATTGTCATTATTGGCTGATGTGATTGTCTATGTAAAAGCCATAAAGGATCTACAAATAAATTAATGGTAGTAGAGGAGTTAACAGAAATAGTTTGAGTAATATCAGTTACCAAAAGTCAGTTGCTTCTCTGTATATTGGGAATAAATAGTAAAAATAATTGGAGAAGATACTAGTTACAGAAGCATGGTAGATTATCCAGTGCCTGGGAGTAATTATAACGTGTGCACACCACTATGTGGAAAGGTATTGAAAAACAGTGAAAAAGATCTAAATAAATGGGGAACTCTAGTGCTTTCCTGTCCATGAATATAGCATATTATGAAGAAGTCATTGCTTTCAGACTAATCTCTGGATTCAGTGTTTCATTCAGAGTGTCAGAGTTTTTCAGGTTACTTCACACAGTGTTTTTAACCCATGTATGGAAGAGTAAAGAGCCTAGAATAGGACACTTCTTTAAAAAAAAGTTTGTTTATTTTTGAGAGAGAGCAAGAGAGGGGCAGAAGGAGGGAGGGAGGGAGAGAGAGAGAGAGAGAGTGAGAAACCCAAGCAGGTTCTGCTTAAACCCATGAATTGCGATATCATTACCTGAGCGGAAATGAAGAGTCAGATGCTTAACTGAGCCACCCAGGTGCTCCTAGAATAGGCCACTTAAGAAGAAAGGCAGAGGTGGAGTGGTGGTGATGGGTGTATGTGCTTATTTTATCAGATAATGTAAAACTTTAGCATGTAAGACTGGTATTGGCACAGAGATAGGCATATTGACCAATAGAATAGAAAAGTACACCTCAAAACATCTAGTCTTCTGTCTTGGAACTGTTATTCCAGTATGGTAGCCAACGGGGTTATTGAAATGTGGCTTATCTGAATTGAGATGTGCTAGTATAGAGGGTGAGGAAAGGCCTCCCTGAGAAGTGTCATTTTAAGTCAGATATGATGGGTTAATAGGACTTAACTAGTGGAATTGTTGGATGGTTGGAAGACTATTTAATGCTGAATGAATAGAGTGTTCATGTTGTGAGAGGGAATGTGGTATGTTCTTTAAAGAGGTCACTGTAAGTGGTCATTAATCTAAGGAAGGTACTGGCATACTTTCCATAGTCAGGTAGTATTTTAGGCTTTGCAGGTAATGTAGCCTCTTATAACTGTTCAGATCTGCTGTTGCAGTATAAACACAGGCAGCAGGCTGAATTGCTGACCCTTAGTTCTGTGGGAAAGAGTAGTACAAGGAGAGACTCGCTAGTTGGGACTAGACTTGGACCTTTTTAGCATTGTTAGACATTTCTGTTATTTAGCTTTGAAGTGATACACTAGACAGTGGATGGATTTGAAATCACTTGGTTTCCATGTGGTGAATGGGTTGAGCCATGGAAGACCAACTAGCATATTACAGTAATCTAAATAAATCATGATGAAAACTTTTGAGTAGTTGGAGTGGGAAGGGAGAATGATGGCAGTGGAGGGAATGAGATGGATTTAAGAGTACCTAAAATCTCTAAGATTTGATGGTGTATTGTTTGGGGAGAAAGAGTGAGAATGGTAAATGAGATAGGAAAGATACCTTCTTGGTTTCTGGCTTATGCAGCTTTAACAGTGTTGATGCTGTTTATGATGTAGAACATTAGAGATTTACCAGGTTTAGAGTTGGGGAGTGGAAATTATAACTTTGGTTTTAGAGTTCAAGTGGAGATGTTAATTTGGCAGTTAGATGTTCTCACAGGAGAGGTCTGAGTTGGAGATACATATTTAGGACACACTGAAGTAGAGATGGCAGATGAAATTGACCTTGGGGAGTACAGAGGAGCGCCTACCAGAGCCTTGAGGAACTGCCAGTGCTGAATGACTAGTCTTTTGTTCCATTATGGTGGATTAGTTTCTATATTCATTTTTAAATTAAATACTCTTATGAATTCTGAACCCAAGTTTATACATTTCTTTGTTTTTTTTCCCCCTCTAAGAGGAGAGGTCATTCTGTTTATCTTCGTTCTTTGATTCCAAGATGGGAGCTGTAGTCTTAAAAACCTTTTTTCAGATTCCTTAATACCTAAAAAGTTACGACTTTTGGGCGTTAGTGGCATCTAAGGAAGATCTGTTTCTCTTAAAGTGGACTTATTTGTCATTCCTGCCAATCAAAGAAGGCTTTATGTTTGATCGTCCTTTATTCTCTGCTCCAAAATGAGTTTAGTGTTAGTTATGAAATCAAAACCTTTTAAGACATTTCTTGATTGCAACCATCAGAATTTATATCATACACATAAATATTTCTCCATAAATGAAATCTCAAAAAACAATACTGTATACATTATTTTGATTTTCTAGTCCATTACAGTGAAATAAAGAGGTGCTGGTTGTGACCTACTGAATTGATTTCATAACTTACAGGTGTTTGAAAAAGTGCTTTAAGACCGTGAACTGAATGAGAAATTTGAGTTGCATTGGTAAAATTGCCAGTTTTTAATACACTTATTCAATGAAATGAGGTATACCTGTGATCAAGCCAGTTTGGTTTTTCTTCAGTATCTATTTCTGTTACGCTAGCTTGACTCAGATCGGAAATAGTAAATTATTTGTTGAATTTTATGGTGCATTAGAGTGAGTTGGTATTTCAGCTTCTTTTAATACTGTTTTTCTGTCTTGTTTCCAGGTCCTGAGTCCTTTCATCCTCTTAATTATATTAGTGACTACCAATTCCTCTTTTATTCTCAAATGTTGCTTCTAGTCTATATTCTTCTCCATGTATTTTACTGCTTCTTTCTTACTAAACCTGATTCTGAGATAATGCCTTAGAAGATTCTGCTGCTTTAGCCCTTGTAATACGGTTTGAGGAAGAATACCAAAATAGGCATGTTACCTTTAAAAAAAACCAAAGAGGTAGATGCCTATGTATGTAATGAGTCACAAAATGTTAATTTAATATTAATAAATAGTGAATTGATACCTGCTATTAATACTTTAGATTCTTTTGAATGTAATGAATCTTAGGTTTAGTTTTTACTTCTAACTTGTAGAATCTGTCTTAATTAAATAAAGTACTTTTAAATATACTGTTAATCAAACAGTGGTGGCCAGAATTTTTTTTTTGATTTATAAATTGTTCATTCCAGATATAAGAATGAGATATATATCTGCATTGAACTGTTTTGTCTGTATCAAAATGCATAAGTTACAGGGTAAGTTTGCCTTTCACTTCTAGTGTGTATCCCTTAACTTGTTGACAGTTAATTTGATGGACTATCAGTGTTCACATCTGAGAAAAACTGAAATTCTTTAAAGAATTTTAATTAAGGCTAAATAAAAATTGGATGCTAAAAAGCTTACTGTAGAAAGAACAATACTTTTAGATCAGATACAGATAGAGTAAGCTTAGACTTTGTTTAATGAGCAAGGTCATTTAACAGAGCCTTGAACTGCTTGAAAGTTTCAGGTTTTCTATTTTATACATATTTTGGGAAAGTACCTTAGTTTTCTTGTTGGCAGAGTACCCATTATATTGATTATTATCTTGCAGATATTCCTTAGGGGAGAGAAAGTGTCGGTCACTCTTGTAAAGGTGATATATTCAGAAGAAAGGGAAAGCTGGTTTCCCAGACTCTCCTCAATCAGCATCTTTTCTAGACTATGTATCTTGATTTGGGACTGTACCCATTTGTAGCCAGGGAACTCTGGCCGGGAGAATAGAGTTTATGGTACTAAATATAGGCCTGAGCCTTTATCCCTAGAACTTTGGGTGGAGTTGCCTTTCCCCCAAATTGGGTAATTTGTTAAGGGATGAAAACCATAATATCTGTTACAAGGAAGATTTATATCTTGTTTATAATACATTTTTATGGCCTGATACAGTATGTTGACTGTTGTCAGTTGAAGTCAGTATGAGTATGTGGCTTTGTTTTTGTAGTGGTGAAAAAGAACCCTTTATGTGTGTGTGCTTTTTTTTTTTTTTTAAGTAATTACCATTTAGTTTTGACTTAAGGAAACTGTCAATTTATTCAATGAACATCTTATTGAATGCCCACTATGCTTGAGCGCTGTTTGAAGTTAAGGGTACAGGAATGAATTGGTGTGTGGGCTCTGCTGTCAAGGAATTCAGTCTAGTAAAATTTGTTGTTGAAAATTAAACATTTTATACTTACATTGAGATTTAGCAGAACCTATGGTTCTTTAATATTTCCATTCTCATTTGGAAAGCATTTGGTGAGGTGTTCTTTAGTAACCATTTCAATTGCTTTCTTACTGGCTACTGGCTAAATTGGTCTATGCCTGATTATTTACATGAAGTTCCTAAAATTTCTCATAAAGTTGGTGACGTTTCTGGTGCCAGATACATCAATTTATGACATTACATAGGTGTGGATATATTATGTGAGTATTTCTGTTTATGTTTTACAGCTTGCTATTTATTTGTGCTGTCCATTTGACCATGATTTTTAACTTTTCAAATTCATATTGAAAAGTAACTAGATGGGTAAGGTTTTTTGTTTTTTTGTTTTTTTTAATGTTTGTTTATTTTTGAGAGACCGCATAAGTGAGGGAGGGGCAGAAAGACAGAGGGAGACACAAAATCTGAAGTAGGCTCCAGGGTCTGAGCTGTCTGTACAGAGCCTAATGCAGGGCTTGAACCCACAAATTGTGTGATCATAACCCGAGCTGAAGTTAGGATGCTTAACTGATTGAGCCATCCAGGGTCAGCCCCTATACGGGTCAGTTTTTAAAGTATATTTATTTTACTCATGTGTTCTAATGAGGCTTAATTTAAATACTTGTATCATTGGTGTGCTTTTTTTTTTTTTACTAACTTAGAAGCAAATGGAATGGCACCTGGATTGGTCATTTGGTTAAGTGTCAAACTCTTGATTTTGGTTCAGGTCATGATCTCCCAGTTTGTGAGATTGAGTCCCCAAGCTCCGCGTCAGACTTTGTGCTGTCAGTGTGGATCTTGCTTGTGATTTTGTCTCTCTCTTTCCCTCTGTCCCTCACATATGCTTACTCTTTCTCTCAAAAAATAAATAAATAAATTTAAGAAAATTAAAACGTAAATTTCTCCAGTGTGGCATTCTTTTCAAACTTTTTTTCTTTGCTTTCATAACAGCATATTTTGTTTTTTGTTTTTTTTTTTTTAAATTTTTTTTTCAACGTTTATTTATTTTTGGGACAGAGAGAGACAGAGCATGAACGGGGGAGGGGCAGAGAGAGAGGGAGACACAGAATCGGAAACAGGCTCCAGGCTCCGAGCCATCAGCCCAGAGCCTGACGCGGGGCTCGAACTCACGGACCGCGAGATCATGACCTGGCTGAAGTCGGACGCTTAACCGACTGCGCCACCCAGGCGCCCCATAACAGCATATTTTGAATGTTTAGCAAAAACTGGCATAGCACAAATTCTGAAATTTTGTTTTTTAATTTTTTTAATGTTTATTTTTGAGAGAGAGAGTGCGAGCAAAGGAGGGATAGAGAAAGAGGGGGGACGCAGAATCTGAAACAGGCTCCAGGCTCTGAGCCATCAGCACAGAGCCCAATGCGTGGTTCACACCTGCAAACTGCGAGATCATGACCTGAGCTGAAGTCAGACAGACACTTGTCTGACTGAGCCGCCCAGGCACCCCTGTATTGAAATTACTCTTAATTCTACAGCACACTGATTGTAATTGTTAGAATATGTTAATATATCAAGGAGTCACTTAATTCTGTTAACATAGAAAATTAAAGCTTATAATTTTCTATCCGTGGTCCGTTGTTACTGTTCTAAGACTTACGGGTAATTTTACAGGGCTGTCATTTTTATGTACTCCAAAATTTGGTATACTACAAATTGTCCCACTTTAATCCTAGAGGAGTTATTTCTGTAATAGATATAGTTTTATGATTTCTAACTCTAATGTTTTCTTGTCATCTCAGCTGATGTTGTAAAGGAGTCCTCGAGTAAAAATGACTTAATTTATGAGTGTGAAAAGAAAAACCCCAAAAGACTGCTTTTTAAAAATAGTAATTTTTGATGTTTCCAATTTTTAAGGACAAAATATAAGTGTAACAAAAGTGATGTGAGAGTATCTAACCTTATCCATGTGGAAGGTAAACTTCGAACATTTTTTATAAAGTAATTGTTTTGAGCTTCAGGGGAATTGTTCTTAACCTTTGAAAATTTGAGGAAAGGTTTGGGTATTTTCCCTGGAAAAATGCACATGCACAAAATTTTAAGGGTTTCATATATTTTCTAAAGCTGTGGACTCTAGCTTAAGAATCTCTGTTGAGGGGCGCCTGGGTGGCTCAGTCGGTTAAGCGTCCGACTTCAGCTCAGGTCACGATCTCGCAGTCCGCGAGTTCGAGCCCCACGTCGGGCTCTGGGCTGATGGCTCAGAGCCTGGAGCCTGCTTCCGATTCTGTGGTTCCCTCTCTCTCTGCCCCTCCCCCGTTCATGCTGTGTCTCTGTCTGTCTCAAAAATAAATAAACGTTAAAAAAAAAAATTAAAAAAAAAAAAAGAACCTCTGTTGATAATGAGGAAGGAAGAAGACACACTGAAAAATTTATCTATTGATGCTCTGATTGACAATCGTGAGAGTAACAAAGTACCTAACAGATTAGTTGTGAAGCAAAAGAAAAATCAGTGGTTTTAAAAGGAAGTGCTGGGGGGCTTCTGGGGGGCTCAGTCAGTAAGTGTCCCAACTCTTGATTTCGGCTCTGTTCATGATCTTGTGGAGCCTGCTTGGGATTCTCTCTCCCTGTCTCTCTGCCTCTTCCCTGCTTGCTCTTGTGCTTTCTCTCTCAAAATAAATAAAAATTTAAAAATAATGGAGTGGTGGATATAATAGAAAACATATTTTTATGTGAATACAGTTAATAATATGTGTTTGAGGAAACTGGGAGGAAAGCCATCCATTATTTATTTTATTTTATTTTATTTATTTATTTATTTAAAATTTTTTAACGTTTATTTATTTTTGGGACAGAGAGAGACAGAGCATGAACGGGGGAGGGGCAGAGAGAGAGGGAGACACAGAATCGGAAGCAGGCTCCAGGCTCTGAGCCATCAGCCCAGAGCCCGACGTGGGGCTCAAACTCATAGACCGCGAGATCATGACCTGAGCTGAAGTCGGACGCCCAACCGACTGAGCCACCCAGGCGCCCCAACCATTATTTCTTTTAAATAGCTAGATGTTTTGCTAGGACCCTCCCCAGATGATTCCATGTTTATTTTTTGGTTGCTGAAGTTGTTAATGGCGTTAATAAAATAACTACCAGGTAGATAATTTATATTGAAATGCTTTATAGGAAGATGGCATCTTAGAGATGAATCATTGCTAGAAACCAGTTTGTCTGTTAGTATGAACAAGAACCCAGACCACATTTATTTATCCTCAGTTACTGTCTCTTCCTTCTTTTTGCTGAGTGGTAGCTTAAAGGGTGTGAAAGAGCCTTCACAATATCCCTGATTTCCAAAGTGTGTTTATACTCTCAGCTAGCACCTACAGCTTTTATAGACTTTTTGAAAAAGGATTGAAGAAGCGTTCGGGGAGTCCTGGCTTCCATTTAAGGCTTTTCTTCTCTTTTTCTTTTCTTTTTCTTTTTCCCTTTCCCCTTTTCCCTTTCCCTTTTCCTTTTCCATGCCCAATGTGGGGCTGGAACTCATGGCCTTGAGATCAAGAGCAGACACTTACCTGACTGAGCTGCCCTAAGGCTTCTTTCTTATACTGACGTTAGTGTGTGATATGATATAATACTTACTCCTGTCACCTAAAGTAATCACTTTGTAGTAGTTTTATCACTTTGTAGTTTTTTTCTTACTACACTGTAAGCTTTTTGAGGAAAGTTCTGATTATCATTCATCTCTGTGTACCTTACAGTACTATTTCTCAATCTTGAGTTACCTATTGACCTTTTTTAAAGTTAAAATTCTCACACTTCCCAGAAATCTGTCTCTAGCTATCTCCCAAACTTGAGTCCTTCATCCTTGTTTTTATTAGCCTAGCACGATTGTTCTCAACCAGGGTCAGTTTTGCCCTCCAGGGTACATCTGGCAATGTCTGGAAACATTTTTGGCTGTCACAACTGGGGTAGGGAGTTGCTACTGGTAGCTATTGGGTAGAAGCCAGGGATTCTGCTAAACGTCTTAATGTTTGTGGCACTCTCCCACAACAAAGAGTTATACAGCCCAGAATGTCAATAATATGGAAGTTGAGAAATCCTGTGTAGCAGAATGTGGTCTTTAAGGAAATTCCTGTGAGATTCTAGAAGTCAGTCATTCAAGGCATGTTTGTACCTGCTCTTTATGAAAGGCAAGATTTCCTCATAGGTCATAGATTTTACTTCCCTCTCCTTAACATGATTGGATGAGAATGTATTTTCAGGAAGGAGCTACTGTGGGCCAAAGCTACATGCAATTGCTGTTTATCCTACTCAGCTGATCTTTATTCTGCTATAAAATACATTGCTTACATTTCATTGTCCTAGTCTTTAAAAATTTTTTTTAATGTTTATTTTTGAGAGAGATGGAGGGGCAGAGAGAGGGGAAGACACAGAATCCAAAGCAGGCCCCAGGCTCTGAGCTGTCAGCACAGAGCCCAACACGGGGCTCCAATCCACAAACCGTGAGATCATGACCTGAGCCGAAGTTGGGCCCTGAACTGACTGAGCTACCCAGGTGCCCCCATTGTCCCAGTCTTAAATTTGTCATAATTTCTTACTTGGGTTATTGCAGTGATCTTTTCTTTCTTCTTTTCTTTTCTTTCTTTCTTTTTCTTTTTTTCTTCCAAGAGACCATGAGCAGGGGAGAGGGGCAGAGAGAGCGAGAATCCCAAAAGGCCCCATGTTTAGCACAGAGCCCAATGTGGGGCTTGATCCCATGACCCTGGGATCATTACCTGAGCTGAAATCGAGTCGGTTGCTGAACCAAATGAGCCACTAATGATCTTTTTCAAAATAGCAATTTTAATATGAGATAATTATAGGTTGACATGCTCCTATAAAATAATGCCAAAAGATCTCATACACCCTTTGCCCAGTTTCCCACAAATGTAACATCTTGCAAAAATTGTAATACAGTATCAAAACCAGGGTATTGACATTAATATGATTCACAAATCTTAGTTGTCCCTGAGTTTACTTGTACTGTGTGTGTGTGTGTGTGTGTGTGTGTGTGTGTGTGTGTGTGTGTTTAGTTCTGTGCAGTTATTCACATGGGGTAGGTTTGTATATTGACTACTGCAAGGTGCAAAACAGTCTATCACCAACAGATCTGGTGTCTTTTTATAGCTATGCCCTCCCCTCTCCTCAATCCCATCCATAACCCCTGGCAACCACTAATTTGTTTTACACTTTCTCATTTCTTAATTTTGCCAGTTCCAGAATATTATATATAAATAGGATCATACCATATGCAACTTTATGGGATTGACCTTTTTTTTTTTACCATGATTCCCTTGAGATTCAGTCAAGTTGTTGCCATAAATCTATAGTTTGTCCTTTTTTTTTTTTTCCTTTTTTTTAAATTTTCCTGAGTAATATTTCCATGGTGTGGATATACCACAGTTACTTAACCTGTTGATGGATATATGTTCTTTCTAGTTTTGGGCTACTATGAACAAAGTAGCTGTAAACTGTAAAATTTTATACAAATTTTGTACAAATTTTTATATAAATACAAGTTTTCATTTCTCTGGGATAATGCCCAAGAGTTTACACTGGGTCATTTGGTATTTTCATATTTAGTGTTAGGAGAAACTGCCAGCCTATTTGCCAGAGTGGGTGTACCATTTTAGATTCCCACTAGCAGTGTGTGATGGATCCAGTTTTTCCACAGCTTCATTAGCATAGGTGGTACAGTAACTTACGTTTCTATGTCTCCTGTTTCCCATTGCTTCACACTGTTGTTTTATGTTGCTTTCTGAGGAATAATACTGAAATAGAAATGCCTAATCTGTTTCTCTGCAAAATATGTTTTGTGGCCTCTGTGTAAAGTTCATATTTCTTAGGGACATACCTGAACCCCTTTGCAGTGTGGTCCTTACCTTCCTTTCTATCCACATTATTTGTGCCGGCACATTCCAGGTGTACTGAAATAGGTGTTAAATAGATGCAAAACAGTAGCTGTCTTAGAGTTATTGTGACAGTTAAGATTATACATGTAATATTACCAAGTACATAGTGTATAGCAGTAAATAATTGGCAGTTTCTAGTGATTTCTGAGTTCTTATGCTGACATATGGTAGGCACCCAAATGTTCAGATGAGAAAGTAAGTGACCTACAGACCAGATTCTTTTCTACATTCCTGAAATATCCCTGAACTTCATCTCTTTTTAAGTTCTGCCTTTTGAAGTCTGAATTTAAGCCTTGCATCCAATTATTTTGACACTTAGTCACATACTATTTTTTATGTGCTGTTTATTAAATGATAGGCAGTTAGATTTGTTTTCTTTATAATAACATATTTCTTGAGAGCATTAACCTTACTTGCAGCAATTTTTGTGTTTTGCACAATACCTAGCATGATGCTGTGCACATGGTGCTCAGTTCTTATGCACTATTGAAAGTACATCACCTTACATCCAAATGAATTCCTATAGAGTTGGCTGTTTAATTCTTCTTGTAATTTTATGATGTGTAATAATTATTCTGTGCAAATCCTGATTTTATAGCTTAGGTACATGCATATAGTGACTTTTATAAATAGATCTGCGGAATTAGGTATAATGAAACTTCGCATAAACTAGTAAGTACACCAACAAACAGTACTTTGTGTATTTACTAACAAATCTTATATGGTAAAAGCTTTCTTTGGTTCCTGTTTGTAATTCTGTGTGCTTCTGTCAGTGTTTACTGAGCATCTATTTATCATGTACTATCACTGTATTTTGTCAGTACAGGTACCAAAAAAGGGAAAAATGGACAGTTTCTCCATAGTATTTTGGAAGTAATACCAACAGGGCTTCTTGTGCAATTGCTATGGAGAGTAAGGGAAAAGGGAAAAATCAAGATTGACTCCAAGATTTATGGTCTAAACCAGTGGATAGATTTACTGAGATAGTGAAGACTAGGGTGAAAGGTTTCAGACCAAAGGGAATCAAGATGTCTGTTTTGTGCTTTTTATGTTTTATGTTAAAATATCTAGGTCGAGATCTCAGTGAAATTATAAAGGTTACATGTATGAATCTGGTACTTAGAAGAAAAGTTGTCATTGTCAGGATGTAAGGAGATTTACAGCTAGGGATTAGATGAATTCACCTATGGGTACAGTATAGTCAGAGAAGAAAGGGGAACTCAGAACTGAGTTTGAGTAAACCAGGAAGAGTTGTTGGCAGGTGAAACTGAGAAAGGAATCCTTTGAGCCAACAGTAGTGAAATGGGAGCTAAGAGAGCAAGTGTTTAAAGAAGTAGTCAGGAAAGAATGTTACTTAGAGCTCAACAAGGATGAAGAGAATTGTTTCTTTTTAATTTGGTAGTGTGGAAGTATCTAATCTTAACAAGAAATTACATAGAATAGAAGAGAAAACAGAATGGAAGAGAAAACCGGATGGAAGAATGGGATGTGAAAAATAGTAGACGTAGATGGCATCTCCAAGAAGTTTTGCTGTAAAAGGGAGTAAGACAACTGAAACTAATACATAACACTGTGTGTTAATTAACTGAAATTAACATAACTTAAAAAGCCAAGAAAAAGAAAAGGAACAAAATTGGGGTAATAGCTAGAAGTTAATGTGGAATCAAAAGGGTTTTCATGTTTGTTTTCAAAGATGACAGGTGGTAGGGGGTACCTGGGTGACTCAGTCAGTTAAGCCTTGACTCGTGATTTGTGCTCAGGTCATGAACTCACCTTTCATGGGTCCTGAGTTAGGCTCCGCCCTGAAGGTGCGGAGCCTATTTGAGGTTCTCTCTCTCCCTCTATCTCTGTCCCTTCCAGGTTCACTCGCTTGCGCTCTCTCTCTCTCTCAAAAATAAATATTAAAAAATATATAATTAAAAAAATAAAAATGACAGGTATTAGAGTATTTATATGTTCAGAAGAATGACCTGGGGAGGGACAAATGTTATAGAAGAGAAGGGGTAGAGAATTAGTGGTAACTCTTTGTATAGTTCAAAGAATTTAGCCTTGAAGACAACTCCAATGTTAACATTGCTCCTTTAAAAAAAAAAAAGTCATTTTCCTGTCCTTTTATTTTCAACTCTTAGGAGATCCTTTGTTTCAGTGGCATGTGTGTAATTGGGTTTAATTTTGTACCAAGTCTGAGAGTCTTTTATAGTTAATCTTACTCCATTTATATTTATTTTTGTAAGTTTCAGTTTGCTTTTTTTCTTGTTTCCTATTTTTATTCTACATTAGTAGGGAAAAAAGGGTAAGAAAGAAAAATGAAGGAACTGTTAGTGTGCCACTTATTTTTGTCATTAAATATATATTGAACCTCTATTTTACTTATCTTTTTTACCTTTCCTAATAGTCTATCATAATATTTTGTCATGCATTAGCACGATTACATGATCTCTTATCTTTTCCCCTTATCTTTTAGAGTATGTTGAGGCTTTTGGTTCTGGCCTATTATCTAGTTATTTTTACATTTTGTAGCTTTAGCCACAGAATTGTAGGTAATGTTTTGTTATATAGCCACACCACTGTAACTTAGAATTAGTTCTGTGTGTTTAACTATATACAGTGTTCATTCTTTTTTCCAGAACACAAATTCTTCACATATAAGTTCTTTATTATCAGTGCTATTCATCATGTGTTTTAAGATTTTTCAGGAGTTTGCTGTAATTTAAATACTAATTATTACATATTTGAAAACTTTAAAAAAGGTTATTGTTGGTTGTTACGCACATCTGATTTGGCATACTAGCTAAGTAAAGAATTCTTGACAATCTTTTTCCTGTTAACATTCCTATAGGTGAATCTTCTGACTTCTAGTTTTCCTGAGAATTTTAAAGCTAGCCTGATGTTTTCCCTGTACTGTTGGTTCTTGATTTCTTCTGTCTGGATGTTAAGATTCTTTGAAGCTTACTGAGTTGAATATGATATATCTGTAACTTGATGGTTCATTCCTATTTTTTATCGTTGTTATTACATGATGAGATCATTTAATTTAATCTACATTGGTGTTCATTATTTCAGAAGAGATCTCAAATCCCTTTGTACTTTCTTTTTTACAGGCACTATACTAGATCTTTGGAGTATGTTGATGAACAGAGCAGATAAAAACCCCTGCCCTTGTTTGGAGCTGAAATTATAGCAGGGGGGCACCAAAAGATATAATAATAATATAATAAAAATACATGAGTAAAGTATGTAGTGTTGTGGGTAGAAACATCAGTATAAGGGATTGGGAATACTGGGCAGGAGGTAGAAGACAGGCATTAAAATTACAGTTTTTAATACAGTGTAGGTAGAGGTAGGCCTCATTGAGATGGTAAAGGGAACAGCCAGTATAAGAGTCCTAGGTCAGGAGCATGCCTGATTTATTAAAACAAGTTAGCCATGTGGATGGAGGAAGGGAGTAAGTGATGAAAAAAGTAGAGGGAAATGAATTCAGAATATAAGAGACCAAGTTCAAGGCATGCAGATTTGTATATGGCTTTATAGGCTGCTGTTTGTGTAGCCACTATCATTCTGGCTGCTTTGTTGAGAATGGTCTGAGAGGATGGTGATAGGACCAGGGGGAATGGATTGAAGCAGTTGATATAATAATCTAGATGTGCGAAGTGATAGCTTTAAGAAATAGTTAGATTCTATATCTAATACATGTGCTTGACAGTTGGAAGTAGAGTATGAGAGAAAAAGAGGGATCAAGGCTAAGACCAAGATTTTTATAGCCTGAGCTACTGAAAGGTTGGAATTGTCAGTATCTGAGGGATAAGGCTGCGTTTGGGGAACATTTTAAAGAAATCAGAAGTTTAGCTTTGTACATTTTTTTAATGTTTGTTTATTTTTGAGAGAGTGAGCATGCGCGCATGGGAGGGGGCAGAGGGAACAGGGTACAGAGGATCCAAAGCAGGCTCAATGCTGACAGCAGAACTCCAGATTGGAGCTCAAACTCACAAACCGTGAGATGGTCACCTGAGCCTAAGTCAGATGTTTAACTGACTGAGCCACCCTGGTGCTTCTAGATTTGCACATATGAAGAACGATATGTCTCTTAGAAATTCAAGTGAAGATGTCCAGTACAATGTTTTAGAGGAGTCCAGAGTTCAGGAGAAAGAGCTGAGCTGGAAGTACTTGGGTTATCAGCAATTGGATGACAGTATGAAGAGGGCTGGGACAGATGTTGAGAAAAAAAAGATGGTCAGGGACTGAGGCCTGGGATATTCACAGCATTACAAGGCTGGCTGAAAGGGACCAGCAGAGGACACAAATAAGGGGAGAGTGAGTGAGGTCATACAGGTGGTGTTCTGAAAGTCCAGTGAAGAGAGTGACTGCTGAAAGGTCAAAGAAGGTGAGAGTTGGGAACTAACTGTTGCAAAACAAAACCTTGATAAGAACAGGTTTATGGAGTAATGAGGGTGATAGACTAATTTGAGTACATAAAAGAGGCAATGAAAGAGGAATTGGAGACCTCTAGTCTATATGACTTCTGCAGAGTTTGTCTGTAAGAGAAAATGGCATTATGGGGCAAATAGGAGAAGATGATTGAGACTTTTTAATGTGAAAGTAGAAGGGGTGCCTCGGTAGCTCCTTCATTTGGGCATCAACTTAGCTCAGGTCATTATGTCATAGTTCGTGGGTTCAAGCCTTGCGTGGGGCTCTGTGCTGACAGCTCAGAGCCTGGAGCCTGTTTTGAATTCTGTGACTTTCTCTCTGTCTCCCCTGCCCTCCCTCTTTCTCTCAAAAATAAATAAACATTAAAAAATAAAATACAATGGAAGCAAGAGTAGTTTTTGGAGTGTGTCATAGGAGTGATACAGTAGATGAGGGATCTCTGATGATGTTTTTCACTTTATTCTGATCTTTTCAATTGAATCTTCACTAAAGAGGTTTTCATTTCTTTAATGGGTTTTTTTCTTCAGTTTCTTTACATTTTGCTTCCTCTTGTCTCATTTTCTTGATGTGTTTTTTTGTTTGTTTTCCTCCCAAGAATCCCATCTTAAGAGAGTAGAGAAGACCAGATATTCTTGTTTCCTGGATTCATTCTTTGAAAGCCAAGTTAACTGCTTTTTGCTATTTTTTTTTCTTTGGTTGGTTGTTTACAAATGAAGCAGTTGAGGCATTATGTTTTTTAAGTGTTATTAATTACAGTAGTTATTTGACAGTGTTGCTTATTAGATGCCCTTCTTTGTTGTGTTGCTGATCTTCGTGAAGCGGGAGCACAGCTCCTGGAAGAAGCTATTTATATACCGTTTCCTGGTCCTGTTTTCTTACACTAATGATAGTTTTTAATATCTGCTGGACATTTAATTGATAACATTGTTTACATTATTTGTGAATGGGATATTTATTTTATTGCGGACATTCATTTGTAGCAGACATGACATGAGATTTGCCTAAGTGGCCAGAAAAAAAAGATGGTGGGCATTTGCATTTAAGCAGAAATGAGGATATGTGTGACTGTAGTATGAATTAAAAATTGGGTTATCGTAAATTAGATGTTTTCCTGCTGGCGTAATTATTTAATTGGGGCTGCCATTTCTGACAATGCTTCTTTAATAGCTGTGGAAATAAATTAGCAAATAACCATACTCCTCTTTTTTTTCTTGCATTTCAGAGAATCTTGATGGCATTTTTTATAGCAATTGTAATCATCTAACCTTAGTTTAACTTAAAACATTCGTTTTTGAATTGGTATAAATTTATCGCTATAGATCAGCAACTCTTAACCAAGGGGTGTATATCAGAATTATGTAAAGTTTTTTAAAATTCACATGTTTTAAAAGAAATCCTTGAATTCTGACGATTAAGAACTATCTCTATTAGAAAAAAGGAATTGTATATATTTTTATTTATCATAAAAGCTAACACAGGAATGTCTAATCCAAAACTTTTTCTGCATAGAATTTCCTTTTATATCCATGTCAGTTAGTAGAAAAATTAGTAAAATCACAGAACTTTTTACCCCTTTTTCCTCCTAATGTATATGAATTAAAACTTGAGCTGTCAGGGCAGTTCTGTGTTAGTAAATTATCCCTTTAGAGTTTGCCAGAAATTCCATGCTATAAGACATTTAGCCTTTCATTACCTTAGAGTACTATCCCTGAATCTTGGTATAACTACAGAATTAAATAATTTGCCCTTGAAATTTTACAGACCTTGGGGGATGTTCCCTGAGCATAAGCCACAGAATCAATCTACCTTACTTTGCTTCCTGTCTTCACCCTCCCAATTTCAGTCAAGTATTCAGTGCTTACTAGATGAAGTTTACACTTCATTTTTTCCTCCTTTGTTATGATTCCAAGGATAAGGGGTGGAATATTTTTAGAGTCATCTGAAAGTTTAGATTGATTCCTAAAGGGCAGTATTAAAAAGAGGATTTCTTAAGAATTGACTGGAACATTTAGGACCAACCAACTTACTTTTCTTACAACTGTGTTCTTTAAGTGGCCAAGATGTATTAAGATCTTTGTATCACTTCATTCCTGTTGCTCCTACCATAGGCTAGACATTGCTATTTTCATTAATCTACCTAAGTATAATCTTTTTCATTGTTGTATTAATTCTTTAAAGAAAATACATTCATTTTTGCCTCAGTTTTCAGTTTTCTAATCAAATTTTGCAGCTGATAGTTTGCAGGCTAGAAAGAGGACTCTGCCACTATCCTATCTCATTTTTGAAATTACAGTGTCTTCATTTCCACTTCCTTGCATAATGTTCTGCTTTGGTGGTGGTGGGAGTGGAAGGATTATTTAAGGAGTAAGGATCTACACTACCGGTGGGTTTAGGTCTTGACCCAGATCAAACACTCCAGTGCTTTCTTGGCAATATCCTAGATACCTAGTTACATTGTATATGATTTGTACACACCAGGTTTGTATATAATCCC
Source organism: Herpailurus yagouaroundi (assembly GCF_014898765.1). Classification (NCBI taxonomy): domain Eukaryota; kingdom Metazoa; phylum Chordata; class Mammalia; order Carnivora; family Felidae; genus Herpailurus; species Herpailurus yagouaroundi. The sequence continues at coordinate 10,783,561 of NW_024412396.1, forward strand.
TATCACCATTGAGATATAGTACATGTGGATTTACAAATTGGGTTTCATGAGCTCTGGAAGTTTGCTAGGTGGAACAGCCTAAAATTGAAATGAAGAAAGGACTTAGTTAATTATTTAAATAGCCAGAGACTTGGAAGAATACATTGGGGGATCCATCCAAAGGAGAGACTCCTCCAGGAGGAATGGGAAATTAAGATGAGGAGTATTGCTTTAGGGATAGAAAGCTCTCCTACGTCTGCCATTCTCCCCTTTTCTGATAAGAAATGTTATGTTTTTATCCTATTTATAAGTCAGTAATGATACTTATGACAAATTTGAATAGATCTATGATTTATAACAGAAAATAAAAGTTCGTAGGTAAACTAAAAAGGGAACAAGGGCTGTCAATAGAAGTGCTCTGACATCTTGGATTTCTGAAAATTTACTTATCTTCATATATTTTAGAGATTCTCAATGGGGGATGCATAATAGAATTATCTTTGGTGATGCCTGTAGTATCCTACTCCAGAAAAACTGACTCAGAATCTCCTCAGCAATTCTAAACCTCCATAGGTTTTTCAGATGTTCACTTCTTGGTTAAGAACCCATTTTCTCCCAGTGCTATATTGAAGTTAAACTCTAAAAATCAGTATTTCATTTTGTTTTTACTATTGTGAAAGTGTTTTATCAGTTACTTAAGAAAACTATTTTAACGTTTAAGATATAGTCAGTACATGGGAAGAAAATGGGAAAATGAGAAAAGACAAATGATGGGACTAAAAGTCATGAAGTTACATAGCTTCATTGTATAATCAATAATTAAAGTTATATTATGTTTTTATAAATATACCTATATGCGAAAAACTCGCTTGGACCTGCCCTAAAGACCAAATAGAGTTAGTAAACCACACCTAAACTGAATTAAACATTGCTCACTTTGAGCTTTTCCTTTGAGTTGGTATTGAAAAATGACCTTTTCGGGGCGCCTGGGTGGCGCAGTCGGTTAAGCGTCCGACTTCAGCCAGGTCACAATCTCACGGTCCGTGAGTTCGAGCCCCGTGTCAGGCTCTGGGCTGATGGCTCGGAGCCTGGAGCCTGTTTCCGATTCTTTGTCTCCCTCTCTCGCTGCCCCTCCCCCGTTCATGCTCTGTCTCTCTCTGTCCCAAAAATAAATAAATGTTGAAAAAAAAAATAAAAAAAAAAAAAAAGAAAAATGACCTTTTCTAATTTCCCTACCTATCCAGTTTCCTATTATTTTCTAGAGGGAACATTTTTTTCTAGTCATATTTCCTCTGTTCACTTTTTGTCTCTTTCCGTTGCTCAGGTTGATGCTTCTGGCAGAATTTAACTGAGTCCCATATTGATGGTCATTTTAGTTAGATGTGGCTTTTAAATAAATCTTTTGATACAAAATGTTTATTTACATTGCTTAATACTCATGCTATTTTGAAGGAAATTAATTTTAATAGTTTTAACTTGAATATGTTTTCTTATAGCAGAAAAAGAAAACTAAGAACTTCAATCCACCAACACGTAGAAATTGGGAGAGTAATTACTTTGGGATGCCCCTCCAGGATCTGGTGACAGCTGAGAAGCCCATACCACTATTTGTTGAAAAATGTGTGGAATTTATTGAAGATACAGGTAGGATAGAAGTATCATTGCAGAGATTTAATTTAAAATTTCACTTTTGCTGTACCAACAGTTTGTCAAATGTTCATGATTCATAAAAGCTAAGTTTTGAAACAGATGTGTAGTTCTCATTAGGATTGATTGTGTGGAGTGTTCACTCTAGACATAACTATCTGATATTTGCAGAAAACTTTGTTCTTAGCCATTAATGCTTTTGTTGGACTTCTGTCTAATAAATGGGTAAGTTGAATGCTAAAATGTTAAACTTCTCTCTGGAATTTAGAATAAGTTGATGATTAAATTATGCTACTATTTAATCATAGTTAACGATTTAAACAGGTAATTTGAAAGTTTTGAATATTTTTTAAGTCTAGTACTATTTTTATTACCCATTTTACATATGAATATTTGTTTTAAATTTCATAGCAATATTTATAAACGTATGAAAGACTGCTGATTTGAGATGTTACCATTTATTTGTTAGCACTAGCTATGTGGTTTATATGCTGTATTTTTAAATATTTTTTGAGAGAGAGAGAATGGGAGTGGGGAGGGTCAGGGAGAGAGGGGGACAGAAGATCTGAACCGGGTTCTGCGCTGACCCCAGCAAGCCAGATGCAGGGCTTGAACTCAGGAGGGACTGTAGAGATCAAGACCTGAGCTGAAGTCAGGTGTGTGCAGATATCCTCGCTATTTTATTTTTTTGTTTTTGTTTTTAATTTTTTTATATCCTCACTATTTTAAAAACAAGCCTGTGGTATGTTTACTTTGCCCAATGTAAACTATTAGCTGAGGGTTGGAGTAGTCTAAAGTTGAGGAATAAAGGTAGAATATTATCATGTTTATTTGCATTTAAAGTGAACATGAGTTAATCATGAAACCTCAGTAATTGACTGGAGTATAAAATTGGATGGTTTGAAAATATGAACTAATCCCATCTTAGCTTTATTTGATCTTAATGATCTTCTTTGATAAATAAGCATTGTTTAAAGACAAAACTAGGATGTCTGAGCTATCTAAAATGTCAGGCTCATTTTTACTTCAGTGTATATTTTAGCCTTTTTAGTCTGATTATTAGCTAAGTTCTATACTAATTGGGTTGTCTGGTGAGAAATGCTGACTTCCTGTTGTAAAAAAGAAGTGGAATATGGGGCATTAACTGTTATCCACTAGTGTTAGAGTTGAAATAGCCTGTAATCTTCTCCCTTCTTTTAATAAGTGTTAATTTATAGAGCATACATTTGGATATACTCTTAATCATTTGTATTTTCCTTCAACAAAGTGTAGTTTTAGCCATATTTCTTATCTATATTTGTATCCATCTTTAGTATAATAGAAATGTAAAGGTTCTTAGAATATTAGCTTTCTGCTCTGAACTTAAAGAATTCTTATTTGCTCTAATAATATAGTTAGGCTTTATGGAAATAACTGAGAAATTAGGAAATATTTTTCTTTAGAAATTAGAAAATAATAAAGTAATAGTCTTTTGTACATTTATTTTTATAATTAAAAATTCTCATTTCTTGAATATCTTCATGGTAATTGAGTGATTTGGTTTGAGGAAAATGAACGAGTTCCAAGTGTAAGATAAAATGAAACTCTATCCCATATTTTAGCATAATTTGAATTATTTCATTTAACTGACAGATAATTTATATATTTAAGTGCTTTGTTAGAAGTATACTGAGGTGGGGCTCCTTGGTGGCTCACTTGGTTGAGCATATGACTCTTGGTTTCGACTCAGGTCACGATCTCACGGGTTTGTGAGCTCAAGCCCCACATAGGGCTCTGCCGCTGACAGTGTGGAGCCTGCATAGGATTCTCTCTTTTTCCCTCCCTCTCTCCCTCTCTTTCTCTCTCCCTCTCTCCCTCTCTTTCTCTCTCCCCCTCTCCCTCCCCCCCTCCTTCTGTCTCTCTCCCACTTGCACACTGCTCTTTCTCTCCCTTCATCAGTAAACAAACATTAAAAAAATAAAAAGAAGTATACTGAGGTACTGTAAGATCACAAGAATAGTTATATAGAAGTTTCAAGTCCACTTCTTTTGTGTTGGTGGTGGTGGTAGTTCTAATTGATTTGATCAGTTTTAGAAATTCTCAGTTGTTTGAATTCAATATCAAATTCTCAATATGCACTGTGGCACAACCATCTTCTGTTGAAGGTTCAACTTAATGTAAATATATATCAGATACTTACTGTTTAAAAGTTGAACTTGATTGTAGATCTTTAGGCATAGTAATATAAATGAGCAGTACTTTATTGTTATAATTAAGTCTTGTTTAAAGAACTAAACTTTTTAAACAATCTTGAAGAAGCTATTACAGTAGTTTTAAAATTCAACTTTATTGATATAATTTACGTACAGTAAAATTCATCAATTTTAATAGAATGGTGAGTTTTGATAACTCTTCAGTCATTTAAGCACCACCACAAGCAAGATACAGAACATTCTCATCACCCCAAAAATCATCCAGTGTATTATCATTAAGTATGGTGTTAGCTGTTGGGTTTTTCATAGATGCTCTTTATCAGGTTCAGAAGTTCCCTTTTCTTATGTCCAAAATCGATGTTGATTTTGTTGTGATTTTTCTTCCTTTGTTGAGGTGATCATATGGTTCTTTTAAAAGTCTGTTTAGGGGCGCCTGGGTGGCGCGGTCGGTTAAGCGTCCGACTTCAGCCAGGTCACGATCTCGCGGTCCGTGAGTTCGAGCCCCGCATCAGGCTCTGGGCTGATGGCTCAGAGCCTGGAGCCTGTTTCTGATTCTGTGTCTCCCTCTCTCTCTGCCCCTCCCCGTTCATGCTCTGTCTCTCTCTGTCCCAAAAATAAATAAACGTTGAAAAAAAAAAAATTTAAAAGTCTGTTTAATGGTAAATTATATTAATTGATCTCCAGATGTTAAAAACTTGCATCCCTGAGATAAACGCAACTTGGTTATAATGTTTTGTCTTTTTTATATGTCACTGGAGTTAGTTTGCTAAAATGTTAAGGATTTCTGCTTCCTGAGGGATATTGGTCTATGGTTTTCTTGAAGTGTCTTTGTCTGGTTTTGGTATCAGAGTAGTAAAACGGACACCACAGACTTGAATCTATTTTCTAAAAAGGTTGTACAAGATTGGTAATAGTTCTTTCTTAAATTTGATATAATTCACCAGTGAAACTGTTTGGACCTGGATTTTTATTTCTGAAGAGGTTTTTAACTGTGGATTAAAGTTTTTTTTAATGTTTGACAGAGGTCACACATGTGTGCAAGTTGGGGGAGAGGCAGAGAAAGAGAGAATCTCAAGCAGGCCCTACACTATCAGTGCAGAGCCCACATGGGGCTTGACTCATGATCAGGTCATGATGAGATCCAAGACCTGAGCTAGAATCAAAAGTGGAATACTTAATCAACTGAGCCACCCAGGCACCCCTGGATTAAATTTTTTAAATAGATACAGGGATGTACAGATTTTTTATTTCTTCTTGAGCAAGCATTGGTTTTCAAGGAGTTTGTCCATTTCATCCAGGGTGACAGAAGATTGTTTATAACATTCCTTATCAGTATTTTAATGCCTGTAGCATCTGTAGTGATGGCTTCTCTTTTGATTTTGTATTACTAATTTGCGTTTTTTTCCCCCCTCGTATTAGAGATTTGTCAATATTACTGATCTTTTCAAAGAGCCAGCTTTTGGTTTTATTGATTTTTTTTTTCCTTTTGTCTATTTTTTAATTGAGTGAATTCTGCTTTTAATTCCCTTTTTCAGCTTTCATTTGGCTTCTTTTTAGTGTCTTGAAGTAGAAGCCTAGATTAATGATTTTGACCAATCTTATTTACTATAATATTTTCTGTTAAACATTTTCCTCTAACCTTGTTTTAACTGCATGCCACAAATTTTGGTGTTTACATTTGCATTCAGTTTCGAATACTTTGTAGTTTTCCTTTTGATTTTTTTTTTAAATTTAACTCATTGGTTATTTTTTTTTTTTAATTTTTTTTTTTAACGTTTATTTATTATTTTTGGGACAGAGAGAGACAGAGCACGAACGGGGGAGGGGCAGAGAGAGAGGGAGACACAGAATCGGAAACAGGCTCCAGGCTCCGAGCCATCAGCCCAGAGCCTGACGCGGGGCTCGAACTCCCGGACCGCGAGATCGTGACCTGGCTGAAGTCGGACGCTTAACCGACTGCGCCACCCAGGCGCCCCTCATTGGTTATTTTATAAGTATTTTATTTCTGAATATTTTCCAGGTATTTTTCTGTTACTCATTTTTAGTTTAATTCTCTTGCAGTTGGAAAACAGCAGTTTGATTTCACTGTAAATTTATTGAGATTGCTTTATAACCCAGAATATAATCTGTGTATGGTGGGACCTTGAGTAGAATGTTCATTAAGATTTCAGGTGAAGGGTTTTGTAAATGCAAGTTAAGAGGTCACATTCTTTGAGAGTACCGGTCAAGTCTTATATATCCTTAGTGATGTTTTTGTTGTTGTTGACTTGTTTTTTTTTAATTACTTAAAGAATACTAATGAAACCTGTAGTTGTGATTGTATAGGTCTTTCTCCTTTCAGTTCTCTTAGGTTTTGCTTCATGTGTTTTGAAATTTTAGTTAGGATTATGTCTTCTTTATGAACTGAGCTGTTATTATTATAAAGCACTCTCTTTATGCTTCATAATACTTATGAAGTCTACTTTGTGTAATATTAATATAGCCAATGGTATTTTCCTTGAGTAATGTTTGTGTAGTGTGTCTTTTCCATCCTTTTAGCCTATTTGTATCTTTATATTAGTGATGTACTAGTATTTGAAATATGTATCTTTAAACACAGTTCATTATCAAATATTACACCACTATCATTTATAATTTAAGAACCTTGTAACAGTATATTTAACCTTCTGATCCCTTTTTCTTTTGTTACACATTTTAATTATATATTTTTTTCTTTTATTCTTTTTTTTAAATTCCAGTATAGTTAACATGCAGTGTTATATTAGTTTCAGGTGTACACTATAGTGATTGAGCCATTCCAGAAATCACCCCATGCTCTTCATGACAAGTGCACTACTTAATCCCCATCATTTATTTCACCCATCCCCCTACCTACTTCCCCTCTGGTAACCATCAATTTGTTTTCAATAGTGAAGAGCTTGTTTTGGGGCATTTGGGTGGCTCAGTTGGTTGTGTCCAACTCTTGATTTTGGCTCAGGTCTTGATCTCCCAGTTTTTGTGAGTTTGAGCCCCAGGTCAGGCTCTGCTGATGGTGCAGAGCCTGCTTGGGATTCTCCCTCTCTCTGCTCTTCCCCTGCTTCTGCTCTCTCTCTCTCTTTAAATGAATGAATGAATGAATGAGCAAGCTTCAAAGAGAGAGTGTGTTTCTTGGTTTATCTCTCTCTCTTTTTTTCCTTTGCTTGTTTGTTTTCTTTCTTAAGTTCCACCTGTGAGTGAAATCATGGAATTTGTCTTTCTCGGACTTATTTTGCCTAGGATTTTACTCTAGCTCCATTCATGCATTACAAATGGCAAGGTTTCATTATGACTTAATATTCAATTGTATATATATACCACTTCTTTATCCATTCATCTGTCACTGGAGACTTGCACTGCTTCCATAATTTTGCTGTTGTAGATAATGCTGCAATAAACATAGGAGTATATATATTCCTTTGAATTTGTGTTTTTGTATTTCTTGGGTTAAGTACCTGGTAGTGCAATTGCTAGATTATAGGGTAGTTATATTTTTAACTTTTCAAGGAGCCTCCATACTGTTTTCTAGAGTGGCTGGATCACTTTGCATTCCCACCAACAATGCACAAAGGGTTCCTTTTTCTCTGCATACTCCCCCAACACTTGTTGTTTCTTGTGTTACTGATTTTAGCCATTCTCACAGGTGTGAAGTGATACCTCATTATAGTTTTGATTTGCATTTCCCTGATGGTAAGCGATGATGAACTTCTTTTCATGTGTGTGTTGGCCATCTGTATGTCTTTGGAGAAATAAATGTTCATTTCTTCTGCCCATTTTTTAAATGGATTATTTGGTATTTTGGGGTGTTGAGTTGTATAAGTTCTTCATATATTTTAGATACTAAGCCTTTATTGGATATGTCATTTGCAAATCTCTGCTCCCATTCTGTAGGTTGCCTTTTAGTTTTATTGACTGTTTCCTTTGCTGTCTAGAAGCTTTTTATTTTTATGAAATCCCAATTTTTGCTCTTATTTTTCTTGCCGAAGGGGACATATCTAGAAAAGTGTTGCTGTAGCTGATGTCAGAGATGTTATTATTGCCTGTGCTCTCTTCCAGAACTTTTATGGCTTCAGGTCTCACATTTAGATGTTTAATCCCTTTCAAGTTTATTTTTGTGCATGGTATGAGAAAGTGGTCCAGTTTCATTCTTCTGCATATAGCTGATCAGTTTTCCCAGCTCCATTGGTTGAAGAGACTATTTTTCCTATTGCATATTCTTTCCTCCTTTGTTGAAGATTAATTGACCATATGATTGGTTTATTTCTGGATTTTCTATTCTGTTCCATTGCTCTATAATTCTACAGTATGTTTTAAACATCACAGTATATATTTATAATTTTTGCTTTGAAGAGATAATAATTGTTATTTTTAAAAGATATTTTCTTTCAAAAGAAAGAAAATATTGCAGTATAAATCTTTTTATTTAACAGCTTTACTGAAATATTCATATATTCTATAGTTCACCCATTTAAAATGTACAGTGCAGGGGTGCCTGAGTGGCTCAGTTGGTTAAGCATCCGACTTCTGCTCAGGTCATGATCTCACGGTTCATGAGTTCCAGCCCCACATTGGGCTCTGTGCTGACAGCTCAGAGCCTGGAGCCTGCTTCAGATTCTGTGTCTCCCCTATTTCTGCCCCTCTCCCACTCACACAAGTGCACACGTGCTTGCGCTCTCTCTCTCAAAAGTAAGTATTTAAAGAATTAATAAAAAAAGTGATCTCCAACGTTTCAATGCAGCCATTTACTGTTTTAAATACATACATACATACCTACATAAATAAAATGTACAATTCATTGGTGTTTTAGTACACAGAATTATGCAACTATCAGTGCAACCCATTTTAGAGCATTTTCATTACCCTAAAAAAGAGCCACATACCTATTAAGCCATGACTTCCTATTGCCCATACCCACCCACCCTTAACTTTCTGTCTTTTATTGATTTAACTGTACTGGTCTTTTTGTGACTGGCTTCTTTTAATATAATATTTTCAAGGCTCATCCATATCATAACATCCAGTAACACTTAAATTTTATTGCTCAATAATTTTCCATTGGTGAAAATTTTCCATTTGGGTTGTTGATACTTTCTGAATATTGCTGCTATGAACATTCCTCTATAAGTTTTTGTGTGGACATGTTTTTCACGTGAGTATATATCTAGACATGGATTTGCTAGATAATATGGTAAGTCTGTGTTTAACTTTTTGAGAAACTACCACTGTCATACAAACTAGCTGTATCATTTCACATTCCCACCAATAATATATGAGTTCCAATTTCTCCACATCTTTGCGAATACTTATTTTCCTCTTTTTTGATTATAACCACCCTAGTGAATATGAAGTGATATCTCATATGGTTTTCATTTGCATTTCCCTGGTGACAAATGATGTTATGCATATTTTCAAGTGTTTATTTTCATATCTTTGCATATCTTCTTTGGAGAAATATCTATTTAGATCTTTTGCCCCTTTTTAAATAGAATTGTTTATCTTACTTTTAAGGGCTCTTTATATATTCTGGATACAAGTTGCATTGAAGTATGAGTGGCAAAAATATTTTCCCAAAAACACATTCCTTGATGGTATCTTTTGAAGCACAAAAGTCAAAAATTTTGATGAAGCCCAATTTTTTTTTTTTTTTTTTAATGTTTGTTTAAGGGTTCCTGCAGTGGCTCTGTCGGTTGAGCATCCAACTTCAGCTGAGGCCATTATCTCGTGGTTTGTGAGTTTGAGCCCCTCATTGGGCTCTCTCCTGTGAGCACAGAGCCTGCGTCGGATCCTCTGTCTACCTCTCTCTCTCTCTCTCTCTCTGTACTTCCCCTGCTTGCACTCCTCTCTTCTCTCAAATAAATAAAATTTAAAAATAAAAACAAAGTGTTTATTTTTGATAGAGCACAGGTGGGGGAGGGGCAGAGAGAGGGACAGAAGATGCAAAGCAGACTCTGCGCTGACAGTGTGAGCCCTAGGAGGGACTTGAACTCAAACCACAAGATGATGGCCTAAACTGAAGTCAGAAGTTCAACTGATGGAGCCACCCAGGTGCCCCATGATGAAACCCAATTTTTTATGATTTTGTCACTGTTAATGGTATGATGTCTAAGAAGTTTTTCCTCAGTCCAGGATTACAGAGATTTTTATTCCTGTATATTCTAAGAATTTTACTTGCTAGTGCTCTTACATTTAGGTCTGTGATTCATTTTGAGTTTATTTTTGTCTGGTAAAAGAAAAGGTCCAGCTTGATTCTTTTGCACTCAGATCTCCATTATCCAAGCACCATGTATTGGATTTCCTTGTCATTCTTTTTGAAAATCAGTTGACCATAAATGTGAATATTTTTGGGCTTCTCCTTATAGTTCACTCATCTATATGGTTATCCATATATGCTGGTACCTCTCTATTTTCATTGCTGTAGCTTTGTAGGTAAGTATTGAAATCAAGAAATATTGAGTCCTCCCACTTTGTTCTTCTAAGTATACAGTTATAGGCTAATGGATTTTTTCATTCAGCTTTCTAAAGACTGTTCATTGTCTTTTTCATGATATCTAACAGTTTGCTGTTATTCTTTTCTGTGTTCCTCTGTGTGTGATGTGTTCTCCTTTCTCCTAAAACTCACAGATGCTTTTAAACAAACAATTTTATTTAAAATGTTCCTTAACATGTGCTTTTTTAAAAAAAGAAAATACTTCTACTTGAGGTTTCTGGACCTCCTTGGATCCTCTTGGTTTGAAATTTTGAAATTTGTAAAATTTTAGGCCAATGTTTATTGAGATACCTTTTTTTGTTGTTGTCTTACTCCCCCTACTTCTGTTCTGGACTCTCAACTACATGTATGTTAAACCTTTTAAAAATTTCCCACAGCTAACTAAAAGCTGTTTGTTTTGTTAAGCCTTTTTTTCTTTCTGTGTTTCATTTAGACTGTATATCTATTGTTTTGTCTTCTAGTTTATTGATTTTTTTTCTGTATAGTCAAATCTAGAAGTTCCATTTAAGTCTGTTTTTACTGTGTGTCATTTTTCTACCCATCATGTTGGTGGGGTTTTTTTTGTTTTTGTTTTTTTTACAGCTTTGAGTATACTTAAAAAATTTAGGGATGCCTGGATGTCTCAATGGGTTACGTGCCCAACTTCAGCTTAGGTCATGATCTCACAGTTTGTGAGTTCGAGCCCTGTGTCGGGTTCTGTGTTTACAGCTCAGAGCCTGGAGCCTGCTTCAGTTTCTGTGTTTCCTTATCTCTCTCTGCCCTCCCCTGCTAGCACTCTGTCTCTCTGTCTCTCAAATAAACATTAAAAGAAGTTTTGTTTTTTGTTTTTAATTTATAATAATTGTTTTAGGTCCTTGTTTTACTACTCTTCCGTATTTCATTTCTGGATATATTTTTTTTCTGTTGGTTTTTTTCTTGATTATGAGTAACTATTCTTGGTAGTTTTGGTTTGATAACAGATATTTTGAATCTTACATTATTGGGTGGTGAGTTTTCTAAGTGGTCTTTTTAAAGAGTGTTTAAATTGTTTTGTCATGTGTTAAGTATTTGTGAATCAATTTGATAATTTCTAGGCTCATATATGTAAGTTTGTTTTGGTGAATCCAGAACAGCTTTTATTCTATTGTTTATTTAGATCTACAATAAGGTGAGAACTTGACCCTATATCCTGTATATTAAAGGTTTTCTGAGAATGGAACTTGAACTATTCTCTGCCCCATCCCCAGGAAATTTCCTTTCCTACATTTGGAGTATTCAACCAAAGATTTTTCTGCACATATCTGAGGGTCTTTCTCTGTGTATCTCAGCTTCTTTTTTGGTACTCTACCCCTTAAATTTTGGCCTTCTCATCCTTTTTGAACTCCCGTCTCCTGTCTTCTCAACTCTGGTAGACCATTGTGCTCTGTTGTGATTCTACCTTTCTGTATGTTATCTGAAAGCTTTTTCCAGGCACTAAGTTGGATTATTCAGACAGTTTAACTTATTAGCTGTTTTTTTCCCCCACAGATCACTGTTTTGAATTGCCTGTGTCTCAATGTATGAAAACTTGTTTTATGTAATTTTTCCAGTTTAGTTCTTTGCTGAAGTAGAGCAGTTTGCATAGTAAAGTCCTTCATGGTGGAATCAGATGTTTCTATAACAGTTTTTTGATAGTACTGTATAAGTTGTGTTAAGGTCTAGTTGAGAATGACCCTTGAAGTATGAGTGTAAGTTGAAAGTAGACAAAAGTATGTGGAGGAGAGAGATTAAAAAGAAAGGGAATGATAGACTTCTCTCAGGGATTAGTATGATAACCTGATAGATAATGAGCTTGAAAGATAACTCAAAAGTGCCCCTCATATTGCAGGTAGGGCAACTGTAGGTGTACCATTAATGAAAACAGAAATTGTAGGATGAAGAGTAGAAATGATATTTTGATAATGGATTCATATTATGTACATGTTAAATCTTCAGTTGCCTCTGGGTAATCCATTTAAAAGCCCCAAGACTCCACTGGCTGTGTGGCTATGGATCTTTGGAAAATGGTTTAATCTTAAGATTTTGGCAATTGTCATTGTATAGATATTAATGTAAGTTATGTGTAAGCTATGAAATTCAGGGTGAACATACAGAGTAAGAAGAAAAGTTCAGCACAAATAAGCTGTGCAAAAGAATGGAGCTCTAAAACTCCAGAGAGAAGAAAAATTTTAATAAAGAAGCATCGTTATTAACATTGAATATAAAGTCAGGCGACTTAGAATGATACTTTTTAAAACATTTTTGTTGACGTAAAATTCATATGACACAAAATTAACCATGTAAAAATATACAGTTCAGTGACATGTAGTGCATGTACAGTGTTGTGCAACCACCTCCTTATCTAGTTTCAAAGATTTTTATCACCCTAAAGGAAACTATACCCATTAAGTAGTTACTCCTTTCCCTATTCTTTTTTTTTTTTTAATTTTTTTTTAATGTTTTTATTTATTTTTGAGACAGAGAGAGACAGAGCATGAATGGGGGAGGGGCAGAGAGAGAGGGAGACACAGAATCGGAAGCAGGCTCAGGCTCTGAGCCATCAGCCCAGAGCCCGACGCGGGGCTCGAACTCACGGACCGCAAGATCGTGACCTGAGCTGAAGTCGGATGCTTAACCGACTGAGCCACCCAGGCGCCCCACTCCTTTCCCTATTCTTAATTGGGCCCAGGCTGGCATCCCACCTACCTGTTTTCTGTCTCTTTGGATTGACTTATTCTGAATATTTCATACAAATGGGATCCAATATGTGACTTTTTGTCTGTCTTCTGTTACTTTGCTTAGTGCTCATTTATGTTGTAGCATTTCTCATTGTATGGATATACCACATTTTGTTTATCCATTGATAAGTTGGTGGACATTTAGTTTGTTCCACCAGTTAGCATTTGTAAATACCGCTGCTGTAAATATCCATATACAAACATTTGTTTGAGTGCCTGGTTTCAGTTATGTTGGGTACATACCAAGGAGTGGAATGTTGAGTCCTGTGGTAATTCTTTGTTTATCTTTCTGCATAGCTGTCAAATTATTTTCTACAGTGGATTCACCATTTTACATTTCCACAAGCAATGCACAAGAGTTCAAATTTGTCCACATTCTTGGCAAATGGGAAAGGCGAAATAAGATTATCAGCAGGAGGAGGTGTACTGATAAAGCAGGAAATTCAAAAACTATAAAATGTAGGAAAAATCCACAGTCTCTAATAGGAATGCCTCAACAGATTCTGAAGGTAGCACACTTTCAAAACCAGAGAAAATTTTCATTAAAATACCATTTTAAAGGAGGAGATGAAAAAGAAAAAAAAGGGGGGGGAGGAGGAAATGCTTAGAAATCTACTGTGAGTCAGGAAAACGTGGCAGACTTAGCCTTAGTTGTGCTTTTGGTTAGCCAATGAGATTCTCTAAATATTGGTCTGAAAATTGCGTTTTATTGCACACGTCAGTGATGTGTGAAATAATTGAAGTGTATGAGTCTTTGTTTTATTGCTGAGGTGAATATAACTGTATTAACTAAAAGCCTTTTTATTTAAACTTCAGCGTTCCTACTTGCTGTTTGGAAGAACTCCCATTTTTTCATCACTTGAACATTTTTTCACAAATATTGTTACCCTATGTCTTCTCTCCTCTTTTGACTTGCCTACATTTCTGAGTCCATTTTTAAGTTCATTTGCTTGCATACTTCCTCAGCCCCCACCATGTTACTCACTTGTCAAAACCTCAACCTTGGTTAAACTAACCCCCTGCCTACTCTGTCTTGGACCAGCAAGTGGGTTATGGCTATGGATAAACATAAACCATGTATTTCACTTTAAGTATATAAATGCACATCTGAAGAAATCCTACAATTCCTTAGTTTGTTCTCCTAAAGGATTATTTCTTTTTTAAATAAGTATTTTGTCTTCATTTTTTTCCTCATACTTTGGAACATATTTAGATCTTCACAAATGTTACAACGATAGTATGGCTAAACATTCATACACCTTTCACACTTATTTTTGTCACATTTCTTTTTTTTTTTTGTCAAATCATTTCAGTAAGTTATGAGAGATTATCACACTTCACTCTTAATGAATCTTTTAGTGCGTATCTCCCAAGAACTAGGACATTTTCCCCACATAACCACAAGTGTCACCTTCAGGAAACTTAACATTGATAAAATTTCCTCTGTTGTCCCATATATATACATATATATATCCCATTATATTTGGTCGTGTGTGTGTGTGCATATATATATACATATATATATACACCCATATATATATATATATATACATATACATATATACATGTGTGTATATGTGTGTGTGTGTGTGTGTGTGTGTGTGTGTATGTATATATGTATATATAATAGGATATTACCTCCTAAGAGCTTTTTTGTTCTTTCAGTTCAGATCAAGTCAGGAAGTTCCCTAGACTTGTGTGTGTGTTTTCATGACACCTTTTTTGAAGACATTAAGCCTATTTTTATAGATTGTTCCTAAATTTTAATGCCTGGTCAGGTTTAATTTAAAACATTTTTTGGCTACATAGGGCTGATGTATCCTTCCTAACACATCATTCTAGGAGACCCATGATGTCAGTTCCTAAAGGACTTTTTATGTTGCTTTTGAAATTCTAGGCTTTCAGGGCACCTGGGTGGCTCATTCTGTTGGGAAAATCAAGATGGAGCCCTGCGTTGGGCTCCACACTGACAGCATAGAGCCTGCTTGGGATTCTTTCCCTTCCCCCATTTGTGCATGCATGTTCTCAAAAATAAACTTTTTAAAAATGGAAGTCTAGGCTTTTATTAACCTCAGTAGTGTTGACGAAATGCTAAAAGTTGGTATCATTGACATCTGAATTTAATGATTCAAGTGTGACCTGTTTATTTTTGATCTAGCAAGGAGGAATTATAAGTTAGTAGTCCCTTAAAGAATTTCTTTAGTTTTAGTATGTTGTATCTAGCAGAAACTCCTTGAGTCTTCAAACATTCAATATTGGCATTTATCCTTAAGATTTTCTGGTATATTAATACTACTTTTTATGGTTTATGGCTCTGGAATATGTTTTTATCTGTTAGCTGGAACTTTGTCTTCTTGAAGTAGCTAGTCATTGGGCCTTAGAGTAATGCTTTGTTGTTGTTGGTTTTTATACCATAGCCATTAGATAATAATCTTGATGTAAGGACCCTGAGCTCGTAAAACCCATGGCTGTGGTACATATAATTAAGTCCTTACTTAATGTTTAAACAGTTTTTTCATAATAACTATTTGTCCTTGTGACATTAGTTATACATGAATAATATTTTAGTCTTTATTTTCTAAGCTACAATTAGTGTTTGTTGTTTTTCCATACAAAGAATGCATGATAAGTGCAAAAGATGAGAAAATGGAGGCATTTGTGCTACAGTGAGATTTCTTAATTTAAATATGTATCAACTGAATAATTTGCATTATGCAGAACCCCCCCACTAAGTTATAATATCCTGAAAACACGAGTTTTGCATTGTAATAATAACATGATCAATATGATACACAGTGTGCAAGATGTTCTCTGGTTTTTCTGTGGAGACTATTCTTAGGTGAAAGCTATTTCAAATGCTTTATATGTATAGTAAATTTTTAGTATTCTATAAAATAACTTGTTCATTTAATTTTCATGTCTCTATGAGTTGTGTGTATAGTTACTGTATCTAGAGGTGGAAACAGGTTTTACAGAGTTGGAAACAGGCTCAGAGAAATTAATTAATGTATATGAGGTCACACAATTGGATTCTAGCTCCACTTAAAATTACTGCTTACAAGTGACTTTTGATAATCAGAGTTGTTTTTTATTGTTAAGGAAAGGAATTATCTCTTTCATTATAGCCAGAAAAAAATACAAATAAGTCCAAAAAAACCTGAAAAAAACACTTGTAATTTTATGATCATGAGATAAGTTTTATTTTTGTACATATTTTTACAATATATAATACACTTTTAAACATACTGTAGCTTTTTCAAAAGGGGATAATTAAACAAGGTTTTGTAATATTTTTTTAATGTTTATTTTTGAGAGAAAGAGAGAGACAGAGCACGAGTGGGGGAGGGGCAATGGGGGAGAGGGAGACACAGAATCTGAAGCAGGCTCCAGGCTCTGAGCGTCAGCACAGAGCCCAGTGTGGGGCTGGAACACATAAACCGTGAGATCATGACCTGAGCCGAAGTCAGATCCTTAACCAACTGAGCCACCCCAAGCACCCCTGTAATGTTTTTAGTACACAAGCAACATCATTCCATGCAATAAGATAGTTGTCTTTGGAATTACTTTTTATGACCTGTCATATTCTAACATCTTGATAATCATAGTTTGTTCAATTATCCTATATTTCTGAATTAAGTCTCCACAAACATTCACTATTGGCAGTTATCCTTTCATATATACATGTTTATATGCTTGTATTTCTGGGTTGTTGTTGTTTTTTCAGGAAAAAATGTTAAGACACAAGTTTTCTATGTGCAACCCCTAATGGTAGAAAGTATGTAACATAAAATAAATGGGGAGATAATATATTGAATGTGACAAACTAATTACTGTAACTTGTCTAATGTGTGACCTTGAGAAAGTCATTTCACTCTTCAAAGCTTGTTTCCTTTGACATTAAGGCCTCTAGTCAGTTATATTGAACATGGAATGAAAATGATGCCTGAACTAAATTTTTTTTTGATTTAAGTAATCTCTACACCCAACATGGGGTTCAGACTCACGGCCCTGAGATCTAGAGTTGCATGCTCTACCGACTCAGCCAGCCAGGCACTCCGACGTTTAATCATTATAGTAAAGAAAGTAACAAAATGAAAGATTAGAAAACTATTGTTGTTTTTTCTCCTATATTAAAGATTTAATGGCTAGGAAATATAGTGACGTTTTAATTCAGTAGATTGAAGTTATAATAATTAAATAGTAAATAATAAAATAATAATAAATACTGCCTTTAGCCTTATTATTCCTGTAGTAGCCTGTGCCTAAAATGTTACTTACCATTGCTAGAAGATTCTTACTCCATTGATGTTACTTCTTCTTTATAAGCTTGATGCATAGATTTTTTTTTTTTAAAGAGGAATTTTAGGTTTACAACAGAAATTTCCCATATATTTCCTGCTCCCACATGTGAACCCCACCCCCACCGCACATTACCACCTTTACTCACCAAAAAGCACATTTTTTTTACCAAGGATAAATCTACATTAACACATCAAAATCACCTAAAATTCATGGTGTACATTAGAGTTCACTCTTGATTTTGTATATCCTATGGGTTTGGACAAAAATTCTCTGTGCTCTTCTTCATCTCTCTCCCACTATCCCTAACTCTACCGTAGGCAACAACTGATCTTTTTATTGCCTTCCATCATTTTGCCTTTCTACACTATCATATAGTTGGAATCATATAGTAAGTAGGCTTTCCATATTGGCCTCTTTGACTTAATAATATGCAATTTAAGATTCTTCCATGTCTTTTCATGGCTTGATAACATTTCTTTTGGTACTTAATAATATGCTAGTTTGTTTAGCACATACCTACTGAAGGACATCTGAGTTGCTTCCAACTTCCAGCAGTTATGAATACAAATGCTATGAACATTGTCTGTAAATTTTCATGTAGACCTAAGTTTTTAACTCCTTTGGATAGATAACAAGGAGTGTGATTGTTGGATGGTATGATACATGTTTTGTAAGAAATGCCAAACTCTTCCAAAGTGCCTGCAATTTTGCATTCTCACCAACAATGAATAAGACTTCCTGTTGTTCTGTATCCTTGCCAGCAATTGGGGTTGTCAGTGGTGTTATTCTAATAGGTATGTAATGGTATCTCATTTTAATTTGCAGTTTTCTAGTAATGTATTCTGTGGAACTTATCTTCATACATTGTTTGCCATCATCATATCCTTCTTCATGGTGTCTCTTAAGGTCTTTGGTTTGTTTTGTAATAGAGTTTTCTTATTACCGAGTTTGGAGAGATCTCTGTATATTTAGGATAATACTCCTTTATCAGATGTATCTTTTGTAAATATTTTTTCCCAGTTTGTGGCTTGTCTTCTAATTCTCAAGATATACTGTCTTTCACAGCACAGAAATTAAAGTCCAGTTTATCAGTATTTTCCTCAGGGATTGTATTTTAAAAGCATCACCATAACCAAGGTCATCTAGGTTTTCTGCTATCCTCTAGACATTTTATAGTTCTGTGTTTTACATTTAAGTCATTTAATTTTTTACATTTGTAATCCATTTTGAGTTCATTTTTGTCAAGGTTGTAAGGTCTATGTCTAGATGCTTCGTTTTTGTTTTTTTAATGTAGATGTGTAACTTTTGTAGCACCATTAGTTGAAGAGACTATCTTTGCTGTGTTGTATTTATTGCCTTTGCTCCTTGGTTGAAGATCAGTTGACTTTTAATAGATTTCTGTTTCTAGGCTCTCTATTGTGTTCCCTTGATCTTTTTGCGGGTGCTTTCCTCAATAATACATTGTCTTGTTTACTAAAGTAGCTTTATAGTAAGTCTTAAAATCAGGTAGTGTGAGTCCTCCAACTCTGTTCTTCTCTTGAATATTGTGTTTGCTTTAAGTTTTGACTTAATCTTTATATAAAATTTAGAATCAATTTGTTGGTATTTATAAAATAATTGCTGGGAATTTGGGATTGCATTGAATCTGTAGGTCAAGTTGAGAAGAACTGACATGTTGACAGTATTGTGGCTTCCTATCTATGAACATAGGATATCTGTCCACTTAACCTAGTTCTTGGAGTTTTATTCATCAGAGTTTTGTGGTTTTCCTTACATAAATCTTACTCATGTTTGTTGATTTTTTATATAATTTTGGGGAATGCTAATGTAAATGGTATAATGTTTTTAATTTCAAATTCCATTTGTTCATTGATATATAAAGAGAACAATTGACTTTTATATATTAACCTTGTATCCTGCAGTCTTGCTGTAATCACTATTAATTCCAGATTTTTTGCCTATTGGTTTTTTACATAGATGATCATGTCATTTCTTCCCAATCTTTATGCTTTTGATTTCCTTTTCTTGTTTTATTGCTTTGGCAAGTATTTCTAGGATAATGTTGAAGGGCATGGTGAGAGTAGACATCCTTGCCCTGTACCTGATCTTAATGGCAAAGTTTCTAGTTTCTTACTGTTAAGTATGATTTCAGCTGTAGGTTTTTTACAGTCTTTATCATATTAAGGAAGTTGTCTATTCTTGGTTTACTGAGAGTTTTTATCATAAATGAGTGTTAGATTTTTATCAAATGCTTTTTCTGAATATTGGTATGATTGTGTGATTTTTCTTTAGTCTAATGATTTAATGGATTGATTAATTGATTTTTTTGATATTGAACCTGCCTTGCATATGTGGGATAAATCCTACTTGGTCATAGTGTATAATTCTTACACATTTTTTTATTAAGTTTGCTAATACTTTGTTGAGGATTTTTGCATCTATTTTCATGAGAGATACTGGTCTGCAGTTTTATTTTCTTAAAATACTTTGGATTTATAAGTTTTTTAGCATGTAAAAAATCAGCTTGAGATTAATGGACATATTACCTCAGCATTTGTTTTAAGACTCAACTGACATGTTGAATTATATACTGTCTTATTTTATTTTTTCTGTTACATGCATATTCTAATACATAGCACATAGTAGGCATTGTATTAAGGGATATTAAATTCTGTTTCAAATCAAAACATATCATAGTAGGTGTCCACATGTTCATATTTTTTCTGCATTCATGAAGTACACCATTAATTTGAGGAAGATATAGCTGTCCCATTTAGTGTTCATCTCATTTATGCATACTCTGTTAGACATTTTGTTTTAGGCTTGGGGCATCATGTCTAAGAGAATAACTGCCAGATCTTTTTCTCACATCCCAGTGTTTCCTGTATTCCTGACTGCCTACTAGACATTTCTATTTGGGTGTAATATCTTGGGTTTTATTAAAATTTAGTTAGTTTTCCCCCAAGCCACTTCCTTCTCTTAATTTCCTTTTTTCTGATAGTGCCAGTTTGTTTTTCCCAGTTTTATGGGCGAAGGCATTTCATTAATCTGAGTCCTCTTTCACCCTTTGTGCCCACTCATATGCCATTAATTGCTAAGCATTGCCCTTAGTATTTTTCTTACATCTCTTCTCTAGTGTCACTACCATATAAAGATCTTTTTTAAAAAATCACATGTATACTGTTATTGCTTCCAATCCCTACCCCCAGATGTCTCTTCTACTTAAAAATATTGAGCCCTTAGGAGAAATCAAAACAACTGAATTCCATAGCCTAAGAATTGCTTTTAAAATCTTAAATTATTTTGGTGCAAGAAACTAAATGCAAAAAATACGCTTAATTGAAAGCATACTCATCTGTGGAAGCCAAGAGTCCACCCCAGTGGACTAGAATTCAGGTAATAGTATTATCTGTTTTTCTGTGTCCTTTTCTCTCTCTTAGACTTACCTTGTCTATTTACACATCCTATATTTTTTGTTTTAATTTTAATTACATATTAAACCTAACCAGATATCTTTTAGTCGCCAATTCGAAATTCTCAGAAGAGAGAATCTTGTGAGTACAACATAGCATATTATATTGACTAGTTTGTTGGTTTAGCATTACCAGATAATCAAATTATTTAATTTTTTAAAATAACCAGGGGCACCTGGGTGGCTCAGTCCGTTAAGCATCCAACTTCAGCTCAGGTCACTATCTCACAGTTTGTGAGTTCGAGCCCCGTATTGGGCTCTGTGCTGATAGCTCAGAGCCTGGAGCCTGCTTCAGGTTCTGTCTCCCTCTCTCTCTGCCCCTCCCCCACTCACACTCTGTCTCTCTTGCCTTCAAAAATAAATAAACTTTAATAAATAAATAAAATAACTGATTAATGTAGAATATGTGTTGTTTTGTCTAAATGTATATTGCATTGTGCAGTTTTCTTGAAATACAATTTTGCCTTGATACTACTTTTGACCCATCTACCTCCCTCTGTGGTTTTTACATTCTATCCAGCAATAAGAATACATTTTTTATTGTATTGATATAAGCTTGAATAAGCTTATATCCTACCAATTATTCATTTTTTTCCCCACAGGAGCTTTTTAGGGTGGGTTTTTTTTTTTTTTTTTTTTTTAGGTAAAAATCATATAACCTATAACTTAACCATTTGAGAAGAGTACAATTCAGTAGCATTTAGTACATCCACAATGTTGTGTAACCATTCACCTCTAATTAGTTCTAAAATATTTCATCACTCTAAAGGAAATCCTGTACCCATTAAGTATGCAGTTATTCCTCATATTCCACATTTTGTTCATCCATTCATGGCTCTTTGGGTTACTTCTGTTTTGTGTCTCTTGTGAATAGTATTTTTATGAAGATGTGTGTACAAGTATTTCTTTGAATACCTGTTTTGAGTTCTTTTAAAGTATATGCCTAGGAGTATGTCTAACTTTTTGAGGAATAGGCCGTACCATTTTATATTTCTGCCACCAGTGTATGAGAGTTTCCATTTCTCCACATCCTTACCACCTCTTGTTGTTTTCCTTTTTTTTTTTTTTTTTTTTTTTTAGTATAGCCGTAATTCCTTCATTCCTGTGTATGAAGTTACACCTCTTTGTGATTTTGGTTTACATATCCCTAATGGCTAATAATGTTGAGAATCTTTTCATGTGCTTGTTGGCCATTTGTATATCTTTGAAGATGTATCTTTTGCCAATTTTTACATTGGGTTGTCTTTCTGTTGTTTGGTTATGAGAGTTCTCTGTATATTCTGGGTATTAGACCCTTATCATGCAAATGATTTGCAAATGTGTTATCCCACTTTATAGGTTGTCTTTCTTCATAATGTTTTTGATGCAAGTTGTGAACTTGGTAAATGTTTCTGATGAAGTTGTAAATTTTCATAAAATTTATTTTTATTTTGTTCCTATTGTATTTTAAGATACATGTCTGCTTATTAACATAGATTTATAATTCTTGTTTCTTGCATTTTTTTAATCCTAGAGAAAAAGATGCTACAAATCAAAATTGCAATACTACTGGTTTATAAAAAAATTATCTGTAACTACTTTTATTTTAGTTATTTTTTTGGTGTGACTTCAGGTTAGTGTCTGCATTATTTCACCTTGGAGGACTCTAGCATTTCTTGATAAACTTTGTCAACTTCTGTTTACCTAAAAATGTCTTAATTTTTTTCTTCATTTTTGTTTTGCCAGAATTCTTGGTTGATAGTTACTTTCAGGACTTTATATCATCTTACTGCCTTCTGGCCTCTGGTTTCTGAAGAGAAATAAGCGTTAATCTTAATGTGGATTCCTAGGATATGGTTAAGTTTCTCTTGTTTTTTTTAGTGTACCTCTTTTTGAGTTCATCCTGCTTGCAATTTGTTGACATTCTTGGATGTATGCATTTGTGGGTTGTTGGGTTTTTTTTTTTTTCCATATTTAGTTTTAGCCATTATTGCTTTAAATATTTTCCTTTCCATTTAGGAAAGCCCTTGCACATGTGTTGGTAAACTTGATGGTGTCCCAGAAATGTCTTAGGCTCTGTTCATTTTTCTTCATTCTTTTCTCTTTTTGCTCCCAGACTGGATAATCTCAGTTAACCAGTCTTTAAGTTCACTGGTTATTTCTTCTGCTTGCTAAAATCTGCTCTTAAACCTTGCCAGTGAAGTTTTCATTTTTGTTACTCTACTTTTCAGTTCCAGAATCTCTTTAGTTCTTACTATAATTTCTTTGTATTTATTGATACTCACTTTATTGTCATCCCTCTGGTTCCTTTCACTTCTTTGTTCATGCATTTTTTTAAAGAGTTGATTTAAAGTCTTTGTGTAGTACAAAGACTGGGTTTCCTCACAGACAGTTTCTGTTCATTTCTTTTTGTTCCTTGAGCATACCATATTGTTTCTGAGCATACCAGTTTTGTTTCTTTCTATGCCTTTTAATATGTTGTTGAAAATAAGGGGTTTTGAATTTTGTGTTATCTCTGGATATCAGATTCCCCTCCCTTACCAGGGTTTTTGTTGCTGTTTATTGGCTATGTTTGCTTGTTTGGAGACTTTCCTAAACTACTATTTTAAAGTCTGTATTCTTTGTCATTTGTGGCCACTGAAGTCTGTATTCCATTAGCTTAGTGGTTAGCTAGTGTTTTGACAGTTTGTTTAAATGCCTGAAGTCATTGGGAAAAAAATTCTTTCCAAGTCTTTGCACATTGTGTTCGCTTACTCTTTTAACACTTACCCAGGCCATTTATAACTCTGCTTGAGCCTTCACTTCCAGCTTGAGCAGAGCTTGTGGTTAGCCAGAGGTGAAAGTTTCTGATCTTTTCAGGCATTTTCTGAGGATGTATCTGGCTTTCGGCATGCATGTGGGCTTCTTGATTCCCCCCATATACGTAGACGCTTTTAAACTCCGTAATCCCCCACTGTCTCCTTTTGCCAACATCTTCCATGATAGGCTTTCCCTCCCATCGCTGATCCTGTTGTTCCTGTCTCCACATTGCTGCAGCCAGTACTTGTGCCTTTACATGCCAGTGAAGCCACCTCAGCCCTGGGAACACTTCAAGTTGAGTGAAACATGTAAAAAGCCCTTGTGTTGTTCCATCTAGGAGACTGGTCAAAACCCGTCACCATAGTTCCTTAAGAATAAGATCTGTATTGCTTCCTCTGGCACTTGTAACCTTTGCCCAGAGTGCAGGCTGCCATCATCATGGTTGTTGCTAATCTGAAGTATAAGGGTATGGTGGGTGGATAATTAAAAGCTGCTTTCTTCACCAAGCCTTCTAATGGTTGTGATTTTCTTTTTTTTTTTTTTTCTTTTACTAGATTTCATCCTTTTGCAAAAATTGATACACTTTTTGACAGCTCATTAGTTGCTTTTTTGAGGGAAACAAGCCCTGAAATTCCCATTTCCATCTCTTTACTGATGCCATTTCCACATGGACGCATTTGTCTAATTTATGTGTTATTTACACATTTTACTTTTTCTCTTACACACTGTAATCTATTTTGTGACTTAGTGTTATTTCATCCTGAAGGTACAGAAACAGGCTTTGAAACTCTTATTCCATTTTCTTCATTAGCATCTCAGATAGAGCTTGGACCATTTTAGAACTTCAGATACCAATAAGTTTGTACAGCACAAGGGTTAGTTACTTTTCTAATAAAAGAAAAAAAAAGGATTTGGCTTAAAGTTATTTTCAATTTCTACATTTTTATATATAGTTTCAGAATATTGGAATATATTTCTAATGCCTTTATTTATTGCTTGGAGACTCATGATAGATACCTTGGGTGATTTTAAGTCCAAGTAAAACTTTGATAATTCACATCTTGATAATTGAGTTGGGGATGTTTTTTAATTTTTTTTTTACATCATTTAATTATTAGTAAATGGAAGACAAGATTTTTAGTGTAGATGATTAAATACCTTAAAATTTTCACTAAACAAGTAATACTAAATGCTTATCTCTGTTAGGAATTGTCAACCTCAGTTAATGACATTTGGAGCTATTTAATCCTTCATGAGAGGAGCAGTCCAGGATATAATTTAATTTAGGTGTATTGCATTTAGTGATCATGTCTTTTTCAGCCCATTTATTTAATTTTTTAGATGTTTTTATTTATTTTTGAGAGCGAGAACACATGAGCACGAGTGGGGGAGGTGCAGAGAGGGAGACGCAGAATCTGAAGCAGCTCCAGGCTCTGAGCTGTCAGCACAGAGTCCAGTGTGGAGCTTGAACTCGTGAATGGTACGTTCATGACCTGAGCCTAAGTCAGAGGCTTAACTGACTGAGCCACCCAGGCTACCCTTTTTCAGCTCCTTTAATTAAAAAGAATTTTTGAGATTATCTTCAGACTTTTAGCCACTAGTTTTAGACTTCATTGATTTTTTTAAATCTAATTTCTCCTGTGTTTATTGGTTGACATTTCACTATATAAATGAACTACTCGTCTCCCTCAATTTGAATATCATGTTTCCTCATTATTAGATTTGAATTATGCATTTTTGTTAGAAATACCATCCAGGTTGTTGTATCTTTTTAAGTATGTCATAACCTGTTGAGACAGTGTATCAATTTGTCCGAATAATTTTGATTATTTGTTGGTGTCTGCCATATTTCTTCATTGAAATTAAAACTTTAATTTAGTAACTTTTTATTTATTTATATTGGTATGAGTTCACCTGTTCTTGTATTCGATGAGTTATAATGCATTAATGTTACTCAGATCATCCTAGCTTAGACTCCTTCATGAATTCTATGTCCTTTGAAGATACATCTCTATAATTCTTTAAGTACTTCCTCAACTTTCTGGCACAAGATGTACCAGGCATGGCTTATACTTTCCCTGATTCATCCTTGGAATCCACCTTTCTCCAAACGCTCTGGTTTGTTTTGGTAGAGAATGGTATTTAGAAACCAATATTGGGGCTACTTCTGGACCATCTCAGCAAAAAAAGCTAAGAAAGCTAAGAAATATATGTATGTATGTATCTATACTTATTTCTGTAGCAGTTTGTTAAAAACCATGAATTTATGTTGTTACCTTCAATTTTAATATAACACCATACAGTACATTTAATTCTAGTTCCCCTTTTGTTATTAATTCCCTTCTTGAACAGTGAGAATCCATGCTCCTTTTATTCTTCACATATTTAATCATTTGCTCAAGTCTGAAATATGCAAAAAGTATACATACTACTCTAGATTTGAAACCTGCTAAGTAGAGTTCAATAATTTATCACAATTTTTCAAAATTTTTTAAGGTCCAGTTACATAGAGTGAAGTTCACCAAACTTAAGGGTACACTTAGATTGACATGTGACAAACTCATTCCCCTGTTTAATGCACACACCTGTCAAGATACAGAACATTTTCATGACCCTTTATGTATCTTTCCAATTGCTTTTCCAAACCACCCAAGGTAACTCGTCTAACTTCCCCCAGCCCCCACTTATAGATATGTATTACCTTTTTTAGAACTTGACATAAATGGAATCCCATAAATAAATTCTTTTGTGTCTGGTTTCTTTCAGTAATCACAGGTGAATTCATGTTGGCTATGTCAGTAAAACCTTGTAACATTTAAATAACATTAGGGGCGCCTGGGTGGCACAGTCGGTTTTAAGTGTCTGACTTTGGCTCAGGTCATGATTTAACAGTTCCTGAGTTTGAGCTCCATGTCACCTACTGTGCCAACAGCTTGGAGCCTGCTTCTGATTCTTTGTCTCCCTCTCTCTGCCCCTCCCCTGCTCACCCTCTGTCTCTTTATCAAAAATAAATAATAAACATTAAAAATTTTTTAATATAGCAACATTAGCCCATGAAACTTTGTCAGATTGGATTTTTGCTTCCTTTTATATGTTTATGAATTTCTGAATATTAACATTTTCCTCCCAGCATGAGATATACTTCATTCTTCTTTCATATTGTTACGTATTCTTTGTAAAGACTAAAATAATGCTAATAACTAGGTAAGAAATTAGAAGGAATTAAAAATACATTGTCCCATGGAAGCTGTGACATTGGTCAAGGAATAAGTTTGAGATAATATACTTTTTCATTGATTTGGTTTGTTTTTATTTTTTTGTAACTCCTGTGATCAGAAGAGTATATAATTCCTTATGAAATTGAGTCTTTTTTAGAAGTACTTTAAGAAACTTCCTGTTGAGCACAGACAATAGGTATAGACTTTTGGCCAGTGACGTAAATGTTAGGTCTTTTTTTATTGTCCATAATTCCCTGAGGCCTTTCTTTTTTCATTCTTTTTCCCCCCTCCTTTTCCAGTATAAATTTCTTTATGTTGTTTAGTCTCTGTAATTTCTATTGATTTATTTTCAAGGTCACTCGTTCACTGCTCTGTCATCTCCATTCTATTTCTTTTCCTTAGTTCTAAAGTTTCTAGGTCTTACTATATTTCTGATTTTTTATGAAACTTTCAATTTTTTCGTGTGTTTATAATTGTTCATTGAAATATTTTATGATAGCTGGTTTAAAATCCTTGCCAGATAATTCTACAGCTGGCACCTTTGTATTGGTATCTGTTAATTATCTTTTCTCCTTCATGTTGGAGATTTTCTTGGTTTGTGGTATGATGAATAATTTTAGCTTTATTATTGTATCCGGGTCATTTTGGATATTATGCTATGAGACTTTGGATCTTCTATTTTAGTGAACCTCTTCTGACTGCACCAGCAGTTGGGGATGAAAGCCCTGATGCCCTACTTGGTCTCCATAGGCCTCTACTGACACTACCATGGTGGGGAGGGTAATTTCCATCTTACCTCTAGATTCTGGTCTCTATTCACCCCTATTGACACCCCAGGAAGAGGAAGGGGGGGGGGGTGTATGCCATTTTTACCGCTAGGTAGAAGTGGAATTCTGATCTCCCTACTGGGTTACCACTTGTGTGTGAGGAGTGGGTTTCATGGTCTTCGGCTAGAGGAAGGCAGTTGTAATAAAAAAAAATGTTTTGTTTTTGCTTTCTAAGGCTACACCTTTCACAGTCCTTCCACTTGAGAGAGCAAGCTTTTCTTGTGGTTGGTTTTCTTTTATTTTTTCTTTCTCTTTTTTTGCCTGTGCTATGTGATATTTCTGGGTTGAAGCTTCTCTGTTGTCCAGTCCAGTATGTATGAGGCAAAAAGAAACCCCAGAGAACTCACTATCATTTTGTTCTGCAAATTCCAGTGTCATTAGACAGTCTGTCTTCTCTCCACCATTCAGAATCTTGATGTTTGCTTTTTATATATTGTGCTCAGGAATTTTAGCTATAATTAGTGGAAGAAATAGGAAGAAACATGTTTTTTCATTTTGCATGGAACTGGATGTCCAAAATGATTTAAGAGAAAAAGTGGTCCATTAAGAATTTCAAAACAAATGCCCCAAAATTTTTAATTCTTAATAGTATTTTACCACCATATTTTTCTAAGTTACTAAGATGTGTTTAAGGTTGAGTGTATTCTGTTGTATATATGTATGTATGTATGTATGCGTGTATGTATAAAAGCTTATATATTTCTTTATTCTTATAGGATTATGTACTGAAGGACTTTACCGTGTTAGTGGGAACAAAACTGATCAAGACAATATTCAAAAGCAGTTTGATCAAGGTGAGGTATATAAAATACAATCATTTTTAAATTATTTTCCTTACTGAAATTTCATGGTGGGAAGACTGATTTTTATAAGGAAGTGGGATTTTGGGGAGGAAAGAGTCTTGAAGTAGGATTTTAAATGTGTGATAGAATATTTACCACAGTCAAGAATAGGAGAGCTATAAATCTGTTACCAGAATTAGAAAAGCAATCAATTGACTTAGGACAAATCAGCATCTTTCTAAGTCAGATATAATACTTATTTAAAGGTGCAGTTTAATTTTTTTTCCATGCTTTAGGGCCAGCTAACCATTAGGAATTAAAAAAAAAGAAATCAAAGTTTTAAATGTAAAAAAACTGTAAGCACTATGGAGAAAAATGAGTGAATATTTTATAATCTTGGAGTATCAAGGCCTAAACTTGATATGAAATGTAGAAATCCTAAACAGGATGATAACGTGGACTGCTATCTCTGTGTGAGATAGTGGATAAAACATAAACAAAACCGGGAGACAAACTATAAACTTGAGGGAGGTGTGGAATAATCTTGGATGGAATAAGCAGTTCACATCAGAAGAAAGAGACCAAAGAGTATATGAAAATATGCTCTGTCTGTATGATTTGTAGATACAAACACTAAAATAAAAAGAGTTGATTTTGATTTATTATCAGAGTGAAAAGATTGTTGACAGAGTGTAGAGAAGCAGGTATGTTGTACACTGTTGGTTGTGGATACCTTTTGAGAGGTAGTTCATGTATAACTATTAAAATTCAGATACTTTGCTCCAGAAATTCCACTTATAAATGTTTATGTTACAGAAGTCTTTGTATAAGCTTACCAAGATATACTTGAAAGAGCATTTATAGCAGTGTTGTCTCAGATTTTTTTAAAAAGAGGAGGGGACCTATCCACGTTCTTTATAAGTGGAATACTAGATTCCTGTGTAAAATAGTGTAGATTTATGTGTGTTAAAATGGTAAAATGTCAGTTGTTGAGTGGTGTGAAAGCTTTGGAAGTATTTTCTATATATAGGACTTCATTTTAAATTTGTGCAATTTCACTTACAGTAATTAAGGAATAGGTTATAGTCAATACTATGGCCTCTTGAATTATACTTCATGGTTTTGTTTTCTCGTTCTGTCACTTACTGTGCCTAGGGCAATTAATTTTTCTAAACCCTAACTTTTTCATATCTAGACTAGGAGTGATAAGAGGAACTGGGATGAATAATGAGATAATGAAGAGTTTTCTGTGCCACACACCATATCAAATATTCATCGGATAGCTCTTGTTATAGAAAATGTAGCCTAAGAAAATAAGCTTTAGTATATAATAGTGTTTATCATAGCATCTTTAATGTTTTTAAATAAAATCTAAATGTTCAGTAATAAAATATTACGTAAATTGTTAAATCTTGGGGAATATTTTGTGGTCATTATAACCATTTAGGGCAAAAGGTTATTAATGGGTTAAGGATGTATGAATTCTTAGTACTGTTCTTGCAAATTTTCAATTATGTTACAATTAAATGTTACCTGGTACACACAGGAAAGGTTTTAAACGTTTGCTTGTGAAATTTTAATCATCTTAGATAATGCCTTGAAAACAAAATCCAGTATAAAAATGTATTTATGATTTTTCTAGTTTTTTTTTTTAATGAATACAAAGGGATGAAAGGAAACATGCCCGAATAAATAAAATGTAAATAGTGATTGTTTCTAGGTGATGGGGGTAATTTTTTTCTTGTTGTTGATCTGTGTTTTTACATTTTCTGTCATAAATATCAAAATTTGATATCATAAATAATCAAAATTATAAAAAGAAAAAATAATTCTTTTAATAGCAAATTAACCTTGTGATACACCTTTAGTATATTCCAGTCTTGTTTTTTAAGTCAGAACTTCACTGAAAAGGGTTGAAATGAAACTATTCCATACAATACTTGTAATACATACTTGTATTACATACTTGTAATACATACTTGTATTACATACTTGTAATACATACAAGTATACATACTTGTAATACATACAAGTGTATGGAATTCCATACACTTGATTCCATACAAAATCAAGTGTAAGCTAGAAGGTGTAAACTCACTTGATTTCAGCAAGTAGAAGTAGAAGGTTTAAACTAAAATTTATATGCTTAATTCCTATCTTTTGTCTTTCTGTTTTTTTATGGCCTTTTTAAAAGTTTGGTTTGAAAGAGAGAGTGGGGAAGGGGCAGAGAGAAAGGGAATCCTGGTAACCCAATTGACTGAGCCACCTAGGTGCCCCTGTAAAATAGCTTATGTAAACAAAATATTTTAAAAGGTAGGTATTAGTGAATGCTAATGCTCTATAACATACTAATAAGCCTAACAGCCTTTTACATTTGCTGTAGTAGAAGATGCTTCCTGCTTGGTTCTCTCTTCCCTTATGTAGGCAAACTTATTAAAACAGAGTAGGAGGGGCTCCTGAGCATCTCAGTTGGTTGAACATCTGACTCTTGATTTTGGTTCAGGTCATGTCACAGTTCATGAGATGGAGCCCTCATCAGGCTGCACTAGTAGTGCAGAGCCTGTTTGGGATTCTCTTCCCCACTTCTTTCTCTCTCTCTCTCTCTCTCTCTCTCTCTCTCTCTCTCTCTCTGCCCCTGCCCCATGTGCTCTCTATCTCTCTCTAAAAAATAAATAAACTTAAAAAAAAAAAACAAACACATTTGGGGAGGGGTGAATCAGCCTGTAAAGAAACACGGCTGAGGAGAAGACTCTAATACATTTGGATCTGTAAGTACCTATATTTAGCTTACCTCTCTTATAATTAATTAAAATTTTATTATATAAATTATAAATTTAAATTTTTGTCTTGTAGATCATAATATCAGTCTCGTATCAATGGAAGTAACAGTAAATGCTGTAGCTGGAGCTCTTAAAGCTTTCTTTGCAGATCTGCCAGACCCGTTAATTCCATATTCTCTTCATCCAGAGCTATTGGAAGCAGCAAGTAAGTTGTAAGCCTCCTTTTTTGGAGAGAGATGATGATGGTAGGTTTAATGTACTGATTGCTTTGTGTTAAAATCATCCATGCACTAGAATGTGTAGCTAATAAAAATTCAGCTTATAAGACTCTTTCTTAAAGGTTATTTTCCTGCAAGTAAACAAAATCAGAATCCGGGGGAGTGATCCCCAGAAATATTTAGTTGTAGCTGGTCTCTCAGGTGACTCAGTGCTTCTAGCAATTTGAAGATCATTGTACTAGAAATTTGTGATTTGTATTTTTATTTCAGACTTAGAGGCTGTGTAAGAAAATTAAATGAACTCTTCATGTGAATGTATCTCTAACATATTTCAGTAAAATATTAACCTTTGTATGGTGTGTACCCATGTGTATTTAAGTTTTTTAAAGTCAAATTAACTTTGGCCTCATATCTTAAGTCATTTTTTGCAAAAGTAAGGTAGGAAAGTAGGTGCTTATTCAGTATAACCATTTCAAATTTTATCATCTCTGAGTCAGTTTGACCTTGTGATTAGCTTTACATGCAAAAAGGCTATTGTAATAGATAATGTATTTAGCAGGTTTCTTAGAACATTTTGTTTTTGTTTACTTATTCTCATATGCTTCAAACAGATTCTTCATTGTCTTTTACAGTAAGCAAAGCAGGAAGCTTTATCAAATATTTTTAAATATGTGTTTCAACAAATTCCTTCCTACTTTGATTTTACAGAAATCCCAGATAAAACAGAACGTCTTCATGCATTGAAAGAAATTGTTAAGAAATTTCATCCTGTAAACTATGATGTATTCAGATATGTAATAACACATCTAAACAGGTATTTTTATTTTTTGTTTATGCAGTTGCACTGTAAATTTTAAACTTCAATTTTAAATTGGGTTAATAATAAGATAGAGAAAAGGAGACAAACTAATTTTAAATATAGTTGAATTTTGGGTCTTCTCTGGATTTTTAAAATAGACTTTTCACAACTTGTTTAAAGAAAGGTATATGATGGGGCGCCTGGGTGGCTCAGTCGGTTGGGCGTCCGACTTCAGCTCGGGTCACGATCTCACAGACCGTGAGTTCGAGCGCCGCGTCGCGCTCTGGGCTGATGGCTCAGAGCCTGGGGCCTGCTTCTGGTTCTGTGTCTTCCTCTCTCTCTGCCCCTCCCCCGTTCATGCTCTGTCTCTCTCTGTCTCAAAAATAAATAAACGTTAAAAAAAAAATTAAAAAAAAAAAAAGGTATATGATTGTGACTCTTTTAGTACATGTAATGATTATATAAATAGTATAGTAAGTATATTATATAAGTAGTAAGAATATTGCTATTATTCAACAGTTCTCTTCTATAGACTTAGAATTTTAGGTATGAAATGACTCTTAACCAAATGAACCTATTTGAAGTTGGTAAAATTGAGGTTTAAAGAGGGAAATTAGATACTCAGTGTCACATAATTAATAAGTGACACATCTTATGAGTAAGACCCCAAGTCTCTTAGAGGTTTCACTTCATTTTTGTATGACACTCTATTGCTTTTGTATATCTTGCTTGTTTTGTTCGGGTATAGCCCACAAAGTGAAATTTTATCAGAAACTTAAATTCATATTACCGTCCATCCTGTTAACCTGAAATGCAGGACATTAATCCTGCACTAAAATCTTAAATATGTTAAACTTCAAGCGTATCCTTTTTTGTAAAGCGATAACTCTCTTCACAATACCATTTATTAAGTGAAAGGCAGTATTGTGTCATAGCTTAAAGCTCTGACTGTTGAGTCAGAGAGGCTCAGATGTGAAACATTTTTATTAGTTATGTGACCTTAGGCATATTACTTAACCTTGCTTAAGTCTTCATTTTCTCAACTATAAAAATGAGAAATATAACACCTCACAAAGTTGTTCTTAGGACTAAATAGAATTACTAGTATTTGTGCTAAGTTTTTCAAAAGTCTGCTCCTTATAATTTCTATTGACACTAATGAAGTTTTTTTTATTTTAACTTATAACATCAATATTGAAACCCAAGTACATTTCAGTTTTGTATCTCTTAAATGTTTAAAGTTTTATTGTTGCAGTCAGTGTAGTATAAAATTATATTAAGGTTTCTAGTAACTATTCTCTGAAGTCTCCCTCCTTGAGAAAATACCAGCATACTAGTATTGTCATAAAATTAGTGGAGTATCATCTTTTGAAAATTATCATACAAATGGTTCTTGAAATGATAACAGATGTGTACATGGTACTGTTAGAGACCTTACCCAATATAGAGTGTAAAGATGGTTTGTGAACATATTATTGTTTGGCCATTTTAAAGTGCTGAAGTAAGAATTGGTGCTTTATTTAAAAAAAAATTTTTTTTTTAGTGTTTATTTACTTTTTGAGAGACAGAGTGTGAGCAGGGGAGGGGCAGAGAGAGAGGAAGACACAGAATCCAAAGCAGGTTCCAGGCTCCAAGCTGTCAGCACAGAACCTGATGTGGGGCTTGAACTCATGAACCCTGAGATCATGACCTGAGCCATAGTCAGATGCTTAACCAACTGAGACACCCAGGCACCCCAGAATTGCACTTTATTGAAAAGAATAGGGAAAAAAGACCAAGGGGAAAAGCATGGTCAAAGAAGCATAGTACTAGTCCACTAGCAATATTATTTTAGACAGTACCATGTTTGGCTTCAGTAATACAACCATACAGCAGCAGAAGCATACATGATGTGTTGAGGAATGGCAGAGGACTTTGTGATTCCAGTAGAGAGAAGGAAGAACATAGTAAGAGGTAATTACGGTCAGAAAGGGAAGAGAGACAGTGTGAGATTATATAGGACAGTACTTCTCAGAGTGTAATATGTCTAACTTTAATCTTTAAAATGTTTTACTGACAAGGAAGTTGCTTATGAGTGTATGTCGCTAAGCACACTGTTGACTTCGAACTGACATTTGTGAGGAGGTGAGGAATGAGACTTTCTTAATGAAAATAGCATTGCATGCCTGTCACTCTGAGTGGTAGGGGGACCACTGGAGAGTAAAGCAGAGAAATAATATCATCAGACTTAAATTTTAAAAGGATTGGTCAACCAGACTGTAATGGGAACTCTGTGTGCTAAGTATTCTGAAGAGTGCTAGGGACATAGAAAGTGAATAAAGCAGTCACTCATTAAGTTCTAGTATAAGAAATGAATGATAAATAAATATATAATAGATGATTGGCAAATTGCAGAAATGAATCCATGGAGTTACTCTTTTGTTACGTTCTCTTTCAGCCTCCATATTCAGTCAGTTCCTGTGTTGAATCACTTTTTTCTCCTCTAATTATTTTTCCTATTTGTTCCTGTGCCACTGCTTTAGTTTAGCCATTATCATTTCTCATTTAGGTAACTCTAGTTTCATTGTAATTAAGCTCTCTTCATGCCAGTTTTCCTCTTGATCCTCCTGTGATCCTGATCTAAGAATGATCTTTCTATAAAGATGTTTTTTAATTGAATAACATCCTATATCCTAAAGAAAAAAATGTTCAACATTAAGTGGTCTAGTTCTAACTTACTCAGTTACACCTTCTTTCCATTTCCTCTAAGTACACAACACAGCAAGTAGCTGGATTAATAGCATTTAATCAGAGGTATCAATTTGTGCCTGTCATTACATCTTAATAGGACTGCCTCAGTTCTCAAAATGTAGTCCTCAAACCAGCAGTAGCAGCATCACCCCAGAACTTGTTAGGAATGCAAATTATCAGGTCCCACCCCAGACATAATTATCGGTCTCTGTTTTAACAAGCCCTCTAGGAGGTTCTGATACACACTGAAGTTGAGAACCACTGTTTTGACTGGATTACCTTCCCTTCCTACCATTTTACCAATTGCCCATCACTCTTAACTCAAACATCAGACATTACCTCTTCAAGGAAGCCTTTCCTAGGCACCCTCATCTATTACTTGGTACCTTTCTTTTGTAGACCTGATGCCCATGCTGTAATGTCTTTCAACTTGATAGGTGTTTTTGTTTTTTGCCTTTCGTTTTTTGTTCGGTTTTCTTTTTTCAGAATCTACACTTGTCTACTGCATAGAAACACCTGAATGGACCCACTATAGTTAGTTAACTTTATTCTGAATATTCTAATTTTGTCTCTTAACAAATAGTAATAACTTTTACCATAGAACACATATTTTTAGGGCATATTACTTTACCTCAGATGAACAATTCCTGTGGTTGGGGGAAGGGGTTTCTTTGGTTTATATTTAAAATATTTTGATGTGCAAATTTAATTACGAGATTTTCCCACTACCTTCCATCCTGGATTATTTCTTTATGTATGGAAGAGCATCAGATAAAAATACTAAGATTCTTCCCCAATTCAATAATTTTGATTTATAATTTAAGATTTTTCTCTTTGGTTTCTTATTACAATGGTAGAAGTGCTTGCTCACATATTTAAAGAGCTATATGTAAATCTGTTAATACAATGTATAATCATTTATAAATTCTTAAGTAAATTCTTAAGTGATAAATTCTTATTAAAATTCTAACTAAGAATTTTAAGGTGGAATGTGTTTCTGTGAACTGTTGTCTTTCAAATTAAATTTGTAGCAAGGTACAATATATTTAATGATGGAAAAGATTCTTTTTTGCAATATTAGAAACTAAGTTTTTTGAAAGTTGAAAAGTATGTTGGTTGGAGGATATGATAGAGTAATTTTTCTAAAGTTTGATTTTTCCAAGGATCAACGAGCTGACAATACCACGGTTTGTCTTTTCATCTCTCATAATAGTCAAGGAATTTGGATATGCAGTTAGAATTTTTGGTCTCTGTTGCCAGAAACTCATTAAAATTTGTCACGTGTCCTCCTTACTGTGAGAAAAAGGTTTTTTTTTTTTCCACACACATTAAGGAGGTTTCTATACATAATTATAAAACCCCTGGTACCACGTTTTTTAAAGACTTTGATTTTTCACAAGGAATGGATTTGCTGTCTCCTGTTACTAGAATGTAGTTGAAAATCTTAGAATGCACAAGAAGAAAGATGGTTTAAATTTGAAGTTAAGATAAAAAATTTTTAAAACTAAATCATCTGAGATCTCTGATACTTAAATTGCCATGAATTTTGATTGGTTTCTAATTGTTTTTTCCTATCATAATTTCAGGGTTAGTCAGCAAAACAAAATCAACCTAATGACAGCAGACAACTTATCCATCTGTTTTTGGCCAACCTTGATGAGACCCGATTTTGAAAATCGAGAGTTTCTGTCTACTACTAAGATCCATCAGTCTGTTGTTGAAACATTCATTCAGCAGTGTCAGTTTTTCTTTTATAATGGAGAAATTGTGGAAACTGTGAACACTGTGGCTCCTCCACCACCTTCAAACCCAGGACAGTTGGTGGAACCAATGGTACCGCTTCAGTTGCCACCACCTTTGCAACCTCAGCTGATTCAACCACAGTTACAGACAGATCCTCTTGGTATTATATAAGTACGAATTGATTGCAGACAGCCTGAATTTGGACAAAAATCAAATCTAGGCATGCATGTTTCAGGGTTCAGTAGTATACTTGATTTTTCTTACAGGTAATTCACAGTCAAAATGATGAGACATTTTCTCTTTGAACTATATGGTATAATTCCTTAGTCATTTACATTACAAATCTAACATGTGATAAGCATGACTGGAGAGGTTTAATTTTTATAAACAAAAATAGCTATAAAATACAAAGCTGCTGTTGCATGCAACCTTATTGCAATCAGTATATCATTCCTGTGGCATTTTGTCACATTATATTGTGAATAAAATTTTTCTATAGAAATTAAATGATTTAAAAACTCACATATATGAAACATTTAATGCTTTTCAGCCTGCTTTATGGCTGATTTTGTTATTTGATGTGCTGATTTGGGCAACTTAATTTACATTTTAGCAGTCTGTGTAGATAACTAAAAGCCCAGTTAAGTATTTTATAATTTCAGGCTACTTATGCCATGCTTGGGATGTTGTTTGAAAGAAAGAAAAATACACTTATCATATTTCTGCACCTTCATCTTTACTTCTAAATAAACCTGTGGATGATTTGATGAGGGGTAAATGAACATATTTCTTGTACACGCATACCAAGGATATACTTGTGGCTAAAGTGAGTTGATAATATTGTGCAAAGGATAGTTGTCACCAACTCATTTCTTTATGGTCCATAATGAAATAAACATCTTGTATACTGTTAATTCTGTAAACAGATGCATGTTCAAAAGATCTATGATGGTCTTGTAATCTTAATCTAATATATTTTAGATATTTTAATTTTTTCCCTCTTGGGAAATACATTTAGTATAGTGTAGAAAATACTTCATGACATTTTCATATAAGGTTATATAACTTTTCGTACATAAACATGAAATTTGTTGTAGAAAATTCTTTAAACCAAACATTTTA
The DNA here is from genome assembly GCF_014898765.1 of Herpailurus yagouaroundi. Lineage (NCBI taxonomy): Eukaryota > Metazoa > Chordata > Mammalia > Carnivora > Felidae > Herpailurus > Herpailurus yagouaroundi. The sequence continues at coordinate 10,821,387 of NW_024412396.1, forward strand.
ATCTAGGACTTCAATTTAATCTGTTCCTTGAATCTATTTTTATGTGGCCCTTAAAAACATATCCAAAAATCCATTGCTAATATAGCAATAAAAATACTTTGGGTACTGACAGCCTCTTTGGAGTGTGTATATATAAAGTTGCAAACTTGTATTCATATTCTTTTCTGTGATATGTTGTACTAAAATCCAAAATGCTTTTGCACCGTTTTTTAAAACATTTTTTTCTTTTGATGTTGGTACCAGATTTGCTGTAAATGATTGCTGCTTTGGGGGTTAAACATTATGTTAGTAAAGATCCAACCAGAACACTAAATTATGGATAAAAATTTCGGAACTGGTGGCATAAATTTTTTTAGGCTTTATTCAAAATTTGTTTATTACCAAACCATGCCATTTTTTTCTGGAAAGGAAAAAAAAAATGGTTTGTTTTTCCTTGTTAGGTTATCTTTTCCTGTAGGAAAGAGGAAATTCTTTGGTCCGTGTTGTAATCCTCATTCATAATACAATTTTAAGGTTGTCTTATGTGTATTATAGTAAATAGATGATTTTGAGATTGGAGGCTCCTAAGAGTTTGATTTGCTCCATTTTTCCCTAAAATAAATACCGTCTTTCCCAACTGTTATGTCCTAGGTATTGTACTTCTAATTTTAACTTCAGAATCAAGATGTCAACATCAACCAGGCTGCTGTTGAAGTACATGTATATTATAAATTATCTTATTTGTGTTATACTCTTACATGTTATTATCTTTTCTAAGAAAACAAAGTCCCTATTATTCCTATTGCAAAGCACACAGGAATTAAGAAAGTACAGTAATTTTTAAAAAGAAAAATCCGGTAAATGTAGTATTCTTAACTTGTTCTATATTACTTAATAACCTATTGTCTATATAGCTTTAATTTATAGCTGTCAGTTTAACATTGGCATGTCTGGCAAAGAAAATTAAACTTTAAGAGTTTTATAAACTGTTTCTAGGTTGCTAAAGAATTTATTTTTCTACTATATATGGTATAGACAAAGCTCAAAACTATGTACAGGAAAAAAGCCTGACTATTTCTTTGGAAGTAGGCTGAAAAGAGAATTTTCAGAACTGTTCTTGTCTTCAGTTCATTTGGTCATGACTTTGCTATTGTAATATGTGAATCCCAGTTTATTTAAGCTATTCTCTTTTATACTTTGTTAATTTAACTTTCATGTACATTAAGTACCATTTTTGTTATTAAAACTAGCATTTATCATTTTCCACATTAACTACCTTACACCTTCCCCAAAACTTATCTCCACTTTTCTATGCATTCTATAATTGATTGAAAAGCTTCGTAGTGGGTCATTTAAAATTCTACATTTGGTTCAATTAACCTATAGGTTTCAGTTAATTGAAAATTAAAGTACAGTTTAAAGCTCAGTCTGTTACACTGAATTGATTGCGTTTGTTTTTGCCAAGGGTTTAGATATGTTTTTAAATATTAGAAAAATAATTCTAAGAACAGAATAATATAATTAAACTTTGCTTTGGTAAGTTACTGGAAGGTCTCACTGTTTAGGGGCATATTATATATGAGACTTAAAGGATGAAAAGGATAATAGATAGTCTCATAATTATGGGTAAACATTAAGGCATTATATTTTACAATTTTAAATAAAATTCCATCTACACACATGTTGCCATTGTTTCATTTAAGCTTCAGTGCTTGTAGTTACTACAATATTGTACTTAACAGTGGTTAGGTTAGCAATATAAAGATGCATAGTGGTACTCCTTTTCAAATTTTTAATAGATTTATTGGAAGTCAAATTTTATTCAACAGACACTAGGATATACAATTAATTTTAGAACAAAATTCCAGGCATAATGTATTTCCATTTGAAATGGTATTTGTTTAGTGTTTTCCCCCCCCAACATTGACGATGTAAATACTGTGTAGGTAACCACAATCTAACTTAGCCAAAAAGCAGCTTTTATTTTCCATACTGTGTGTAAATAATGTAGACCCTTTTTTTTTTTTTTTTTTTTTTTTTTTTTAGGTACTGGAATTTAATTTCTAATATCTCTTAGATATAAACAAAAGGGAACAATTGGAATAAGATTTAGGCCTTAGCTTCCATGGTGATTTTTAGTTTTTTATACGGTAATAATTGTGATGCTATTTGTCAACTGGATATAAATATATATATAATTTTAAAAAGTCAAAAGTGCTTTGTTTCTTTGTTTATAATTAATGTAATTTTGTGCTTCACCCACAGGATGCTGCAGTAAATTAAATATCAGTGAAGCTTCTTCTGTATAAAGAATGCTCTGAATAAAACATTAAGAAGCTGTGTAATTTTAAGTTATAGTTGCCTCTAATTTTACCATTTCATTGGTAAAATCTATTTTCTTTTTTGTGTAAAATAGGAAAATAAAAATAAATTTTTCAATATGATGAAAGTTTTAGTAGGGAGGTATATTACTAAGCTTTTATAATACCATGAGAGGAGATCCAAAATTCATTTTGGATGTACACATACTGGTGAAAATGTAGTTTTTAAATGTTCGGGAAAAGATTGATTGCACAGATTTCTGATTCCACTGTTACCTGGACCTGAATTTTGAGCTGTGGCTAGACATTCTTTTGAGCCACTGGAAATATTTTGAAGCCTATTTTAGTTTATTAGCAGAGCTGCTAACATTGAAAAATATACTTTTGTTTTCTCTTAATTGGTTTATGAATATTAAGCCAAACTTTATGGATGTATGTTCTCATATTCTGTGGATCTGATGAAGTCTGACTTTTTGTTTTTCTTGAAATTGATAATTTTAATTAATTACCTTACTTCTTAGGCTGAACAATTTCTGATTTGTTTCAACAGTTATGGGTTTTATTTACTTTTTTATTGTATTTGAATTCTTGACATTCTCAGCAGCCTTTTCAGTTTATCAAATGTCTGAAAATAAAATTTTCTAAGATTTAATAGGGGAAGGAACCACTCTTCAAAATGGATTTCTTATGGTAACATCGGTGTGTAGTTGAGAAAACTGTACAAGCATTAATATCTCATACCCAATATCCAATCATTAGATATCCAAGTACTGTGATCTCTTTACATTAGTTAAAATCTAATTAACAAACTTTGGGGATATTTACTATTAAGTTGAATCTTGTCATCATCCTATAAGCATGATTTCCATCCCCACCCCCAATATTAGTTTTATCTCTGTGGGTGTGGGGGCAGGTAGGTGGGGGGATCCACAGATGTCATATCAGTTAAATCTTAAAGTGTTTAATATTAGTATTTCATAGAAATTTTTCAGGCAATAGAAATGATTTTGGAAGGCTAATGGTAGTCAAAGTTTTAAGATTTTAATCATTACTGTTTAATATATAAAATTTATAAACCCTAAAATTAATACAGTGCTAGCAATTTTGGTTGTCATTTTACAAGTAGTGCTAAGATCTACAGTAAACACACTGAGTAGTTGTCACAGAATTTGTAGTTTAGAAACACTTAATTCCCACAGTGCTGATTTTCTATTCAATTTTATTCGCCTCGTGTAAAAATTATGAACATTTTAATAATGGCTCTTCTGTTCTAAAAGTTTGCCTCATTTTTAGTTAAGATTCTCTTAGTGTTGTGACCTATTTTTTCAAAATTATTTTGTATTATATTTTATTCCAATACAAGTGATGTGGGCTTTAACAATTGACCTGTTTACTCATTGCTTCACTAGTTCATACAAGTTAGTTGTAATTATGTGTCTCCACTCACCAGATCATTTTCTTGTGACCTTAATAAACTAAATGTTTTGTCCTAATCATTTAATATGTTTTAGGTACTTGTAGTTCTTAAAAGATCTTACCATTTTAAACGTGGAGTTCTTATTTTCTTTCTCTTCTCTTCAGATTCTGGTATTTCATTTTATCCAAATAATTGTCTTTGTAGGGGTTAGTGAAGCCACTTTATATGTAATACCCTAAAATTACAAGTAAAATTAGAAGCAATCCACACTATCCCTTCTGTTATTATTTGTGTAGGACTTGAGTTATTTTAAATGTGTAGGTGAAAAGATTTTAAAAACAAAACAAAAACCGAAGCTATGAGAACAGAGTCATTCGATACTCAGTTAAATTGATCTCTTAGAAATTTCATTTTCAGATTTTTCATTTTTGTTGGTGTTCAGAAGTTTAGTTGCCAAATGTTTTTGGTTTATAGAGAGAAACCATTACCAGTGATGCATTTTTCAAATACAAACTAAAATGTATCCAATTCTTTAGTTTCAAAATGATGGTAGAGGGCTGCCTGGCTGGCTCAGTCTTTGGAGCCTGTGACTCTTAATCTCCGAGTTGTGAGTTCGAGCCCCAATTTGGGTTGTAGAGATTATTTAATAAAATCTTTTTTTTTTAATGGCAGTTATAAGTTACTTAAAAATGTATTTAAATATTTTCATGTAGATTAAGGTGAGCAGACGTTTTCTGTGTAAGGGCAGATGGTAGATATCTTAGCAGGCCATATGATCTATGACACAATTCTGTTGCAGTGCAAAAATAGCCATAACCAGTATGGAAATAAATGAACATGACTGTGTTACAGTAAAACCGTGTTTACAAAAAAGAAGCAGCAGACTAGAATTGGCTCACAGACCAGATGATCCCTGATTGTTAGTAAAGTTCAAGTTTCCAACTAGGTGGAATAATTTATGATAGATTAATTCCAAATAATACAAGTCAAAGAAATATTTTGCAGAGGGTGATGATAATTGTCCTGTTTTACCACCCTTTTTTCCCCAAAAGGAATCATCTTTCTTAGTTTTAATAAATGACTATGTGGAATAGTTCTTTAAAAGATGGTAGTAAATTATTAAAACATTGTATCCAGTAGGTAGGATTGGTGATACAATTGTATATATCAGGAACACCTGGCTGGCACAGTTTGAAAGAGTATGTGACTCTTGATCTTGGGGTCTTGAGTTTGAGCCCCACATTGGGTGTAGAGGTTACTTAATAAAACTTGAAAAAATAGTAATTGTTTATATATGTAAGAATTTATTTGCTTTCACAGCCTTCTATTCTTAAAGATGACTTAGTATTTTTGAGGGTGGTAATTGCATCTCCACACACTGTACATTAATGAGCAAATGTTAAATAGTTCAGTAAATTGTGACATTAATGAAGTGATTATTTTTGAAATACCCTTAAATACCAAAATCATGTCTATAATGGATCTAAAAGTATGTGACCACTATTTAATAGTAGGTTTCTGCTTCTGAAACCTTTTTTTGGCTGTTTTTAGTCTATGTAAGTGCCATATGAGGCATACAGGCAGCAAATCTTAATTCAGTCTGAAATTCAAGCAAGGTCCTTCAAGTAAAAATAATCTTAGAAGTTTTAAGAATGTGCCGGGTTTTGAGTATTTTTCTGTTTATAAGGCATGGTTCCCAAATCTCAGAATCACTAGTGGAAATTAAGACTCAAAACTATCCAGAAGGCATCCAACTATACAAATCTTTGAGGTGCAAAAATAAGATATTTATTCCCAGTTATGTGCTTATATATTCCATATGGGGAGGACAGAATGGGAGTTTCTGGAAGAAAAAGTTCACATTAGGGGCGCCTGGGTGGCGCAGTCGGTTAAGCGCCCGACTTCAGCCAGGTCACGATCTCGCGCTCCGTGAGTTCGAGCCCCACGTCAGGCTCTGGGCTGATGGCTCAGAGCCTGTAGCCTGTTTCCGATTCTGTGTCTCCCTCTCTCTCTGCCCCTCCCCTGTTCATGCTCTGTCTCTCTCTGTCCCAAAAATAAATAAATGTTGAAAAAAAAATTTTTTTTTAAAAAAGAAGTTCACATGAGAATGGTTCATTACATAGAAAAAACCTTGATATTCAAATTTAAACTTTGGGCACCTGGGCGACTTAGTTGGTTTAAGCATCTGACTTCGGCTCAGGTCATGATTTTGAAGTTAGTGGGTTCAGGCCCTGCGTTGAGCTCTTTGGTGACAGCTCAGAGCCTGGAGCCTGCTTCATGGCTTCTCTCTCTGCCCCTCCCCCACTTGTGCTCTGTTTCTCTAAACATTAAAAAAATTAAGAAGCAAATTTAAAGTTAATATGCAGACTCCCTAGTTACTGAGCAATTTTGTAATCATAAGTTGTAATAAACCAGTCAAAAGTATTTTATTGGCAAAGAGCTAGCCATTTTACTAAGGAAAGTTATAGTGTTCTTAGAAAAATTCAGCTATTTATGATGTCTTAACTTTGTGAACAAACGGGTTCTGTCAAAGAAGAAACTGATAAAAAGAATTGGAGGAGTGAGTTGCATTGAAGAATGTTTTTAGTATTCTAAATTTATACATCTCACAAATTACCAAAGTCACCATTTTTGTTTTTCTACCACTTTTAAATATTTGCGTTATAAACACTGTACAGGTTCTTACATGAGATGTTACTGCCCACAGCAGGTCAACACACAATCTAACCTATTAAAGCAGGATAATTTTCAAAAGCCTTTTTTTAAAAGCACCAGTGTGATACGGAAATGCTTACACTAGACTCACTCCTATCAGGGGAAGAACTATTCAGAGGTTAGTAGAAGATCAGAAACTTTTACCCTCCAGTTTCCTTTGTAGAAGCTGGGCTCAGTCTGGGGGTCTGGATATGGCCTAGGCAGAGGGCCACATTAAGAGAAACCAGCTGTGCTTTTACTGATTACACAGGGCTGGAGTGGCAAAACGAGGTTTTGAAAGCCTTAAAAGAATAGCCAGTTTATTTCTATCAAGATATTTGTTAAATGTTGAAGCTTAGGCTAAAAATCTAAGCTGAAAATTTCTGAAAGGCAAAGCTGAAGAGGATACAAAGGTCCCTCCAGTTTCTCAATTGAAAACTTTCTAGGTCCACACCCTAGAAATGGATAAATTTGGACTTTGGACTAAATCTTACCAAAACTGCCTAACAGCAAAGGGGAACCATTTTCAGAGGAAGAAATTGTCTTGGAGATAATTTTTGAGATTCTACAGTTCTTTTGTATACAGTATCCAGCATACTGTTTAATGATTACTAGGTATGTGAAGCAAAATCATGACAACCAAGAGGGAAAAAAATGTACAATTGAACCTAAATGATCTAGATTGTGGAGTAAGGCTATTTACTTTTAAACGATTGTGATTTAATGTGGAAGAAAATGGAGAGGATTGATACATGAAATATGTCAAGGAATGATTCATGTTTTGTGTGAAAGGACATCTAGAACTCCCCATGACCCAGAAGACTAGATTATCACTGGATAATCTCAGGATACGTTCAAAGTGTCTGACATGTATTTTGGAGTCACAAAAGGAGAGCACAATTGGGGTAGAAACAATGCTTGTAGATGTTCTGGTCAGCCGTTTTCTAAAACTGATAAAAAGCACAGACTAAAGTTCAGACAATCCCAGTCCAGGAGAACTGTTTGAAACTATGCCTAGGTACCCATGATAAAATTATTGAAAATCCAAAATGGGCCATGTTTTTTAAGCAGCTTGAGAAAAGATATTCAGTATAACACCAATAAGACTGACAGTTGATGTCTCAGTAGAAATGATCAAGGACAGAAGACAATGGAATGACATCTTCAAAATGCAGACATGGGGCAGATACAGTATCTGCCAAGGAAAAGGCAAACAAAAGCAAAGATACTTCATCACCAGTAGGGCTGCAATAAATAAAAATCAAGGAAAGCAAAAGTGGTCCTTAGGCAATTTAGTATTGTCATTGAGATTTCCAACTGTACTTGGGAGACTGACTTTTGAATCAAGTTCCCTCTAAAACCCACAAACTTTGGAGGTTTTGGTGTCTTGGATAAAAGCACTTGAGCCTGAAGAGATCAGTTGGAAACTCGAACCCCTCTTCTAGCAACTCTGATCAGAACTTAAAGACAACCTAACCTTTCATCTCCTGTGGAAAACAGTTAAGAATATAGGCCAAGATGAAATAAAGTAGGAAAGACCTTGCCCACCAATCAGTACTCCGGTTCTTTTGAAGAATTCGTGTACAAAAATTATATGTATATGGAATGTGAGCAGGTCTTCAATCAGAAGCCGTTTGAACATCAGACAATTCATACTGGAGAGAAACATGGTAACTGAGAAATTCAAGTCTTAATATCTGCAGCCATTCAGAACAAAAATCTTATACATGCATTAAATATGTAGAGACATTTACCAAAAGTCACACATCTTTGCATACTGTAATGCTCACACTAGCAAGAAACCTGTGAATGTATTGAAATTTGAAAAGGCCTTCACCTGTTAAGTCAGTCTTGGTTGCACTTCAGAAAATTTACACTGGCAAAGAAGCCATGTGAATGCAGTAACTGGAAAAGCATTCACCCAGAAGTCACAACTCCATGTACATCAGAGTTTCATACTGGAGACAGACTAATACATACTGAGTTTGAAAAGTCCATCAACAAATCAAACTGGCTTACTGAGTGATAGCCAGCCATTGAAATGGCCCGCATGGCCCTGGCTTCTGTTGTTCACGTTTTTGTATGGTCCTGTACCTTCTACCGAGATTGGTCTTGTGTGACCAGTAGCAAACAGCAGAAGTGATGGTATGTTAGATCCAAGACTAGACTATAAAGGACTGTGATTTCCTCTCTTGGGCACCCACTCTAAATGATCTCCTGCTCTGAGGGAGGCAAATTGTCATATTGTGGGGTGCACATGGTGAGGAACCGAAGTCTACCAGCAATTGGGAATGAGCTTGGAAGCCTCCAGCTGACACCTTGAATGAAACATCACAAGATAATCAGAACTAGACCTGTGCAACTAGCCTTCTCCCAATTCTCGTCCCTGGTAAATGTAGTAAATGTTTTAAGCTGCTGAGTTTGGGGGTAATTTACACAGCAAAAGATAACTAATACAGTTGCACATTGCAGTTCATACTGGGGGCTACTATGTGTTTCTTAATTTCCAAGTCACAATGCCAAGTGTATCAGAAACTGCACACAGTGAAATCATATATGTAGTGAGTTGGAAAACAGTGCTAGATTAAATGTGAGTATCAGAAAACCCACTGGAGGAAAAACTATGCTTCTACTAAATAAGAGTGCCTTCATGGAAAAATCTTGTTTTAAATACATGTCAGAGAACATACTGTAGTAACTTCTCTAGAAAATGCCACAGTAGCATCAGCAGATTGACAAAGGAGAAAAAACTATGTGTTTGTGTGTGTGTAAAGCTTTCCCCAACAGATTGTTTGATATGACCAGGGTACCTGAGCCACTATTTACTGTGGCAGAGACCTTGGCAGTAGTTTCCAGTATATATCAAGAGTTCATAAATGAGAGAAAATTATTTATTCAAAGTAAGAAAGCTTCCCACAGAATCAGTGTAATTACACATTATAGATTTTATGTAGCTCAGAAATTATATGGATATATTTGTGAGAAAAATTCTGAAGAGAACATCTAAGAATGTGTTGAGGAAAGGGCATCTTAAGTAATTCACAGGAAAAACTTGCCAGTTTGAAATATTAGGATGTGGACTGGCAAACTTTATATAAAGGGCCAGATGATAAATATTTATTATATTTTTAATTGAAATATAGCTGACAAACAGTGTTACATTAGGAGGTGGTAAATGTTTTAAGCTTTGCAGCCTGAGAGGCCAAAAGCAAGGATATTCTATAGATACTTGGGGGGGAAAATCCATAAAATTTTTATTGGCAAAAATTTAAAGTGTTATTACATTGCAAATTAATCATTTCCAATTGAAGGTTGTGTGGAAATTTCACATTCATATGATTAAAATATATTTTGAAATATAGAAATTTCCTTTGTAAGTTTATCAAGGTCCAAAAACTGCTGCTGGAAGTATAGGATGAGCTTGGAAAGTACATCTAATACAAATTTGGAAATGATGAAATTATTTTTTTTGTTTTAATTTCTGATAGTACAGAAAATGTATAGAGCAACTGAACATTTGCTTGTGATTCAAACAATGTTAGTTATCATGAAATGCATTCCCTGCAGCATAGACTTTGCATGTTATCTACTTTGCCTTGTAATATGTTGAATTCATTACAAACCATCAAGTCAAGAACAATAAGCTAATTTTGAAAAACATTCAGTGTTCAATAATGGTGGTTGGGGTGGGTCCTCTCATTCAGAAAAGTTTCAGTCCTGGCCCTGAGCTCAAAAATGTGCAACCAAACTTTATCATTGCTAAGAAATTGAATTGCTGTGTGGAAGGGCAAATCAGGACATTTGGCTTCTTCTGATAAAGTCACGGAATTTACAATTGATAAGTCTATAAAAATTGATGAAGTCTACCATTGATACTGCTAACACATGATAGTTCAAATATTTTCCATAACGGACCTGCTGATAAATAATACAATGAGTAACCACATATTTGAAGCCTTAATATTGAAAATCTTGATAAATTTGTTGGACAAAGCTTCTTTCTGTTCTACACCTATATTTTGCCACCATCAGTTGTAAGATCAGATTCCATTTAAGGTTGTACTGAACATTTTCTCAACTCTCTTTAGTTGTTCCACAATACATCCATTGAGGTTATTCAGTCAATTCAAACTCAGCATTGACTGAGTAGACAGCAGACAGCAACTGAGCAGTCTTGGTAATATCTTCAAACCCAAAACTCAAGGAAAACCACTTGGAATAATTTGCATTGTATTTAAATTGATGTCACCTAGTGCTCTAAACTAAGCAATTATTCTCACCAAAAAGCTAATAGCCTTAACAATTTTCATCTGGACACAATTCCTAGGCTGCTGTAAACATGATTTCATTAACTCACCAGATGTTAACTTTACAGTCTCTTCGAGAAAATTGAAGAGGAGCATTGTGTCATCTAATTCTATAATGCCAGCATTACCCTGATACCAAAACTATATTAGAAGAAAACTATAGACTAATATGTCTCCTGAATATAGATTAAAAAAAAGTCTTACCAGCAATTTAGCAAATTGAAACTATAACAATATACAAAAAGGATAATATGCTATGAACAAAGATGCGGAGTTAGTTTCACATTCAAAAATGAGTTATAAATGACTTCAGTGAAATTGGCACAGTAGATAGCTCCAAGGGCCATCTCTCCACAAAAGAAAGATAAGTCAAGAATTTTATATGAACATAAGATGAAATTTGAAAGGAGCCAAATTTAGTATACAAGGTGTTTTTTTGTTTTTTTGTTTTTACCACAGTTCCCACATATCTTCACCTTTCTTATGCTACATTTACAGGAAGTCAGAATCCTATTTAGTTAGAATGGCTTAAAGCATTTAGTTAGAAATGGCTTAAAGCAACAAGAAAGAATTTCCATTTTTAGTATTGCCAGGTAATATCATTTGGACCAATCCTCCAGCTTAGGAAACCTAGAAAAAAGATGGACAAAATTGCTTCCAAACATCAGTTTGAAGGCCATCAAAAAACTAACAAGATTGGGATGCCTGGATGGCTCAGTTGGTAGAGCATGTGACTCTTGATCTCAGAGTTTTGTGTTCAAGCCCCATGTTGGGTGTAGAGATTACTGAAAAAAAAAAAAAAAACCTTTAAAGAAAAAAAAAAAGCTAACAGGATGGTGAAGGATTACAGCCAGCATGAGGGGGAGAAAAAAGGCCCAGATAGATAAAACTCTCCTTTGGGACCACAATTCTTTAAGGGGTAACTGAGAGGCTGAACAATACTTCTGATGGCCTGCCATAGGTGTAGGTGGACAGGTATTGGATTTGAAGACCTCAAAGTATTTCTACAGTTTCGCAAATTTGATGTCCTACCCAAAATAACAAGGCATGTGTGCAGACAACCTGAATTAAAACTAACAAACAACACAGACTGTATAAGCCCAACGAAATAAAAGTCAAGATAGAGGATTTCAGCAGATGACTACAAAAATACATAAAGGTACCAAATGGAAGTTAAAGAACCCAAAAATATATTAGCTGAATTTAAGGACTCAAAGGATTGACTTATAGCAGATTAGACACAGCTGAAAATAGAATTCATGAATTGAAAGTGGTTAATAGAAAATACAATAAAAGAACAAAAACTGAAAAAATTAAAATGCAGTGAAGAGAAAGTCTTGTCATAAATTTAATTGAATTTCCCAGGAAGAGCAGAGAGAGAAAGAAGCAATATATGACTAGATAATGGCTGAGATCTTTCCACAGCTATCAAGACTACAAACAACTGTTTCAGGGGCTGTGAATCAATGACAAGCAAGAAAAAAAAAAAAAAAAAAACACATACTGAAACATACCATAATACAACTGAAAAATAAACAAAAAATTAAAAGCAACAATAGAAAAAGGATTCCCTACAAAAGAGTACCACTTAAAGCTGCTTTCTCAGTCAAAATATTAGAAGCCAAGCAGCAGTGAAATACCTCCCTAGCATTCAATAGAAAAAAAAAAATAGTCTTATAGAATAAAGGTAAAATCAAAGATATTTTCAGACAAAGTAGAAAATGATTGTAAAATGAAGTACTGAATACTTTTTCAGACAATAAAACTCTCCAGATGAAATGTTGATATGTAGGAAAGAATGAAAGGCAATAGCAATGGTAAGTATGTGGGTAAATCTAATGTTAATGATAAGTAAAAAGAGTGTAACATTGAAGAAAGAAAGGAAAAAATGGAATAATAATAATAAATGTTTAAAAAGAAAAAAAGAACAGAGACACATAGGACAAAAATGTATTATAGTACATTTAGATCCAAACATAATAACAAGTACATTGAATTAAAAAAAAATTAATGTTCTAAGTAAATGATACAGGAAGTCCGACTGGATTCAAAAAATGACAAAATCACATTTACAAGGGCCACCAAAAGTCATAAGGATACAGAAAGATTAAAAGGATAAAGATGGTATTATAAACAGCTGAATGCCAATATATTTGAAACTTTGAGTGAAATAGAAAAATTCCTCCAAAGTACAACATATTAAAACTTATATGAAAAGAGTAGGAAATACTAACATTAGCTTGATATGTATTAAAACGAATCTATAACTTCAAAGCTTACATGCATTCATAGGCCCATATATGACTTTGCTGGTGAATTTTACTAAATAAGAAATAGCACATATTTTTTATAAAGTCTTCAGTAGGATTGAAAAAGAGAAAACACTTGATTTTAGAAGGCTAATATAATCTTGATAGATTCAACAAGGACATAATTATAGGGCTGTGTCATGAATATAAATTAAATATCTTAAGTACGTTTCACAAAATGTTTAAAGGAACATACATATTTGGTTTACAAAATTTCAAAATTCAGTCACTGTAATGTGCATTTATAGAATAAGAAAAATATACCGCTATATCAATAGATAAGTATAAAGCACTTTATAAAAAAGATACATCATGCGGGGCGCCTGGGTGGCGCAGTCGGTTAAGCGTCCGACTTCAGCCAGGTCACGATCTCGCGGTCCGTGAGTTCGAGCCCCGCGTCGGGCTCTGGGCTGATGGCTCAGAGCCTGGAGCCTGTTTCCGATTCTGTGTCTCCCTCTCTCTCTGCCCCTCCCCCGTTCATGCTCTGTCTCTCTCTGTCCCAAAAATAAATAAACGTTGAAAAAAAAAATTAAAAAAAAAAAAAAGATACATCATGCAAATACTAAGAGCTGATGTTGCCATACTATTATAAGACAGTAAAATGTAAGGCAAAAAGCATTACTGGAGATAGAGAACATTTAATAATGATAAAGGTTTAATTCAGCAAGAAGAGAACAATTCTAAATTTGTAAGCACCGAGTACCATAGCATTAAAAAAAAAAAAAAATCGCTTCTCGGCCTTTTGGCTAAGATCAAGTGTAGTATCTGTTCTTATCAGTTTAAAATAAATAAAACCAAAACAAATGTTGGAAATACAAGGAGAGATAGAAAAGTCCACTATCCAAGTAGGAGATTAACACATGGAACAAGCAAATAAAAAATATCAGTAAAAGTATTGAAGATTTCAACATAAGCAAACATGACATAAGGAACCTATTTTAGAAGCCACACCTGATAACTGTAGACAATTACATGAAACTATTACAAAATTGAATATAAGCTGAACCACAAAGGAAATCTCAAATTTCAAAGGATTAAAATCACAGAGAATTTGTTCTCCGGTTATAGTAAAAGTTAAGATAAAAGTTAATAGCAAGATAAGAAAATCTCCAAATGTTTCGAAATAAAGTGTATACTTGTAAAAATGTTCATGGGTGAAAAAAAAAGTAAAGAATGGAAATATTTTGAACTAAAAGATAAATCTTGAGGGATGCTGAATTGTGGGAGGTAACCATGCTTGGAGATTTATGGCTTTGCATACAAATATTATAAGCAGAATTTCATAGCTTTGAATCATCCGTTAGGAAGCCTAAATTGTCATCAGGGAGAAAAAAGTAAAAATTAATGAAGTAGAAAAAAATGTACAGAGAAAAACCATAACTCCTATCTTTGATAATACAAATAAGTATTTGTATAAGTAGTTGCCTATATTTTTAGAAAGGCCCTTATGACAGCACATTCAATGGTATTGGAGGAATCTATAATGGGAAAAGACAACATGGAGTTTATGAAATTCCCCAATGGGAGAATTACAACATAGACTCTTAGGGTTTTGGAGCAATCCACACCATTCCTACAGAGAATTATATACCTTTCAAGAAGTTCTTGGTATGCTTCTACACCCTGGAAAAGACACCATGACCATGGCTATCAAGTGGCCATGTGGCCAGAACTACGATAAGGTAGGTTCCATCAGATCTATCAGGTCATAAGTCAGATGGACCCAACAGCAATCTATTGTAAGATGGAAGTGGTACGTCTGTGATTGGGCATTAGTGCCAGAGGACTCCATTAATTTGCATGAGCAAGTATTCCTGACCCCTATCTCATCAACTACTGTTGCCCTATCAACTGTTAGTTTTCAGTTGCTGTACTTTCAGAATTCACTACAACATTTAAACTCAAGACACACTGTTCCTGGGCACCTGTAGCCAATGATCAACTAGTGGGTGGATGTGGACAGACATTAGGAACTGGACATTTCTGTATTCACCAAGAAAGACTCCCTGACCCTGCATTTCACAAGACCATCAGGAATGTTTTTATGAGAGGGACACCAGTATCAAAGGGAGTTTATTGGTGGCTTCTGTCATGTGTAGGCTGGGGTTGGTGGTAGGAAAGGTGGTCACAGAACTGAGCTCATTAACAGCAATAGGGATAATATTATCTCAAAGCAGGTGGTACACTAAACTTCTAGAAGCCACAGAGCCATACTTACCATAATGATCTGCAAAGTTGGAGAGAGAGCCGTGAAAGCTTAACCCTCTGGGCAAAGGGGGTGAACATTCAATGATGGTGCTACTCAACATCTAAAATATTCTTAAAGAGCAAATATGGGGGTGCCTGGGTGGCTCAGTCGGTTAAGCGTCTGACTTCGGCTCAGGTCATGATCTCGCGGTCCGTGAGTTCAAGCCCCGCGGCAGGCTCTGTGCTGACAGCTCAGAGCCTGGGGCCTGTTTCAGATTCTGTGTCTCCCTCTCTCTCTGACCCTCCCCCATTCATGCTCTGTCTCTCCCTGTCTCAAAAATAAATAAACGTTAAAAAAAAATTAAAAAAAAAAAAGAGCAACTATGGAGAAGGAAGAGGCCAAGGGCAACCTTACAATAAAAATTAAAATCCCTGTTCAATTCCCTGACCTGAGCCAGTGACAAAACCAAACCAACTGACTAAAAAGGTGAACAAATCTCCAGGAGGAAAGACCCTACAATACCCCAGCAAGTATATAAGATTTTCCCCGTAATTTCCCAAAATGACCTAGGCTATTTAAGTAGATGATTGATTGTACATTGGGGGAAAGGAGGATCTTACATTTTGAGGAATATTAGACACAAAGTCTGAGTTAATGTTTGTTATCTAATGATCCCAAAGCATCGTTATACTCTTTGTTAGGATAGGGGGTACATAGGGCCCACTAACGTTCTTCTTGTAAGTTTTTCCCAGAGAAAGAGATCTACTGAAAAGGAAAAATGGTTCTAGAATTTATAAGGAGTGGTTCTGAGCTGTGAAAAGTGTGGACTACAGTGGATGCTCTGCCACACTGCCCACCCCTCCTCATAGCAGCGAAAGACTCAACTTCTGAGAGTAATGCAGGATGACAGGCTTCAGCCGTCAGTCCTCTCCAGGAATTATCCTTGGCTAAAGAGGACTACTTTGCCTAATGTTGCAATCCCTTTCCTGGGAGTAGTCAGCATCCAATTATTGGTAAATATGCAGGTATAAATACCCAGCCTTTTTACCTCAATTTGGGATAACTCTGAAGGGCCATGTCAGTTTTAGAGCTCACAATGCAGTTCAGTGAGGTCTTTGTTGTGAGTATATCTTAGCCCACCACTTCCCTTTCTTCAGTTCTGCTTTCTTCTCTTCCACCATTGGCAGTGGTGTCTTGGAGTGAGTTTGTACTGGATTATGGGAGCCAATAAATAAATTTGCAGAGATCTCGCAAGCTTATTGATGTCAGATTGTCAGCTTAAAATCAGTCATGGTGGGAGTATTTACACCATAGACATCAGCAAACTCTACAAATCAGGGCTTCCCACCAATGCCATCCCAGGGAAACAAGTTAGTATTTACCAGTACAACACTACCCACAGGTGTTGATCAGAGTGTTCCCTTTTAAATTTCCTACGTATGAATCTGTGTCTGCATCTGCTTTCCAGGAAATCTGACTTGAAAGATGTAGATCTATCAGGTAGTGATAGATCTTTAATTTATTTCTATAACCTAGTACATAGAAACGAAGCACAAGAAGTACTTGAGTCAAGGCACGAATTCTAATCAGTACTTGGTAGAAAATAGGGTGATCAACTTGTCCTGGTTTCCCAGCGCCTTCCCTGGTTTTGGCATGAAAAGTCTCATGTCTCAGGAAACATTTCAGTCCCAGGCATACCAAAATGGCTGGTTAACTAGTAAACAAGTAGGTAATCTAGAGCAGAAAAGGCTAAGCTTAAGGTATTGGGCCAATTTGGTGGTTAGGGCAGGTGTTTTAGTGCGGAGCCAGCAGTAAGCACATTACTTGGGGATTACTTTTGGGGATTGCAGGGATGGTTGTTGATGGTGATCTGATCAAGCAGGCCGTAGGCTTCTAAAACAAGGATGCAGTCATGGATCTGGGATTTGAGGGCAGGATTCTAGTACCCCAGAGCATTAGTGAAGGTAAGACAGTACTCTGGTCAGGGAGGAGAGAGCAGAACGTGAAGGAAAGGACACAATGCAGCGATTCCCCTGCTGTCTGAAAATAGATGGTGTAAAGTGAGCAGTTACCATGAATTTATTAGGAAAATTATTGGAGCGTTCTCAGACCCCCCAAAAATCACCTCTCTTAGGCTTTTCTGATCCCTTAAGAAACATCTTGCTAAGGGATGCACAAAATACATTGGGACAAAGCACACATGCTCACAGACACCCTTCAAAGCTATGGTGGTCCGATGCTGACAGGCTGAGTGTAGTTTCAGGGGAAGGAGCTTGGCAGGACCACTCTTGCTGCTGGGGTGCGTGGTGCCTGTACAATGGATCACTGCAAAACAAATGCAGAATGCAATATTTTTACTTTCAGACTTTTTCATAAAAGCAAAAGTCCTCCTTGCATTTCTTTCAGTTAGAAAAATAGGGGGTAAGGTGGGTCTGTGATAAAAGTGAAGTGGCCTAACTCTAACTTTCAAAACACGGTACACACCTGTGTTGAGATACCACTCGAATTCACAGCTTAATCACAGAGAACCAAGTATGGGCCTCATTTCTACAAGGTGTGGAGAATTGGGGGTAGTAAAATCTATAAAACTTGATTAACTCACAGTTGCTGTAAGTTAGTGATGGGGTTCTTTAATTCATCTTTGAGCCTGGGGCAAATCTGCACCTGTAGGAGCAAACTAAATGACCCTGGCTGTAGGCTTTAGAGGGCTTTATTTGGGTAACTACTAACACTGAGTATTGAAAGTTTTTTTGTTTTTTTTTTTTGTTTTTTTTTTTTTTTTTTTTTTTGTCCTGAGCACTAAGTGTACCTAGTCCACGAGAGTGAGGGTGACACAGTGTCTGAGGTCCAGACCCTGTCTGGAGCCCAGGACTCAAGTTTATAAGGAACACAATTCATATCAAAAATCCAAGTCTGTCATCTAGGACAGTGAGGCCATGACCAAACCAGAATGATGTCTCTGTCTTGTAACAAATCCAGGAGGTATGTCTGTAATCTCTTTACAACCATCTTCGAACAGGAAACACCAACCAGCCTAGAAGGTGGGCAAATTTTTCTTTCATCTTCTTTGTTCTCATCTTCCTCTTCCCAGCTCCTGGCTAACAGAGCATTTCCAGTCTTGATACCTGACAGTTTAATTTGTATTTTCCCGGTCCAGAATGGTAACTTTAGTCAAATACAAGGAAAATTTTATAGTATCGCTATCCAAAAGTTTTTTATAATATGGCCAAATTGGTTATTCTCCATATTAGGCAATAGTCTCTTGAGTCAGAAATATATTTTATATTGGTAAAAAGAAAACTCAGGATTTTTGTGGAAGAGCAAAGAGCGAAGAGTACTAACTAGTGAGAGTGAATATAGGAAGAGGCTCATGGTCAATGCCATTGATAGCTGTACAAATGTGCTTCATTTTTAATCTGGGCCATGTTTCAAGAGAAAGCCCTTTAAACAACATTCTCTGTATTAATCTCTAGTCCCACAAGTGTTAAATGACAGCATTCTTTAATCATATAATGAGTTAGATTAGAAGCTGAATTACAGCTTGGTAGAAAATGGCAAAGAAAATATTTGATTAAAATTAGGTTTTTATAGAAGTCTATTTATAAAAGCATTTTTATGTATTTTTATGATATTAAAGTCTATGCATTTCAACACAGAGTGTTTGGCTGCCTTTTATTTGGAGGGCACCATGATAAACCTATGGGATTTGTTCTTAAATGAGTACCACATAGCTCCTGTCCTTCAAGACCTTATTATAAAATAGACAACAGGTGAAATTAAGCATCAAGCCTGATTCTTCATCCCTTTAAAGGGAATTGAGATTCACCATTCATTTTTAGCAGATGAAGACTTGATGAAATAAATGTGGTAAGAAGTTGAATTGGGTAATGGAACTTCACTATAACTTTAGGTGGTAGTCTGGGCATGGGGATCATCTAGGTTGAGACCATTACAAAGGATGTGCCCTCTGTCATTTCCATACTAATAGCCCACCAGCCATACTGCATCCATCTGGGACCTGCTATCAGCTTTTCAGGTACTTGGAGCTTCTTCTCATACCATATCCCTTTTCTCATCCAGCATATATCTTTGATGTGCAATATCAACAACAATGCCACCCACAAATGATTTTTGCAGACATGTATACAAGTGTGATAAGGAAAAAAACTGGTTTATTATTTATAATTTCTGAGGAGAATGATTCAGGACAACAGGAGCAGTTTATTTACTTTTTCACTGAGGATGCTGTCAAGTGATAGGTTTGAGAAGACAAAATGGGAGGAACTAAAATGCTTTGTGTCAGGAAAGGAGAGTGGTGAACAGAGGCCCTGGAGAGGTAAAAGCAGCCTCAATGGACACTGCGGGTGGTGGTGGGGGGCGGGGGGGTGAGGGAGAACGAGACTAAGTGGTCGGTGGCCTCCGTGGAGCTTTCAGACAAGAACCTAGAAGTCTGCTGGCGACTTTTGTCATCCAAGTAATATGTACACTGTGAGGTAAGCCTCCTTACATATCTCCCTCAATGAGACCAATAAAAATCTCATTTGCTCACTGGTGTTGGTGGAGAGGCTGTTTTGTTTTGTTTTGTTTTGTCTGAGACTGTAGGATGGAGACAACAAATACTCCATCCTTTAAAAACAGAGGCTGCCATAGACACCCTCCCCAACACTGCAGCTTGGAGCCTTCCTTCACTTTCCTGTTTCCACCAAGTCCTCCTTCTCCTACTCAGGGTTGTTGAGGCCCTTCAGATGCAGGGGGTGGGGTTGGGGTGGTGAGTAGTCCTGAAGGAAGAAAGAGCCTGGGGAGGCAGCAGGGCCAGGCCCTGAAGGGATTCCATGACAACTAGGATTCCCCAGCTCCCCTCAGTTCTGCTGGGACAGGACCCCGCCCTCACCCTCCTCCTTCCTTTTTGCTCTTCCCCATCCACCAAGCCCCTTCTCTCACTACAGAGTCACTGCTTAAGTACAGGTGGCATATTGGAGAGCAAAAGTCAACCTCCACAAGCTAGCAGGTGGAAAAGAGGAGGCATTCGAGAAGTAACGAAGAAAACATTGAATATTTTATTACGTGCTTTTACATTTCATCTTTTATAGGTGAAAGCTATTATTTATATTTTATAGATAAAGAAATGGAGGCCAAGAGGGATTTGGTGACATGCTTGATGTCATAGAGCCAGAGACTGGGCAGGTTATTCTTACTGTAAATTTTGTGCTATTCCCTCGACCCACTACTATTCTGCTGCACAGACGAAGGTGGGACGCTAAGGAAGATATTGGAACTTCATATTACAGAACAAGAAGACACCGTAAAGATCCTCGATGTTTTATCCCTGAGGTAGCTGAATCCAGAGATGTGACTACTTTACTCAAGTCATCATCAGGTTTATGGCAACCAAGTTAGGTCTCTTTTACTCCAGGTTAGTAAGTATCTCACTTCATAAAATGAAAATGATTTCATTTTCCCTATGGAACATTGCTACACCCAATTTTGGGGGTATTTAGTACTCTGAGTATAGTACATTGCAGGTGAAAGATTTTCTAGGCTGGTTTGATAAATCTTTCTTTTACATGATGCCTTCTGAGTCCTCAAAAACTGGCTTCCAAAGCAAACTTGAACACCAGGAATGGTCTGTTGTGTGTGTGGGTATGTGTATGAGGTGAGCTGTGAGGTCTCAGATTTTAGAACCAGGAGAGAATCTTACCCTCCACCCCTGCCTCATACCTTTCTGCCAGTTCACATGGAACAGCAGCTTTCATTCTCATTTTGACCATGACCCAGGGTAAGAAATACTTTTGACATCATGACCCACTGTGTGTATGTACATCCACACATCCACACTCAAACATTTAACACAGAAATGAAAGTTTCCTAAATATCCCTCTATATATGTTTTCAATATTGATCATAACCAACTAACCATCACTGCTGTCCTTCAGAGCAGGTGATTTCACAATCCAGTAATAGGTTAGGTCCCCATCTTTAAAAGAAACCAGAGGTGCCTTGGTAGCTCAGTCAGTTGAGCATCTGACATTGGCTCAGGTCATGATCTCATGATTCGCGGGTTTGAACTCTGCATTGTGCTCTGTGCTGACAGCTCGGAGCCTGGAGTCTGCTTCAGATTCTGTGTCTTCCTCTCTCTGCCCCTCTCTGCTCAAGCTCTGTCTCTCTGTCTCTCTCTCAAAAATAAATCAAGCATTTAAAAAATTGAAAAAATTGAAAAAGCAAAGAAACCCAAAACATCAATGTTGAGAGATACTGTCCTAGGAATTCTAGACTTGAAATATAGCTTGATAGCAATATATACTCAAAGATTAATTTGTCAAATATGAACAACTTAGTGGAAGTCAGTTGTTTGGACAGAAAATAGATTTCCCACCAGGGGAACATATCTTTAAAAGTTTCAAGCAAGCCAGTTCACAAAAGTTTCTTTTCATATATTTATACACACGAACAAGACACTAGTACAGCGGCATATTGGTGTGGACAGCCAGCCACTTCACAGATAGCCTTATGACTTTGCTTGTCTCCTCCCACGGCCATTTCAAAGCAGGAAATTCTCTGTTATAGTACTAATCCAGACTTTAAAACGCTAATCAGCCCCCCTAGAAAATATGATAAAACCCAAAATGCAAAATTTCTCAAAATTGAACATTTTGGTCCAAACAGTAGGATTATTAAACACATGATGCATACAACTCCCTAAGCCACATCCTAGGGGGAAGCATTTTCATTGTACATAAGTTATACCTAGTTAGAAATAGGTTTTGCCCACCAATACTGAGAAAGGGTCAGGGATGAGAACTACATTATAGAGTACCTATCAACTCCACAATAAACACTTTGCATAAAAACACTTCCTGTACTAAATCCATCTATGAACAATCTCATATTTATTTGGCAGGTGAGGAAAATGAGATGCACAGATATTAATGTAATTTTCTTAAGATCATGCAAACTCCATGGTGGATTTGAACCCTGGTTGTTGTAACTTCAGAGCCCATGTTTTTGCACAGTCTCATCTATTTCTCAGTCATTTAATTAGTTAATTGAGCGAAGATGGTGCAAACTCTCGGTCAGGTGATGAAGAAGTCCATATAGTGTGATGAGTTCTTATTGCACCAGGAAGTGGAGGGGGAGCCTGAAAAGTTGATATTACTCCAGTTTTGATCAAACTGGAAAACATCCAACTCCAAAGTTAATGCTCTATCGCCTAAAACTTGAATTTGTGAGATTGCACAAAATAACGAACAGAAAATGAGTTGTAGAGGCATTTTTTAAATAGGAACTCATTTAATTCCACACTTGATATTGCTTTCCGTGGTCTATAGGGTTCTGGTATTTAAGCCTTTTTGCACCCCATTCCCACCCTTAAATAATACTTAATTTGTTTTTTTACTCTACCATCACAGATTTAGCATGTAATTTGAGAATTCAGGCAGTCCTCCTTTCTCTAGTCAGGAAATATCCAAACAATCTTGGAAAGATCATCAAAAATATCATCTCTGTTTCATGTGAGCCTGAGAATTCTTAGTGAATTTCGAATTTATACCATTCTGTAAAAGTATCAGTCTGATATAATTTAATGTTTTCCTGGGTTTTTCCTTTCATCTAAACTTTCAAATCTTTTGACACAGTTATTCACATTTTTTTTGTCATTTTATTTCCTGCTTTATCTGTAATGTGCCCCCCACTCCACTCCAAACATGGCTTGTTTATACCTCTTCACTTTTTGTCTTGATTATTCTTGTCCAAAGTGTATCAGTTGTGTTAGTATTTTCAAAGAAAACTTCTTGCTTTATTGGTTCTTTTATTATGTGTTTGTCTTCTGTTTCATTTGCTACTTTTATTTTTTTTATTTTGCAGAGAGAGAGTGTGTGAGCAGGGGAGAAGGGCAGAGGTAGAGAGGGAAAGAGAGAGAGAATTTTAAGTGGGCTCCACACTCAGCATAGCACCTGATGTGGGACTCGAACTCATGAACCGTGAAATCATGACCCGAGCCGAAATCAAGAGTTGGAGGTTCAATCGACTGAGCCACCCAGGTGCCCCTCATTTTCTACTTTTAATCTCTTATATCCTTCTACTTTCTTTGGGTTTGTTGTGTTATTTTTCTAATTTCTCCCCTTGGTTGCTTAAATCATTCATTTTTAGTTTTCCTCTTTTTTAAATATGCATTTAAAGCTATACGTTTCTCTGTGTGGGGAAATTTGCCCATTCTGATGTACAGTGTTTTTAATCATTGTTTTGAAATACTTTCTAATCTATGTGTTATTAGAAGTATTTTTAATATTTTGTATACAGAATATGTATAGTTATGTTTTTGTATTATTTCCAATTTAATTGAATTTATTAGAGATCATAGTCTTTCTAATAACACTAATTTGAAATTAGTTGAGATCTATTTTGTGGACAGTATGAGTTTTCTTTCCATAGGTGTTTAGAAAGACTGCACAGTCTCTAATTCTTGGGTACAACTCATATTCTGTATGTGTCCATTATACTAAGCTTATTAAATTGTGGTGCCTGAATCTTTAATACTTTTACTGATTTTTCAGGGATCTTTTGCTCTCTGTTACTAAGATAAGTGTGTTACAATCTTCCATATGGGGAGCCTGGGTGGTTCAGTTGGTTAAGCATCTGACTTTGGCTTAGGTCATGATCTCATGGTTCGTGAATCCCAGCCCCTCATCGGGCTGTCTACTCTCAGGGTAGAGCCCACTGCAAATCCTCTGTCCCTCTCTCTCTCTGCCCCTCCCTCACTCATGCGCTTGCTCTCTCTTTCTCTCTCTCTCAAAAATAAACATTAAAAAAAAACCTTCCATATGATGTTAAATTTGGCAGTTTCTCCTTAAGTCCTGTCTGTTTTAGCTTTACATAATTTAAAGTCCTTTTATTAGGTACATAAAACTTCATAATTATTAAACTTTCTTGGTGGATAATGTTATCATCTTAGAATGTCTTTCATCTCTGTTTATGCTTTTTGCCTTAACATCTATTTTATTTATCATTAATACACGTCTGCTGCTTTCTTTTGGTTAGCATTTACTGGGTGTCTCTCTTTTTTAATCCTTTATTTATTTTTTTAGATTTTATTTTTAAATAATCTCTACACTCAAAATGAGGCTTGCATTTACAACCCTGAGATCAAGACTCACATACTCTTTATCTCAAACTATAGATACTTCTTGTGTAAATGACATAGAGATGGATTTCTTTTTATCTGAGAGCAGGTTTTGCATTTCAGTTGGAAAGTTCTACCATATTTCTTAATTTTTGTTCAATGTTTATTTATTTTTGAGAGACAGAAGAGAAAGAGCATAAGCAGGGAAGGAGCAAAGAGGGAGACGCAGAATCCAAAGCAGGCTCCAGGCTCTGAGCTATCAGCACAGAGCCTGACATGGGACTGAAACCAACAAACCATGGGATCATGACCTGAGTCAAAGTCAGAAGCTTAACTGACTGAGCCACCTGAGTGGCCCTTTGTAATCATACAGATCTTTGGATTTCTTTTTACCATCTTATTTTGTGTGTTCCATTTGATTCACCTCCTCTCTCCCTATTTGTCTTTGTTTCTTGACTGTTTTTTTGGCTTTAACTGAGTTTTTTATTTTATTTCTCCTCCTCTACTAATTGGAAATTGTAGTCTATTTCTATTCTTTCAGTGTTATTCTCAAAAATTTCACATGCATTTTAACAAATCCTAAAATTAGCCAATACATTTATCCTTTTCTAGATTGTCACAGGAGCTTGA
The DNA here is from genome assembly GCF_014898765.1 of Herpailurus yagouaroundi. Lineage (NCBI taxonomy): Eukaryota > Metazoa > Chordata > Mammalia > Carnivora > Felidae > Herpailurus > Herpailurus yagouaroundi. The sequence continues at coordinate 10,846,347 of NW_024412396.1, forward strand.
ATGTTTGTTTTATAACTCTGATTATCCGCCACCCTACCTATGTGTTATTGTTTTCCAGTAATTTAATTTATAGCCCAATAAATTAATTCCCAGTATTATTATTTTATACAGTAAACATTTGGTTTTACTTATCCACATTATTACTATTTCCTTTGCTCATGGTTCCTTCCTTCATCTTAGATCTTTCTGAGTTTGTTTTCTTTCTTCTGGAATACATTCTGTATGACTTTTTTTAATGAGAATTCTCAGTCTAAATTTTTCAGAAAACATCTTTATTTTGAATTTATTATTTAAAAAGAGTTTCACTAAATAAATGTTTCTAGGTTCATAGTTGATTTAAAAAAATTTTTTTTAACATTTATTTATTTTTTGAGAGACATAGAGAGACAGAGCACAAGTTGGGGAGGGGCAGAGAGAGAAGGAGACACAGAATCTGAAGCAGGCTCCAGGCTCCAAGCTGTCAGCACAGAGCCTGACGTGGGGCTCGAACTCACAAACTGTGAGATCATGACCTGAGCCGAAGTTGGACGCTTACCACCCAGGCGCCCCCATAGTTGATTTTAAAGACATCATTCCATTATCTTTTTCTGCCATTGAAGCTGAGAAATTAGCTTTCAGTATAATAGAGGTTCCTTTGTAGATAATCTATCTTCTCTATCTGCCTTTAACATTATTGCTGTCTTTGGTATTCTGAAATTTTAGTATGATATGTCTGAGTATGTATGTATTGTCATTTATACTGTTTTGGATTAAAAAAATTTTTTTTCATGTTTATTTATTTTTGAGAGGGAGAGAGACAGAGTACAAACAGGGGAGGGGCAGAGAAAGAGGGAGACACAGAATCTGAAGCAGGCTCCAGGCTCCAAGCTGTCAGCACAGAGCCCAATGTGGGGCTCAAAATTACAAACCCACAAACCGTGAGATCATGACCTGAACCAAGGTCGGATGCTTAACCCACTGAGCTACCCAGGTACCCCTCTGCTTTGGATTTTTTAAGTTTACTGAACATCAGTTCTAAAAGTTCTCAATTATTATGTCTTTGAATAGTCTCTTCCTCCTTCTATCTAGTCTTGCCTACTTTTTAAAAAAATGTTTATTTATTTATTTTTGAGAGAGAGAGAGAGAGAGAGAGAGCATGGGGGAGGGGTAGAGAGAGGAGGAGAGACTGAATCCCAAGCAGGCTCTGCATTAACAGCATAGATATGTGGCTTGAACCCATGAACCATGAGATCATGACCTGAGCCAAAATCAAGAGGTGGATGTTCAACTGACTGAGCCACCCAGGCATCCCTAGTCTTGCCTACTTTTATGGACTACTGTTATGGACTGAACTGTGTCCCACCAACATTCGTACATTAAAGCCCAAGCCCCCCAGTATGGTTGTATTTGGAGATAGGGCTGTTATAGATATAATTAAGGTTAAATGGGGTCAAAAGGGTGAGGCTCTAATCCAATAGGACTCTTGTCCTTATAAGAGAAAGAGAGACCGGGACTGATGGTCTCTCTCGCTATAGATACACAAAACGAAGACAGCTATATACAAGCCAGGAAGATAGACCCCACCAGAAACCAAACCTTTATCTTGGACTTCTAGCCTCCAAAACTTTACATGTTTTAATATCTGTATTCATCAGTAGTCTCCAGAGAAACAGAATCAATAAGATGTATCTATCTTTCCCTACATATATAACCAATAAGATATACTTATGTCCATATCTATATTTATCAAGAGAGACAATGAAAGAAAAGGAGAGATGTATTATGAAGAACTGGCTCACATGACTATGGAGACTGAGAAGTCCTGCAATCTGCCATCTGTAAGTTGGAGATCCAGGAAAGTTGGTGGTAATTCTAATCTGAGTCCAAAGGTTAAGAACCAGGGGAGTCAGTGGTGTAAATCCCAGTTTAAAGGCAGGAGAAGATCAATGTCCCAGCGCAGAGGCAGGCAAGAAGGGGACAAATCCTACCTTCTTCAGATTTTTGTTCTATTCAAGTTCTTGCCTGCTTGCATGATGCCACTCACATGGGGAGGGCAATCTACTTTACTGAGTCCATAGATTCAAATGCTAAGCTCATCCCAAACACCCTCATAGGCATATCTGAAAATAATGTTTAATCTGGACATTCTGTAGCCCAGTCAGGTTGATACACAAAATTAACCAGCACAATTATATTCTATGTAATTTTTAAAAATGTTTATTTATTTTGAAATGGGGAGGGGGCGAAAAAAGAAACCCAAGCAGACCTCACCCTGTCACTCACTCCCGTGGGGCTCATTCCCACGATCTACAAGATCATGACCTGAGCCAAAATCAAGAGTTGGACACTCAACCTACTGAGCCACTCAGTTGCCCCTATATTCTGTGTGATTTTTAATTCCATCTTCCATTTTAGTAACTCACTCTTTAATTATGGACAATTTGATATTTAAACCCAGTTATTGAATTTCTTATCTTAGTTACACTTTTCATCTTTAGATGTTGCCTTTGATTTTTTTTTTTCTTTTTTTTTTGTACCAGATCAACCTGATCATTTTTTATAGTCTCTCATTCTTTGGGCAGAACTGTTGATACTCTCTTGTTTTTTAAACAAGTCACTACAATCTGGCATCACTTGAAACTAAAACTATAGTTTATCTAATGTCAATTCTGGCCTGTACCCAGAGGATGGTGGATTTGTGATTAGGAAATCTCAAGAGAACATTTTTCCCCACTCTGCTCAGAAATAAAGCTGAGACTGGCATGTTTCTTAATTATCTCCCTTTATGTAGATGGGTTTTGCCCCAAGTTCATCCTTCCATTAGAATGATGCTTCTCAGGGCGCCTGGGTGGTGCAGTCGGTTAAGCGTCCGACTTCAGCCAGGTCACGATCTCGCGGTCTGTGAGTTCGAGCCCCGCATCCGGCTCTGGGCTGATGGCTCGGAGCCTGGAGCCTGTTTCCGATTCTGTGTCTCCCTCTCACTCTGCCCCTCCCCCGTTCATGCTCTGTCTCTCTCTGGTCCCCCCCCCCCCCCAAAAAAAAAGAATGATGCCTCTCAGAGTCTTAGCTTTATGCCACTATCTTATTTTGATTTGCCACTTTACATAAGCCCTCAGTTTTATCTCCTGCCTCTTGCATGCAACCAGTTAAAACCAAAAGCTGTATACCACTGGGGCCTGTCAGATGCTTCAGGCAGCTCTCAGCCCCAGTGCTCATTATCTGGAGGTAACTTTCTTGCCGGCCCAGCTCTGCATTTGTGGAGACTTTTAAATAAGACTTATCCATATCTCCCTCCCTCTTTCTCCCCTCATGTGTGCATGCGTACGTGTGAATATGTGCGATACACTGAGACAATTCCTCAGGGTATCTGGTTTTCATATTACCAGAAATCATATTATACAATTAATAGTCAATACTCTCTGATGTTTTGCTTCCAGGATATTCAGTTTAATTGTACTAGCAAACTCCTCACCACAAATTCAGATTTGTGAGTTAATAGTTAACCTCTAGACATGGTTAAATTTTAACGACGGAGCCTATTTAAGTCAGTAATGTGTATGACTGATTGAGCCTGAAAATAATTCTTTCATTTAAATATGTAATTCTGTTATATTTGTTATATATCAATTTTGTTCCTGGTGCTCTTCTAGGAAGTAGAGATAAAAAAAAGAAAAGAAAAAGAACTGAGATATTAACCCCAAGGTTTTCATGATCTACAGGGGAAGACAGATCAGTAAAGAAACAATTACAGCTCAGTGTTACAAGAGCTTTGAAGACAATTTCCCCAGGGAATACGAAGGCTCAGGAAAGGTCACCTAACCCAGTAAAATGGGATGACTCCTAGAAGACCAGGTTGGTGCAAAAAAAAAAAAAGCTCCATGGTTAACAAGATTTGATTTGATCAATTGGGATAAGTTGTTTTTGAGAGCAAAAAGATAAATTCTTTGCCACAGAAGCTTCTTAACTTATCCTAGCCCTGATCAGATTGCCTGTAAATTCACGTGCCTGGTGACAACCAAGGGCCTAGGCAAGAGGGAGTAAATAGATCCATCAAACTTTCAGCCTTACTAGAGAAAAAGATCTTAGAGCAGATGTCTCACAGCTCCTATATGGATAGAAACATTTTTTGAAATGAGGGATAAAGGGTGTTTATTCTAGTGAACATGAAACTATGGCTCCTCGGTAGGGCATTGGAAAGTGAATTCAACATGCTGACAATTTAAAAGAAATTATTTTGCTGTTCCCTCTGGATTCTGTACATGAACAAATTATATCCATATCTTACACACCTTTCCTGCTGGGGATACCTCTCCTGCTCTCCTCTGCCTTTAAAAACTATACATTTTTAATTAAGACCACGTGGTATTGGCACAAAGGATAGACCAATAGATCAAAAGAGCCAAAAGAGAGACCCATGCTTTAAAGGTCAAAGCTATACACAAAGGTAGCGTTGAAGGTCAGAAGGAAGGATGACTTGTTTAATAAATATTGTTGGTTTGCTAGTGTATCTATACAGAAAACAAGTCTTGATTTCTGCCTCACACCTTACATTAAAAAAATCTTATTCCATAGAATCTATATCCAAATATGAAAAGTAAGATAATAAAGTTTTTAGATAATAATAACATAAGAAAATATAGGGGCACCTGGGTAGCTCAGTCGGTTAAGCATCCAACTTCGGCTCAGATCATGATCTCACAGTTCGTGGTCCAAATCTGGTAAGACTGAAGAACTTAGCACTCTATGAACTATATGAGCTCCTGGAAATAAATCCTAGAGAAAATTTCACATATGTACATGAAGAGACCTTTGTAATAGGTCATCAAATTGTTTTGGTAAAGGGACAAATAGTAAATATTTTAGGCTTTATGGAGTATATTATGGTCTCTGTCACAACTATGCAATTTTGCTGTATGTGCTTTAGAAAATACATAAATAAATGGCCATTGTTATGTTTCAATTAAACTTTATTTATGGACACTGATTTGAATTTCATATAATTTTCATGTGTCACAAAATATTAGTATTCTTTGATATTTTCAATTATTAAAAATTGTAAACACCATTCTTAGCTCATGGGCCATACAAAAATAGGTAGTAATGGGATGCCTGGCTGGCTCAGTTGGTATATAGGCAACTCTTGATCTTGAAGTTGTAAGTTCAAGCCCCACGTTAGGCATAGAGATTACGTTAAAAGAAGAAGAAGAAGAAGAAAAAGAAGAAGAAAAGAAAAGATAAAGAGATGAATGCTAGTTTTAGCCCATGGTGGTAGTTTGCCAATTCTTTTTCCATAAGAATGTTTTCAGTAGCAAAATAATTGATGAAATCAAAGTGTTTTTTATGGGAGAGTAAATAAATTAAAAAATTAGTGGTATGTTCAGGCAAGAATACTGGCCAGGAACTACATGTATTAGCATGAGTGAACATCAAAAATATAATTTTAAGCCAAAATAAAAAGTTGCAGAAGCATAATATGATACATTTTTTAAAGTTTATTTATTTATTTCGAGAGAGAGAGAGAGAGAAGCACAAGTGGGGGAGGGGAAGAGAGAGGGGGAGAGAATGAGAATCTGAAGAAAGCTTGCACTGTCAGCATGGAGCGTCACGTGGGGCTTGAACCCAAGAACTGTGAGATCATGACCTGAGCTGAGACCAAAACACACTTAACCAACTGAGCCACCCAGGTGCCCCGATATGATTCAGTTTAAACCAAGTTTTTAAACCCACAAAAGAACACTATATATTGATTATGGATGTATATGTGTGTGTGTGTGTGTGTGTGTGTGTGTGTGTGTATACATAATTTATTTTAAAACTCATGGAAATTGGTATTTGGGAAGAGAGGAAGAAGAATGACAGCTGAGAAAGGCACATAATGGGCCTAAGGTATATCTGTAATTTTTACTATTTTTGCAAAGTTTGAAGCAAATTGGGCAAATTAAGATTCTATATATAGGTTTTTCTTATTCTCAATACTTATATATTTGAAATATTTTATAATTTTAAAAGTTAAGATTTAATTAGTTTGCATATTGATATCAACATGGTGTAAATTGCACATCCTGCTTTGGAAAAAAAGTTTGGGGAAGTAAAAAGACAGGAACAAAACCTCAGACAAACTTTTTTTTTTAAATATAATTTGTTGTCAGATTGGTTTCCATGCAACACCCAGTGCTCATCCCAACAGGTGCCCTCCTCAATACCCATCACCCACCCTCTCCTCCCTCCCACCCCCCATCAACCCTCAGTTTGCTCTCAGTTCTCAACAGTCTCTTATGCTTTGGCTCTCTCCCACTCTAACCTCTTTTTTTTTTTTTCCTTCCCCTCCCCCATGGGCTTCTGTTAAGTTTCTCAGGATCCACATATGAGTGAAGACATATGGAATCTGTCTTTCTCTGCCTGACTTACTTCACTTAGCGTAATACCCTGCAGTTCCATCCACGTTGCTATGAATGGCTGGATTTCATTCTTTCTCATTGCCAAGTAGTATTCCATTGTATATATAAACCACATCTTCTTTATCCATTCGTCAGTTGATGGAAATTTAGGCTCTTTCCATAATTTGGCTATTGTTGAAAGTGCTGCTATAAACATTAGGGTACCAGTGTCCCTGTGCATCAGCACCCCTGTATCCCTTGGGTAAATTCCTAGCATGCTATTGCTGGGTCATAGGGTAGATCTATTTTTAATTTTTTGAGGAAGCTCCACACTGTTTTCCAGAGCAGCTGCACCAGTTTCAGACAAACTTTTAAATATGTTTGGATCAAATGGAAGGAGTCCTTTGGATTCACAGTGTGTCACCTGTTAGCAATCTGAAAAAAAAACAAACAACACTCTAAAAATCCAAGCAGGTATTATTTTCTGTTTTCTTGAGACACATACACATACACATTTTAAACCTTTTTTTCCATTGAAATATGACACACATGTAGAAAAGTGCATAAAACCTTGATGTATAGCTTAATTATCCTAAAGTCACACCAGGTAGCCACTACTTCGATCCAGAACACTGCCAGCTCCCAGAAAACCGCCCAGTGCTCTCTCCTCTCCAAATATGGTAGTCACTTCCTTGCTTTTTTTTTTTCAAGGTAATATTTTTTAGGTTTATTTATTTATTTTTAGAGAGACAGAGACAACACGAGTGGGAAAGGGGAAGAGAGAAAGGGAGACAAAGAATCCCAAGCAGACTCTGCACTGTCAGCACAGAGCCCTATGCGGGGCTTGAACTCACAAAACCAGGAGATCATGACATGAGCCAAAACCAAGAGTAGGATGCTTTACTAACTGAGCCATCCCTCCAATTAATGTTTTTGATGAAATTTACTGTGAAAACAGTATTTGAGTCAAAGATCTTTGGAATGCCTGTGGATTCAGAGAAAAGGGGACTGGGAAATTCCTTGCTGGATTGTCCCATCTTCCTGAAAGGGAAGCCCAGGGTTATGCCGTGCCTTGAATGTCAATACCAGCTACCCAACTGTCCTCACTTCAGCCCATGCTGTACAGCAGGCACTACACTGCGCATTGTGTATGCTTACCTCATTTAAGCCTCAAAACAGCCACTTGAGGTGAGAAAACTGATGTTCTCTAAAGTCGCAGGGCCAAAGAGAAAGATAAAGGAAAGTTGCCCTTAATTCATAAATATTCAAGACTATTAATTTACGTACACTTTTTCCAAGGTAAAATGTACAAGGCATGGCTTCATCTGACTAATTGGATTTGCCTTTTAAAAAATTTTATATACTTGGCATGTACTTTGTGGAGAACTTGAAAAAATAAATTTCCTTGGATCAAAGCATTTTGAATACACTTAGTGCTCACTAAAATTCTTGTTAGTGTCATTAAAAATGTAATACATATTATATATTTTATGTATTATATATGTATATGGTCAACTGTGCTGTAAATTGCAACTAGTGGATGTTCAGTTGACAAAAACTGGAATAGTTTGGCAGATTTATTCCTTGGGCTCCTCTTGTTTCACTGGGAAGTTCATCTAACCATATATGTCACAAACTAATTCAGGACAAAAGCAAAGCCTCAGCTGAATCGTGAAAACAGATAGCCCATCTAACCTACAAAGACTCTGTCCACCTGAAGGAAAAGGCCATCAGTCTAAGTGAATGCTACAGAAGGACATGTCTAAAAATAAAAGCAGCCTGCCTATTCAAGAAAAGAAACATCACTGGGCATTTTTAGTATGGTTTTATTTCATTAAATTGCTGAGTATATATGAGTTACAAGAAGTAAAATTGAATATATAGTTTCAAGTGCTTACTCTGTTTAAGGCATTGTATGGTGGGCTCTAAAGGACACAAAGATGAATGATCTGCCATCCTCCTTAATAAGGAGGTTATAGTCTAAGGAGGGGTAAACTATAAGAGATACACAGATCACTGATTATATGAACCATGTGTTATAAGGTCTAGGGAAAGAAGCAGAAAACAAATGAACCAGTAATGGTGTACCTTTCATTAGCCAGGCATATATATATATATATATATATATATATATATATATTTTAATGTTTATTTATTTATTTTTGAGAGAGAGGCAGAGAGAGAGAGACAGAGGCAGAGAGAGAGGGAGACAGAGAATCCCAAACAGGCTCCATGCTTTCAGTGCTGAGCCCAACGTGGGGCTCAAACTCACAAACCATGATGAGATCATGACCTGAGCCAAAATCAAGAGTCGGATGCTTAACTGACTGAGCCACCCAGGTGCCCCCATATATCATTTTTTAATCTTAAAATAACATGAAGAGGTTGGTATTATGCCCAGTTCAAGGAACTGGATAAGTTCAGAGAACTAACCCAGGATCACACTAGTAAATGGCATAGCTGAAATGCAAATCCAGATAGGCCTGCCTGGAAGCATATTCCTCACAGCCTCACAGGTTAAGAGCCATGTGACCTATAGAAAAGAGGTCCTTACTGACCATGTGTCTCAAATGATAAAAAAGGAACCAGGAGGATGAGACATTTTAGGATGATGTCAGATAACATTATATACACCATCCAAAGGTGATTTGGATATTTTCTTAGTGTAAAGTATAAAGCACTTCAGCTGGAAGGCATAGAACAAGATTTAATCAACAGGCATTCTCCTGTCTCTGCCAATCTTCCTCAAAACCTGCTTTTAAACGATAAAATTAATTGAGTTGTATTGTTCCTGTGGGTGCCAATACCGTGCATGTATTTTCATAAATTAGGAAAAAATAGTACTCAACTCTATCGTATCAATTGTAGGGGTCCATTTTCGCTCTTCTTAATATTACTATTTGTATAAATGATTATTTTGATTCTTAATTATTTTTCTTGGTTCAGGTGATGATGCAGCCCTGGTCGTCTTTTTCTTTAGTTGAATACTTGCTCCATAGTTGCTCAAGAGCTGCTGTCACTGTTATCATTGTTATCTTGCAAGGTGAATGAACATAAATATAGATTTTCATCAAGTGTAGGTAGACTCAGCTGACAATCAGGGTTTTTCTTCCATATGAATTGTGGGGTATGGAGGGATGTTAGAAGATTAGCCAAAAATGAACACTTTGGCGCTCTCTGTTTTAATTTCAGTTCTGCCAGCAAGCTACTGGACAGAGAGAGCACGCTGCCTTCTGGCACCGTTTCTGTTTCTAAGCAGATGACGCCTAACCATGGTTTCACCTATTGTTTTCCCTAAAGTGTTGATAGGGTTTGCTAATGAAAGATAACACCACTTCTCAAAATGGTATAAACCACTGTAGAAACTAAAATAAAGGAAATAGTCTCACCCACATTTTGGCTGGTGCACAGGTCTACCTGGCTTTGCAAGAGCTGTTTCTATGACAGAAGTTGATCTGCCATAGGTGAGACTACTCCAATTCTAGTGTTTCATCGATGTCAAACAAAGCTAAAACAGTAATAGTTAGCATCTCTTTCTGTTCCTCCACTTATGAGAACCAAAATAACCTTTAAAAGATTAACAGTAACAATACCATTGTATGGCACCATGCTTACACCTGGTGAAATCATGTGGCACAACTGCCTGAGTGCCACACTTCCAAGGGACGAGATGCTAATTGACTTAAGAGTCTGAAACGTTTACTCTCTATACTGTGCTTGATATGATGAACGAGCCGTTGGTAAGTGGTCTGACTTTCACAGGTCACTTCAAGCCTGTAGGTTTACAAAATTCCCAGTCACTTATTAGTGTAATTCCTTAAAGAATCAAGCCTTAAGGAGAAAGTGAGTTCCCAGTGAAATTATGATGGTGGATCTTAACAGTGTGGTATACTTTACTTAAATGCACAGTCCATATGCTCTATTATTTGTGTGTAATGATCTGGTGAATTGTCAGTCTGTCCTTTTTAAAAAAGTTTATTTATTTTGAGAGAAAGAGAGAGAGAGAGAGAGCGAGAGCATGAGCTGGGAAAGAGCAGAGAGAGGGATCGAAGGAGAATCCCAAGCAGGCTCTGCACTGTCAGCGCAGAGCCTGATACAAGCTCAAATTCATGAACCATGAGATCACGACCTGAACAAAAATCAAGAGGTGGATGCTTAACCAACTGAGTCACCCAGGTGCCCCAATCTGTCCTTTTTAAAAGAGTGTGTAAGAAATTAAAATATACATAAATGTGGGTGGATGAAATAGGGCTTCATGTTTTAAAAATGTGTTCTCATCATATAGTGGGCACAAAAGCATTCAAGAATTGGTTTTTGAAATCATAATGGAGCTAAACATGATATGTAATTGACATGTAAATACGTAATACACGTTTTTTCAGAAATGAATAAAATTTGGTCAAATATTTTATTTTCTTCATTGCGTTTATCACCACCTGAAATCACCTCATTTATGTATTTGTATACTTTGTCTCTTCCACACTCAAGTGAAACTCCATGAAGCAAGGTGTGTAGTATTTTGGTCACTGCTGTATCCCCGCAGCCTACAACATTGCCTGGAACATAATTAGTGCTCGATAAATGTTTATTAAGTGAAGGAATTAATATAAGTTGAAAACATTCAATGTACTACTTCAGAAGTATATTTATGAATTTCTCGAATCAACTTGATGAAGCCTCCACAGTGGCAAAAGCTACCAGCTTTATTAAGTGCCTTGTTATTAGATGGAATTAACATGTTTAGTAAAGGAGTATAGCTAGGGTATAAAGTTCCAGGAACGATGCTGCACTTGTTAGAAACAGCAAGCCCTTCAGCATTAGATCTCAGCAACGGGTCTTTTGTTACTAATGCTTTTTTCTTTTTCACTGAAGCCCACTGTCTTGTTGCAGTATAATTTGTAATGGTGATATGCTTCTCAAGTGTATATTTGATGTTTTGGCAAATGCATATACCTATATAACCCACACACGGATCAAGATAATAGATCTTTACATCATTCCAGAAAGTCCTTCTGAACCATCTTTTAGAGAGTTCCCCATTTCCCCCTCTCTCCTAAGCAACTTCTGTTCTTATTTCTATCATTACCGCTTGTTCTTGAACTTCATACGAAAGGAATCATTCAGTATGTACCTTTTCGTGTTTGGCTTCTTTTGTGCAATATGCCTGTGAAGTGCATCCAGGTTGTTGTGCTTTTTAGTACTGTGCTCCTTTTTTATTGCTGAGTAGTATTCATTGTATTAATATACCACAACTTATCCATTTTCCTGTTGATGGACATTTGGACTGTTTCCAACTTGGAACTATTATAAATAAGGCAATTGTAAACTTTCTCATATGAATCTCCGCAGACACATGTCTTATTTTCTCCTCGACAAATACATAGGAGTGGAATTGATGGGTCACAGTGTAAGTGTATGTTTATCGTTATAAGAAGCTGCCAAACGGTTATATGAAAGTTATACAAGTTTACACTCCCACCAACAATGTAAGAGCTCTAGTTGCTCCACATAATTGCCAATGTTTGATATTGTCAATCTTCTAAATTTTAGCCACTCTAATAGTTTTGAAATAGTAATAATTGTGTGTTAACTATCAGTTCTCTGATAATTGATGATGTTGAGCATCTTTCTATTTCCTTATTAGCCATTTACGTATCTTTTTTTTGGGTGTGAAGTGCCTGTTCAAGTCTTGTACCCATATTTTATTTGGGATTTTGTTCACTTTATTGTCAAGGTGAAGAGTTCCTGATTTATTGTAGATGTACATCCTTTTCCTGATATTTGATTGTGAAATTTTCCTGATTATTTTCTCCTTGTCTCTGGATTGCCTATTGAAAAAAAAAAAAAAAGAGGTGGGAGCACCTGGATGGCTCAGTCGGGGTAAGCATCTGACTTTTGATTCTGGCTCAGGTCATGATCTCAAGGTTGGCGAGACAGAGCCCTCCATGAGGCTGTGCACTGACAGCACAGAGCCTGCTTGGGATTCTCTCTCTCCCTCCCTCTTGGCCCCTCCCCAACGTGTGCATGAGCTTTCTCTCTCAAAAGCAAACAAACATTTAAAAAAACCCCACAGGTGTCTTTTGATAAGCAGGTTATCATTTTGATGAAGTCCATTTATCAATTTTTTAATAGTTGCTGCTTTCTATGTCCTATCTCAGAAATCTTTAATCCCAAAGTTGCAAAAATGTTTTCCTGTTTCCTTTTAGAAACTTCATCTCTAATTAATTTTTTTGCATGCTTAAAAACAATAATTGAGTTTGACCTACGTTTTTAAGAGCTCTTAGAAATGCTAGAACTCTGTGTAAAATCAACTGGGATTCTTTAATGAAAACTATTTGACTGATTTTAGTTGACAAAACATGCATTCAAATAGTGAATTAGTATTTATTTTGTCCAATTATTTTTCAAGAACTACATTTTAACTTATCAATTTTTTTTATTAAAGACACAAACACTAAATTGTTATGAATCATTTGTTTTAATGGAGGACAACATGGGCACAGAAATCCTCTCTCAGGTCATTGTATTATTTTTTTAAAGTCATGGGTTTTTTTCTTCTGTTTTTGTTTTCTGACTATAACAATTGTATTACTTTTTATTTCATTAGTAAGTTTCAGTAGTCTAACAGAGGTACCCCAGAAGCATTTTGGAAGATAGAAGTGATCTGGTTTGAGATTGACTGTTTTTCTTTCATAATCTAGAAACAGTATATCTAGAACTATCTGAAGTTTTTCATTTTCTCATGTTCTGTGTATGGATTGCCCAAGAATTTCAACACAGTTCATAAAGATTTTCTTGGTTAAAGCTATGTAAAAATACCTCTAATGTTAAATCATATTACAAAATAATAGAAGCAGCATGGATGTGGATTCTGAGGATCCTGAGTTTGAATGCTGTCTCTCCCCAAACCATTTTTTATTACCCATATGAATTTAGGCAGGGTACACAATTCCTTTGAGCTTTATTTTCCTCATTATAGAATGGGATAATTCCTACCTCTCAGAATAATTGCAAATATTAAATGCAATCTTGTATGTAAAGTGCCTGTCAAGTAGTTGGTGCTCAATAAATATACCCCTCTCCTACCTTTTCTGTTTCTAATTCTTTTTTTTAATTTTATTTTAACTTCATTTTAGTTAATATACAGTGTTATATTAATTTCAAGTGTACAATACAGTGATTCAGCAATTCCATATATTACCCAGTGCTCATTGAGGTAAGTGTACTCTTAATCCCCTTCACCTATTTCATCCATTCCTCCACCCACCTCTCCTCTGGCAACCACCAGTTTGTTCTTTATTGCTAAGGGTATGCTTTTTAGTTTGTCTCTCTTTTTTTCTTTGCTTGTTTGTTTTGTTTCTTAAATTCCACATATGAGTGAAATCATATGGTGTTTATTTTTCTCTGATTGACTCATTTCACCTAGCATTATAGTCTCTAGCTCTACTCATGTTGTTGCAAATGGCAAGATTTCATTCTTTTTTATGACCGAATAATATTCCAGTGTGTGTGTGCATGTGTGTGTGTATTTATATATCTCTCACATCTTTATACATTCATGTATTGATGGACACTTGGGCTGATTCCATAATCTGGCTATTGTAAATTATGCTACAATAAACATAGGAGTGCATGTATCATTTGAATTAATGGGTTTTTTTTGTTTTTGTTTTGTTTTGTTTTTTTTGGGTAAATACCCAGTACTGTGATTGCAGGATCATTGGGTAGTTCTATTTTTAAATTTTTGAGGAACCTCCATACTGTTTTCTAGAGTGGCTGGACCAATTTGCATGCCTATCAACAGAGCACAAGGGTTCCTTTTTCTCCATGTCATCACCAACACTTGTTTCTTGTGTTTTTTATTTAAGCCATTCTGAGGGGTATGAGACTGTCTTTTTCCCATTGCATATTCTTATACTGTTTTGATCACAACAGGTATGGGTTTTTCACCTAAAGCCTTTGTTATATTGGGGTATGTTTCTTCTAAACTGACTTTGTTGAGTGTTTTTATAATGAATCAATGTTGTACTTTGTCAAATGCTTATCCTGAATCTATTAAAATGATCATATAGCTTTTATCCTTTCTCTTATTGACATGATGTGTCATGTTGACTGATTTGAGAATATAGAAACTTCAAATTCTTGACTTATTATTTCAAGGAAAGAACACATATAAAACTACACAAACTCCAGAAATTATACTTTTCTATATCAGCCTATAGTGTTTCCCAAAGTGGTATTTAGAACCTCTTGGATTCTTCAGACAGATTCTTAGGGATCAAAGGATTTTCTACGGGAATTTTTTTTGAGATGCTTGTCTCAAAATATTGAAATAAGCAGAGTATGACACATTGGAATAAGTTATATTCAGCTTATAACTAAAGCATTGCCATGAGATCCCAATGTGAATTTGCATTTCCGTTTGCCATCTCATCATACTGAGCTGAGGGGCCATCAATGTGACTGGCTGCTGTTTGGTTGTTGTGTCCTACTAGTTAAATGACAGCAACGGCCATTGAACATTGAAGGCAATGTTTCTAGTTCCTAGGGATAATATTCATATAAACAGCATTTTAAATGACCAAGATTTTAGTTTCTTATGTTTTTAACAAATCAATACTTTGATTTCACATCACGAAAATGACATGCCACTGAGTAATGCACTATTTTGTAGAGGCTAATGGGAAATGAACAGAGGCAGACTAAATAATATAAATGATGTATTTGTACCAAGCGAAAGCCAAATGCTTTCAGGACATTCTATACAAATAAAGATTTAATGGTAATTTGAATATTCTAAATTGAAAACAGTGGAAGCAATAATAATAAAATCTGATTTATGATCAATTTTGAAATGGTGTAAATGAGATACTAATTGCCTCTGTGAAACTCTTCGTTCTCAAGCCTCATTCATGGCAAACATGGAGCGTGTTTGAAAAACCACAAGGCCTGTGATGCCTGCGTTAGGCTTGTTTTGCTTTAGGAAACTGTCTGCCTTGTTTTGGGAGTGAGAGGGCATTTCTGATTATACAAATTCTCTGTTAATTCTTTACTATCTTGCCAGCAATTGTTGAAATATTTGCCAGAGTCCCAGGCATACATAAAATAAAACACTATGAGAAGCCTAGTTCTGTCTTTATCTTCAACAGTCTGACTATGAGCTCAGGGCTGAAACAAGCAAAACAAACAAAATATTTAAAAAATATTTCTAAGAATTTAAAAATAACTTCAGATATTATTTTCTTGTTTCAAATTTCAGCAAAATTTGATGATATATTTAGTGGTGACTTCAATTATATTATTATGCTAACTCCAAGTTGGAATAAATAACAGAGTCATCAAGTAATATATTGGCATTTAAGGATTTCTCACTAACAGAGTGTTAAGTATGAGGTCTGATTTTCTTGAACTATGCTATTTCATAGACTCTGAGTGCCCATGTACTGTCTATTGTGTCCTGATTTCATAGATGTTAAAATAAGAACAAAATGTCTGTTCCAGTATCTATATAATTTGGTAGTAAATAAAGGTTTAGTGTTTTTAGAACATATGTATGTTCTTGGTATTCTCTGCAACTGCACAGAAACAGACTAAGTAGAGAACTGAACCTGAGGCTACATCTTTCCACTATCAAACCCAACAGTGGTGATTTTGTTTCAGCCAAACATCATCTACTGCAATAAATTAATGTTGTTAATTTGACTTGTAGTGACTTGTAGTTTTGTATTTAATATGTAAATCTGCTTTGGTTTTAGAGTTTATAACAGCTATATGAATAAGTGGTTTCTACCCTGTTTTATGTTTATACATATTTAAATGACAAAAAAAAAATAGAAGTAATTTCAGCAATGCTAGCGGTCTAGAATTTTTTGCTTTAAAAGGGGTCAAACATAAATCACCTGTGAGAAATTCTGCTGTAGCTCGACAGCACGTTGTGCAGGGGTGCCATGACATCTGATAATTTAAAACCATTATAAAGATTTTTTTCTCCCAAAAGATTTGATGTCTTGTATAGCTTCAACTTTTTCGTTCTGTAAAAGTAAATATTTTTTTCTTTTTTTAGAATATAAAGGGTTTAAACGTGGTCATCCAGGAGTGTAGCCTGACTGAAGAGCTTACAACCAGTAGAGACCTGAAGTTCATGACTCTGGAACCATCCTTCCAAATATAGACTCCTCTAACCATGTATCTCTTAAATTGGTTGTAAGGTTTCTAAAGAGAGCAAGAACATGAAAGGGTTTTGATATATTTCTTCAAATCATATAATTGAACATCAATCTACTATTTTTTTTAAATTTTTTTCTCAACGTTTTTTATTTATTTTTGGGACAGAGAGAGACAGAGCATGAACGGGGGAGGGGCAGAGAGAGAGGGAGACACAGAATCGGAAACAGGCTCCAGGCTCCGAGCCATCAGCCAGAGCCCGACGCGGGGCTCGAACTCACGGACCGCGAGATCGTGACCTGGCTGAAGTCGGACGCTTAACCGACTGCGCCACCCAGGCGCCCCCAATCTACAATTTTTTTTAATAGCTTTGAAATCAGAAATGGCTTATTGGAAAGACAAGCCATTAGAAAAAATATATCAAAGCATATTTTATTTGTAATTGGGCAATTTAACTCAATAAGCATGTCGTTTTTGCCTATTTTTTTTTTTTGAGGGGGAGAAGAACATAGTGTTTTTATTACTTTTCAAAAGCTGTTAAAGAAAAGAATTACAATGGACAAAGGGAAAAATAGGTTTACCAATAATCTCTGTAGGCTTTCTGTTTCTTCTCTATTTTTTGTCTCAGAAATACCAGAAACTTTCATACGGTTTCACACTACTTTCTTTTTGTACATCATAAAATTGGGTACCAATTAAAAAACTTCTCAAAATTACTGATCTTTCTCAGGTCTGTACTTCAAAATATTGTGTCATATTTTCAGAGGAAGGGTAGGACAACGATAGGCAAGAAAAAAGAAACAAGGGGGCACCTGGGAGGCTCAATCCGTTGAGCGTCCAACTTCAGTTCAGGTCATGATCTCAAGGTTTGCGAGTTCTAGCCCCGCCTCTGGCTCTGTGCTGACAGCTCAGAGCCTGGAACCTGCTTCAGATTCTGTGTCTCCCTCTCGTTCTCTGCCCCTCCCCCGCTCGCGCACGCTCTCTTTCAAAAATAATAAAATAAAATAAAATAAACACATTTAAAAAAGAAGCAAAACTCCACTTATTATATATAAATATGCCATAATCCTTATTAAGGATGCCATTTTAACACAATGCAGGCAAACCTCTGCCCTTCATTTTACTTCAATATATGTAGTACTGTAACCATTTGAGGCCATTTCAAGACCTTTGGCCCTCATTTCACAAGGCCGTGACTTGAGCAGTATGGTTTTTGCAGTATGGCTTTTGCAGTAGTTCAAATCAAAATAGTTAACACTAACATTCCAGTATTCCCTGCAAAAAGCTCTGCTGCGCTTGTTTGTCGTAACAGGGCTAGGGCTAAGGTGCGGTGAAGTATAAGTAAGTACAAGAATGATTCTCCAGTTCAATTCTAATAGTGTGATTCCTCGAATCCGCCTCTGAGGTCAAACAGGTGCGCTTAACCGCATTCTTCAGCGTTCCATCGGGTTGCTGGCTGCAAATGACCTAGGAGGAAGGCACCTGTGAAGGGCGTGGCCACCCATCCGGGCTCCTCCGCACCACCTTCCCGGTTCCCACTGGCGCCTGCGCAGAATGGACTGGGGCCAAGACACGTGCTGGTTCTCACAAGCCCCAGGACAAGCTAGAGTGTGGTGCTCCGTGTTCCGAAGTGAGTGGTCAAATCGTTGGCGGTAATCTCCCCGAGGGCTGGACGCTGGGCTCATTTCAACAAACCCTTCTGGAAAGTGGCACAAGGTCCCTGTGTCACGGGTGAAATATCGGTGACAAGTTACGTACTTTGCTGGGAGGACCCGTGCTCCACCCTACACCAAGGTAGCCCAGCAAGTCAACCAATTCGCAGTCTCTCAGGGAAACCTCAGTCGCGCCAGCCCGGCCCACCCAACGCACCACGGCGGCCTCACGGCCCTCTCTCCCGGCTCTCGAGGCGCCGAACGCACAGGGGCTTTCTTCGTGCTCGCCCCTCCCGACATGCTCCGCGGGGCCAGAGCGACCGCCACAGGACCCACGGTCCAGGGCCTGGGTCCCACGAACGGCCCCCTTACCCAGGGTGCTCCGGGCGCGGCTCTCATTTGCATGCCCCACCCGGCAGGTAAACTCGACAGGTCAGTCGCGGCCTAGCCAGCAAAGCACCAAACGTGAGAGCCTCACAAGTGGCTCCTGTCATCACATTTCCCCCAAACGTCCCGAGGTCGCCGGGAAGACGCGCACATCAGTCACCCTAACTAAGAGAGGCTTGAGGCTGCCGTGCCTTATATAACTGGTGGACGAAGGCTGTAGCGTGCTCGCTTCGGCAGCACATATACTAAAATTGGAACGATACAGAGAAGATTAGCATGGCCCCTGCGCAAGGATGACACGCAAATTCGTGAAGCGTTCCATATTTTGCGCAGTTCCCCGGCGAACTATCGATATCCTTTTGAAGACCGGCACAAAAATGGGGGATGAGAGGGTAGCTTTGGAGGCCCGCTCGGAGTTTAAGGATTGCAGCTAGCAGCTACCAGCCCAGCACACCTTCGAGGTTCTGCCGTTCCACCGAACCCTGTGTGGTTGGAGGTGAGGCCACCTTGATGGCCCTCTGACATCATTCTGTGGGCGCCCACCACTTTACTATTATTGAATTACCTAGGTAATCCTGGTACTTGCATCCAAACGCTTGTTCTCGTTGGTTAAAGTCTGCTTTTGGTTTGGGTAATTAACTCTCCTCTGAATCAAAGTTCCCATCACAGAATCCGTCTGATTTAGACAAGCCGGCGTTTCTGAATACTCCTTAGATGCCATTGATTTTTTAACAGGTATACAAAGCTGTCTCAGACAGATGTGTGAAAGCAGATCCCAGTGGGCTTGCTGCTTCTAGCCAGTTCTCTTGGTCCTGGAGATCTAGGATCCACAGGCCGCAGCCAACATTGATCTAATCCGGTGTAACCACCCCTTGTAAAACAGTTAACAGTCCCTGCCTTAGTGCACCTCCTCGTGACAGAGGGTGTATGGACTCAGTTATAAAACGACTGAAGAATGTCACAACGTAGGCGCAAGAAATGTGCGCTGATGTTGCTTACTTCCTTTAGTAAGGATTCATTGATTTAGCAGCTTAATAATTTAGGAATGATTTGGTAAGGATTCATGGACCAATTTATGTGCTAGTGTTCTACTCCACCGGAGCCAATACTCTTGGGCCTTCTGGAATTTGTGTTGTTGAAGGAGACAAGACCATACATAAGCCAATTTCAGAATTTTTAGTTCTATAAAGAAATTCACATCTTGTTTCCGTGATATGTAGAAACGACATATTTGCACATAGATTTCCAGCTGTAACCCAGCTTCGTTTACAAGTCATAGACTGCTTTACAGGAGTGTTTTTTTAGTGAAATGTCACAATTTTATCATTCAGTGCCGTACATTGTCTTCTGACATGATACCGTTTCCTCAGGGTTAATCGTCAGAGTAGAAGCTCGCCAGGGAACTGCGCAAAATATGGAACGCTTCACGAATTTGCGTGTCATCCTTGCGCAGGGGCCATGCTAATCTTCTCTGTATCGTTCCAATTTTAGTATATGTGCTGCCGAAGCGAGCACGCTACAGCCTTCGTCCACCAGTTATATAAGGCACGGCAGCCTCAAGCCTCTCTTAGTTAGGGTGACTGATGTGCGCGTCTTCCCGGCGACCTCGGGACGTTTGGGGGAAATGTGATGACAGGAGCCACTTGTGAGGCTCTCACGTTTGGTGCTTTGCTGGCTAGGCCGCGACTGACCTGTCGAGTTTACCTGCCGGGTGGGGCATGCAAATGAGAGCCGCGCCCGGAGCACCCTGGGTAAGGGGGCCGTTCGTGGGACCCAGGCCCTGGACCGTGGGTCCTGTGGCGGTCGCTCTGGCCCCGCGGAGCATGTCGGGAGGGGCGAGCACGAAGAAAGTCCCTGTGCGTTCGGCGCTTCGAGGGCCGGGCGAGCGGCGGGCGAACGGGCCGTGAGGCCGCCGTGGTGCGTTGGGTGGGGTGGGCTGGGCAGGGCTGTGCCGGCGTCACACTTTTAGAGCACATTTCCCATTTAAACTTCCCTGAAGAATACTCAAAAAAAAAAAAAAAAAAAAAAAAAAAAAAAAAAAAAAAGGGAGCACCTGGAAAGTTAAGGTAATTCCTTAATACTACCTAATATCCATTCTAGGTTCAAATGTCTTTGACTTTTTCGATGATGCATTTTATAGTTGGTTTGTCCTATGTACCCAAAGGAGGCCCCATCCCACATTGTATTTGGTTGCTATGCTTCTAGGTCTTTATTATCCCAAGGACTCCCCATTTCTCTTCATGCCATTACTTATTGGCGAAACGGGATATTTACCCTGGGGATCGTCACAATTCTTGCATTTGGCTCGTTTCTTATTGATGAAGTGGTTTAACTCATATTTCATTCCTCCATGTTTCTTGAAAATTTAGATATAAAGGCCTAACTAAATCCTGGTTCCATTTTTTAATCTTGTGGTCTTCATTGGCGTTTACTTCGTATTGCATCTCAGCCTAAGGTATGTAATGCCTGGCTGAACCAGTGGGTTCAGGGGAGGTCTTCAGCCTGACCCTCCATGATGGTTTCCCAGAAATCTTTACGTCATGATTTTAGAGTACCGTGATGAAAGTCCAGTTAGATGGTCTGGTGGTTTGTTTGTCAGTTTGTTTTTAACCATTGGCTCATGAGCTGTAAGGATCTAAATAACCCCCAGGCCCCTGGTGTCCAAATTATATGCCCCAAGGAAGAAAATTGAGAGACTGGAAGAAGACATGAAGGAAGAGTATTGATGTTTGAGTCTTTGGATCATTCTACCCTTTCCATAATTTAAGTGTGCCAACAAATTACCTTTCTTGGGCTAAACTCAAGTTGTGTTTTTGTTTCCTAAGAGACTCTTCTGGAACCACTTAATGTTGGTCCTGAGTGCTGGGTCTCTAGGTGTCTGTTCCTCACAGTCAGCTACAAGGATTCTTGTGTACAATCAGTTGGATTAAGAGATACAGCTCTACCGAGCCTCATCTCTGTTTGAACGCAGCCTAATGTGTTTTTATTTTCTGAACATTGCTTTCTGTCAGGCTATCCATTAATTGAATAGCCTCATCCAGTAAATAATGTGCTAAAGACATTCAAATTTAACATTTTCGATTTCCTTACTCTATTCTCTTGTTTCTTTTACACAGTTGCCCTTTTCCCCCCAAACTCTTGTGTTCCCCTACAGTGCTGTTCCTCTTGTTTCGTCTTCCCCCGTAACTCCTCCCATCTACATTGCATACCTCACTAACTGAACACATTTATCCAGTTCATGTATACATTTGTAATCACTCTCATGTCATCACAATACAAATTTGTAACACTAACACTATTGGCTTCTGCTAAACCAAAGAATCTTTAAGATCCCATGTTTACATTTTGACAAAAACAATTCTTGCTCTTTTCACTGGTTTGGCATGTGTAAATGTCCAGTCACTTTCTTAGGGGGAGATAGTGTTCCTCATCACATCTTTTGGAAGTTCTATAGAAAAGTTAGAAGGCAGGTGGCCTTTTAGTTAGATATCTTTTGTATCTTAAGAATTGACTATTAAGAAAAGAAGAAAGTTTCAATAGGTGTTGTTAACCAATTGACTTTAGGAGAGATTGATTTAAAGCATTTTTCTTATAAAAAATTAAAAGTGAAGATTTTTCTCAGCTCATTGAATTTTTTAATAAGAAAAATGAGTTTTATTTTTATATTCTGGAACATTTGGGATTTATTACCCAAACTGTTGTCATAATCATTCCAAGTGTATATATTAGCAGTGGAATAAAACGATTATCTTTCCTTTTTTAAGTGGTATGTAAAACTATGGTGTGTCTTATAATCAGTAGCATTTTAGATCCAAAGAGATGTAGCATCTCATTTTTGAGAAAAGAAAACTGAAGCTGAGGTAAGTGTGTAGTGATTTCTCTGGGCATTATTGGCACTGGCTGCCCTGTCTTGTGAGGCCAAACCCATTGCTGTTTCCACTGTACCACTTGTCGTATTACTAGGCCATACTGTTTGCAGTAGGTTACAATGCAAAGAGTAAAAGACTTCAAGCCTGCCATTTTACAGCCACACTTCTGAATTCTTGTTTGACTGCAACAATAGGATAGTACACACTGATAAATGGAAAGTCGACCTATTCTTTTTCTTTTTATTCACAGAAAGAGAACATTCAGTGATATGACACAATTGAAATCACAGGGAAAAAACCACAAGTCATTTCCTCTTCAGGAATTTTACTCTAATTATCAAGAAGAAACTCAACCCAAATCCTCACATCCTCTTGAGTAGGGAACAGAGAAATCACTTAGAACCATGGCATCAATGATCAGCTTCACTTGGTGAACTCCAGCTGGGGGACAGGGGTTATCAACCTAGGCTGCAGGTTATAAACCACAAAGAGCTTTTTAAATACCAGTGCCAGAGCCCTCCCCTGAAGGTACTGATTTAATTGTTCTCCGTTTCTCTCTACTGTGAGATCTCAGCCTTCACAGATCTGCTTCAGGCTTATCAGCACCCTTCTTTCTTGCCTCTTGTCTCCTTTCTTTTCCAGCAGACACACTGTGCATCAGCTGAAGCTTGTGTGAGCTCCCCGCCAGGCCCCTTCCTTTGCTACTCCCTCCCTTTTATGGCTCTACCCCCTTCCCTCATGTTGCACTCACTGACTGCCCAGTATTTCTCAGTACTTCTCCTAAATGTCTCACCTGGAAGGAACTCCGTGGATCTTTCAAAACTCACCACTCCTGGGTTTTATTTCTTCAGGGCTCTGCTAGTGAACCCGATAAGGTAAACTATGCTAGAGCACTGTTTCCCAAACTTGCCTAGTGATAGATTCCTAGACCTAACTTCTTAACAGTGTCCAGAGGATTAGCCTGTGCCGACGCATCAAAAGGATGATCCGGCCTATCTTCCAGATGACTTATCTGTGTTTTACAGGCTACTTTAAATGAAATGAGAAAGTCACTGTGGTAAGGCTGACGTGAGATATTTTTATGCATGAATTCCTTTCACAGCAGCCAGTTCCTTTTATTTGTAGCAGATAACCTCATGTTCTGCTTCACTGAAGGAAAAAATAAATAAAACAACAAGAGAGACTATCAGAGATGAGCTTCCTTAATTTCTTGTCCTTACTGCAAATTTACCTAAATACACAGGCATCTCTATTTCCTGTCTTCTGGTTTCAATCACTATGGAAGAAGTTAGTTTTGCTACCGTTTGCACATTCATTTCAATATCCATTTACTTCATACATATTTGTGATTTTTAATTTCTCCTTTGAAAGGGTTACAACATCTACCTTCATTGATTAATATACTCTAATGTCTTTAGTACATATTCATTTTATATCTGTATGAAAGGCATGATTTTTACCTTTTTAAAAAAAAAAAATCCTTCCTAAACCTCACCTTTTTCCTTTTTCCTTTTTCCTTTTTCCCAGCTGTAATTTCTGGATGCAGTTCTGTGCTCCAGGTATTTTAAGAACCAGTTACCTAAGACCTCATGTTGAACAGTGTCACCATCTGGGTCTTCTTGATACTGCAGGCTTGTAACATATGCAGGCAGGACACCTGCCAAATATGGGCACTTTTTTGTTGTCAAGTTAAATTCTTCACCAGGAGTGAAAAGGGGGCTTCTGGAACTCTTCACCACACTGTGGTGGGATGGGTCTAGAGTATCATCTGAATGGCACTTCCTGAGTTCATCTTTGAATTCTGCCATTTTCAGTATTCTCGTGTCTGAACAGGCCAAGTTATTCAATTGGCTGGTCTTGCACACAAGTTAGTTCCAAAGATGAGCTCTTTGTAACACATTTCCAGTCATTAAAACTCAAGTGTAGAACATTCCTTTAAATGGCAGGATTTAACAATCTACCATCCACCACTGTACATTTTGGGAAGATGTCTGTAGCATATGTTGCTATGAAATTAGGTCTTGCAGGATATGGCTGTCTGTCATTTAGATGTATTTAAAATTTTTAAATCATCTTTTAACAGTTTGTAGGTCTTCTACTGAGATGCCCAATGGATTTACCTAACAAAACCAGGTATACTTTTTACCATGTAAGTGTAGCTTGTGGGATATATGTATATATATGTGTATATGTATATATATATATATTCTCAAAATGCCACTAGAACTTTGCTGAGTGTCTGTGTTTTCAAACTTTAATATTGTTCTCTATTAATTTTTTGATTTGTCTTTGTTTTGCTTACAGCAATAAGTCATTGCCTACTGTTGGTAGAGTGATTGGGAATATAGTATTACTGTCTGGTGAGCTGTGTGCATGGATTAAAGATTTGTAGAGATCTAGTCCTTGTGGGTGAGAGAAACAGAGAAAGTAGTTTGTTAGTTTTGTCTTCCTGTTCATCTGTTTGGGCTCAAACCAATTAAGAATGTTGTGTTCCACCAGGAAGGAAAAGAGTCTCTGATAATCTGAACCAGTAAATTTTTTGTGCTTCCGTGTTTACTCTTGACAATTGAAAATTTGGAACTAAAGCTATAAGCTCTGTATCTTTGTGGATGTGTGTCTGTAATTCAGAAAGGCTTTTCCCTCTCATTGTATGAATGTATAATGTTTTTCTAAATCTAGGTGGTATTAATAAATTAGATTATAAAATCTCCAAAATTAAAGGAGCCCTGTTCTGATTGGCTTATGAGATAAGCGCTTATATAAGTATAATATTTCTATAATTCTCAGAAAATAAAATATAACTTCTAAGATTTAAAAAGTGGTGGATTTAAAGGGGTGTCTGGGTGGCTCAGTCGCTTAAGCGGCCAACTTCAGCTCAGGTCATGATCTCACAATCTGTGGGTTTGAGCCCCGCGTTGGGCTCTGTGCTGACAGCTCAGAGCCTGGAGACTGCTTCGGATTCTGTGTCTCCCTCTCTCTCTGCCCCTTCCCTGCTCGCACTCTGTCTGTCTCAAAAATAAATAAACATTAAAAAAAATTATAAAAAATTCTAGATTTAAGAAGTATTTTAAAAGGGAAACCAGCTCAGAAACATTTTAAGAATTCAAGTTCACATAGTTTAGGTAAATACTTGTGGCACACCTGGTTAGTTTTATAATTTGGTTTAATAAAAACAGCTATGTCTTCTGTGATTTATCAGTGACATATGTAATACAAGTGTACCTTTTTCTTACACTTGGGTATATTTTTCTAAACATATACAGGTTTACTGATCAAATAAGTTAGCATTACTTCTACTTAATGCTTGCTTATGAAAAGTGTAAATTTCTGTTTGACCAGCTTGATCCTTAATTCTGATGAACTTTATTTTATTAGTCATTATGTTCTGTAGTGTATCAACCTGAAGATGGGATTTCTAAGATCTAAGTGACTTAAAATCTTGGATTAGTATTTCTTAAATTTACTTATTTTGAGAGAGAGAGGGAAGGAGGAAGGGGCAGAAAGTGAGGGTGAGAGAGAATCCCAAGCAGGCACCACACCCAGATCGTGATCTGAGCCAAAATGAAGCGCCGGACATTGAGCCACCCAGGTGCCCCACGGATTAGTATTAAATTGGGTTAATTAATGGAAAAATCATTGGATACCATCATTTATAAATAAGATTTAATACTAAAGTATTAATTGTTAGTTAATTAATTGATTGATTTTAACTTCTACCTTTGCTTCTTATTTCTATATACTATGGAAAGATGATATCTTTGGGTCATGTTCACGAACATGTTCATTTTTGCCACATTGAGAAATTGTATAGGGGATATTAGCAACTGTAGAAAGTTATGTTATATGAATTCATGAATTCTGGTAGTCTGATAAACTACTGGGGTGTGACAGTTCACATTATTCACCGACCCCTTCCCTCCAGTTTTCTCTGTAAAATGGAATTACTTTGGCTAAAAGTTATAATTATTATAAATGATGGAGACTACACTGAGAAGGAATAGTTACAGAGAAATATAACTTGTATGTGCTTCTATTTTTTCCAAAAAATACTGATTTTGTCCTAAAGCAGCAGCATAAAGTGTTTTCTAATATTACTTTTTCTTTTAATCTCTCCAGTAGCTGTAATGAGGTCTCCTCTTTCATTCCTGATGTTGATAATTTATGTTTTGTCTTATTTTCTTGATCTGTCTGGATAGAATTTCATCAATTTTATTGTTCTTTTACCAACAAACCAGTTTTTGGTTTCGTTTTTTTTTTCTACTGCTTGTTCATTTCTATGTCATTGATTTTTGCTCTTTATTATTTCCTTCTTTCTATTTGAGTTGCACTTCTTTCTCTGGTTTTATTTAGTGGAAATTTAGATTATTAATTTTAGATTTTTCTTTTTTTCCAATAGAAGAATTAGTTGCTTTAGCTGTACCTCACAAATTTTAATGTCTTGTGTTTATATTTTCATTTAGTTCAAAATATTTACTTTCCCTTTTACTTTTTTAGTTACATGGATTATTTAGATGTTTATTTTTAGTTTCCAAATTTTGGGGGGGCTTTTCTAGGTATCTTTGTATTTTTTTATAATTCTCTTGTGGTATGATTTCAATTATTTTAAATTTATTAAGACGTTTTATAGCTCAGGATATGATATGCCTAGTGAATGTTTCAGCTGCATAGAAAAAGAATGTGCCGTTGTTGGCTGGAGTGTTCTAGAAACGTTAATAAATGTTGTTCAAATCACGTATATCCTTACTGAGTCTTCGTGCTGTTTCCATCACTTATTGAGAAGGGACTGATGAAATCTCCAGCTCTAATTGTGGAGTTCTGTTTGGCCTTTCAGTTCTAACAGTTTTTGCTTTGTGTATTGTGAAACTCTGTGTTAGATATGTATACATTTAGGATTACTATGTCTTCTTGAGGAATTGATCCTGTTACCATTATGAAACGTTCCTCTGCTATCACAACTACCAAAATTAATCAAATGGACTTTTGATGATTTATAAACACATTTAAAATAGAAACACAACTTGTGTTTTTCCAAAGCCACATCCCCTTTATCCTGCTTTGATTTTTTCCATGGCAACCGTCTCCACCACACAATTTATTTGTTTTCTGCCTTCTCCCACTAGGATAGAACTTCCAAAGAGTAAGATTTCATCTGTTTTGTTCACTGCTGTATTCCAACTACTTGTCACAACGTGTGACCTCAGTAAATACTTTCTGAATGAATAAATGTACAAAAGAGCTGCAACAAGTGTAAGAACTTAATATTTCCTGACTCTCCTCTGTTTACTTCACAGTAAGATGCCTCTGCTCACACAGGGGCTATTTCAGAAATAACTTCTACACCCAATTGTGTTCTCATGCTTTCCTTCCACACATCTAGTGCCACAAAACAGTGTTGCCTTGAGTTCTCAGGGTCTCAGGAAGCCCTTATTAGTGAGATAATTCTTTGTTTTAACTTTCTCTTTGTATCTTATCCATCCACCTCTAATCTGGCTAGCATTTATTCCTGAACCGTCCAAGAATAGTGAATCTGAGGGACAGACACCCAGACCCTAGCCCCTTACCCTGGACTCCTATTATGAGCCTTCACTCCTTCTGCATGTTCTTTAGGCCCTCATATACGATGGACCCTTAGGGCCAGCCTCACTGCTTTTAGGAGTGGTTTTCTTATATCCCTGGATTGTAGAGTGAGTAGGAGTTTGGTTCTGATACAAAGAACCCAGCTACATGAAACATTTACATTTCACATCTCCTCACTGTGGTTTATCCAACCAATTGTGTTTTTTCACATGGCTCAAGGTTTTTGTTTTCCCAGGAAATTCAAGCTTCATTTTTCCACCAGAAAAAGCTGAGCCTACCTCATTGTAGTATATGACAATGTAAACTGCAAATAAAACATTTATCAATCAAATTTTCCTCTGAGATTTATCTCTAAAGAGGGAAAATAATCTCTTTTTAAATTATTTTTTCAACGTTTTTTATTTATTTTTGGGACAGAGAGAGACAGAGCATGAACGGGGGAGGGGCAGCGAGAGAGGGAGACACAGAATCGGAAACAGGCTCCAGGCTCTGAGCCATCAGCCCAGAGCCCGACGCGGGGCTCGAACTCACGGAATGTGAGATCGTGACCTGGCTGAAGTCGGACGCTTAACCGACTGCGCCACCCAGGCGCCCCAAATAATCTCTTTTTAATTACTTGTATGTTTTGGGTATCGTGGGAAGATCCCTGTGATGGTCACAGTTCATATCTCAACTCCATGCTGTGGACAACCCATACCCTCTGTGGAATAGATAATAGTAATGTCTGTCTTTTTTGCCTCTGTGGATTGGCAGAAGGATCTGTGAGAAATGCTCGGGGAAGTGCCTTGTGCATTGCAAAGCTCTCCAAGTGTGTCAATTGCTATTGTCACTATGAGAAGGTTTTTTCAACTTTAAGGTTTGTAGTAATTGAATATTTTTAGTCATTAATTCAAGAAGAGCATTTGGGTATTTGTTACCTCAGAGGCCTTCACTCATCCTGAAGAGCACCTGCCTACAACTCTTAAAGTGGAAGAAATACTACCCAATATCCATTGTCTGTTACCTTGGAAACTAGGGCCATTTCAAAATACTGGAAAGGGAACAACAATATAACTGGGAGGAAAAGCACACATTGGGGCCAATCACCCTTTTCTCCCCCAAAGATTAAGATACTAAGCACCTGTTTAAACATTTCCTAATCATTTTTTAAAACCCCAAAGTTGGGTATGTTTGGGTTGCGTTTGTAATATACATGATAAAAATGAGAGAGAGATCTTTTGTCACTTTGGGGAGGTTAATGATGAGTGATTTTTTTTAAGATTTATTTTACTTTTTTTAGAGAGAGCACATAAGCTGGGGAGAGGGGCAGAGAGAGAGAGAGAGAGAGAGACAAAGAGAGAGAGAGATAGAGAGAGAGAGAGAGAGAGAGAGAGAGAGAGAGAATCTTAAGCAGTCTCCATGCTCAGCATGGAGC
The DNA here is from genome assembly GCF_014898765.1 of Herpailurus yagouaroundi. Lineage (NCBI taxonomy): Eukaryota > Metazoa > Chordata > Mammalia > Carnivora > Felidae > Herpailurus > Herpailurus yagouaroundi. The sequence goes on from NW_024412396.1 coordinate 10,875,766, forward strand.
CCAACATGGGGTTCTATCCCAGACAGTGGGATTATGACCTGAGCTGAAATCAAAAGTCAGATACTCAGCTGAGACACCCAGGTGCCCCAACAATGAGTGATGTTGAGCATTTTTTCATTTGCCTGCAGCCTATCTTTATGTCTTCTTCGGAAAAATGTCTGTTCAGATCCTCTATTAAAAAAAAATTTTTTTTTTCAAACGTTTATTTATTTTTGGGACAGAGAGAGACAGAGCATGAACGGGGGAGGGGCAGAGAGAGGGAGACACAGAATCGGAAACAGGCTCCAGGCTCTGAGCCATCAGCCCAGAGCCTGACGCGGGGCTCGAACTCACGGACCGCGAGATCGTGACCTGGCTGAAGTTGGACGCTTAACCGACTGCGCCACCCAGGCGCCCCCAGATCCTCTATTTTTGAGCTGGATTGGTTGTTTTTTGCTGTTGTATTTATGATATCTTTATATGTATGTTTTATATATATTTAATATTTATTTATATTTTATATTTATATATTAAATATTTATTTTTGAGAGAGAGAGACAAAGCATGAGCAGGGAAGGGGCAGAGAGACAGAGAGAGAGACAAAGAATCCAAAGCAGGCTGCAGGCTCCCAGCTGTCAGCACAGAGCCTGACATGGGGCTGGAACTCACGAATTGTGAGATCATTACCTAAGCTGAAGTTGGACGTTTGACCGACTGAGCCACCCAGGCACCCCATATGAGGTCTTTATATATTTTGGATAATAACCCCTTACTGGATATATGATTTTTCAAAATTTTCTCCCATTCATTAGGTCATCTTTTCATTTTGTTGATGGTTTCCTTTGCTGTGTAGAAGGTTTTTAGTTTGATGTAGTCCCAATAGTTTATTTTTGATTTTGTTGTCTTTGCTTTTGGAATCAGATCCAAAAATTCATCTCTAAGACTGATGTCAAATAGCTTATTGTCTGTGCTTTCTTCTAGGAGTTTTATGGTTCCAGGTGTTACATTCAACTCTTTAATCCATTTGAGTTAATTTTTCTGTATGGGGTAAGACAGTGGTCTAGATTCATTCTTTTGCATGTAGGTGTCTTGTTTTCCCAGCATCATTTATTGAAGAGACTGTCCTTTCCCCCCTGTATATTCTCGCCTCCTTTGTTGTAAATTAATTGATCATATATGCATGGGTTTATTTCTGGGTTGTTTATTCTGTTCTATTGATCTATGTATCTATTTTTATTCTAATATCTTTTGTTTGATTACTATAGCTCTGTAATACAGTTTGAAATGAGGGAGTATGATGCCTTTGTATTTATTCTTTCTTTCTCAAGATTGCTTTAGCTATTTGGGTCTTTTGTGGTTCCATACACATTTTAGGATTATTTGTCCTATTTCTTTGAAAAATATCATTGGAATTTTGATAGGGATTGCATTGGATTTGTATTTTGCTTTGGATAATACGGGCATTAACAATACTAATTTTTCTTTTCTTTTTCCTTTTTTGCAACACAAGTTTATTGCAAAGCATTTGTGTTCCTGCCTGCAAGGATCTCAGTCTTGGGGAAGCAGTCTTTTAAAGGAGTCTGGGAGATATGAATAATTTAGAGACCAGAACCCCTTTAGGGGTGTAGGGAAGGTTGAGCCTAAGCTTGGCAGTGTGGGGAGGGCAGACCAGTAGGAGCAGGATGGGTACCCTGGGCAAATGCATGATGGTTGGAAAACTCCATCAGATTTCCTCAGTGCCTGGGGAGGGAGGAGGGAAGCCAGACATAGTTGTCAAGGTAACCTGGGTTAAATCATGGAGGGCCTTGCTGTGAGGCTCAAGAGAAGTGTCAGGAGGCAGGAGGCTTCTGAACAGGAGAGGAGCCCAGCCAAAGCCAGGCCATTAAGCTCTCCATGGTGAACAGGAAAGAGCTCTGATTGGCTGGTGAAGCAGGGCTGGGGTCATCTTTCCCTAGGGGCAGCCTAAGGCTGGAGGAGACAAAGGGACTAGGTTATAGTGACTGTCACTCAGGGAGAGGGAGCCCAGAAGAGGCCTTTGAATGAGGGGAAGACCACTTATTTTTGCAGCCAGCCCTGGACCTGACCCTGAATCAGGGACCCTGAAGTTCCAGGAGGGGCTGTGAGATATTCTGGGGAACCCAAGTCATTTACCTTCTGTTCACCAGGAATTCCTTAGAGTGAAATTAGGCCTGTTCCTGCTCCATACTGTAGGATGGTTCACTCTGCGGGTACCGGACTGTTGCCTTTTCTCTAGCTAAGACCTGTGGAGCCCTCTGCCTCAGGGGATCCCAGGGAAGGCCAACTCAGCTTTCCCAGGCTGCAATCCTCCCCTACCCTCCTTGGGCACAGAGTGAGCACAGAGTTGGAGGGTGTGCCCTGGATGACCAAATCAGGTCGTCGGTGCCCTTCATGAGGGCCTCAAGCTTAAACTGGGGACACAGGGGGGACCCCTACCCCTCAGGCTCTACTATCAGGGGTGTCGATAGCCAGACTTGGATTCTGAGGCCTGGGTACCTAGTGGGGCTCTGCCTAGGGTCAGGGCCAGGCAGTGAGGGAGGCCCAGGTTGGAGTTGGGGAGCCTCCAAGCCCCAGCCAGCCTGTGGCCCTTTGCTACTGGCTCCCATGGCTGGCCGGAGGAATGAGGCCTCTTCCTGCTGTGGGTCCCCAACTTGGGCCCAGGATCCAAGATGGCTGCAGAACTTGCCCTCCTCATGGAGGCCTACCCCCTCGCCAGGGGCATCCACACAGGTGGTGGCCTGGAACCTGGCAGGGGCGCACCCCCCCCCCCGCCCCGCGCGCGGTCCCCCCCGGGCGCGCTCTCCCCCCTCCCCCCCTCCCCTTCCCTCCCCCCTATAAGGGTTTTCTTATATAATAATCATGTCACCCACAAATAGTGACAATCTTTCTTTCTAATTTGGATACCTTTTGTTCTTTTTCTTACCTAATTGCCCTGGCAAGGACTTCTAATACTCAGTAGAATAAAAGTGGGTAGAATGGCATCCTTGTTTTATTTCTGATCTTAGAGGAAAAGCTTTCAGCTTTTCACTGTTGAGCATGATATTAACTGTGGGCCTATCATATATTACCTTTATTATACTGAGGTTCACATTCTCTCTATACCCACTTTGTTAAGAGTTTTTAATCATAAATGGGTGTTGAATTTTTTCATATGCTTTTTCTGCATCCAAATACTTTTATCCTTCATTTTGTTAATGTGGTGTATCATGTTGATTGATTTGTGGATGTCTTTGCATCCCTGGTATAAATCTCACTTGATCCTGGTATGATCCTTTTAATGGATTTTTGAATTTGGTTTGCTAATATTTTGTTGATGATTTTTGCATCTAAGTTTATCAGAGATACTGGTCTGTTATGTTCTTTTTTTGTGTGATGTGCCTATCTGGATTTGGTATCAGGATAATGCTGGTCTCATAAAATGGGTTTGGGAGTGTTCCTTCTTCTTCAGTGTTTGGTAAGAGTTTGAGAGAGATTAAATCTCTTTTGAATGTTTGGTAGAATTCACCAGTGAAGTTGTCTGGTCCTATACTTTTGTATGTTGGGTAGTTTTTGATCAGTGACTCAGTCTCCTTACTAGTAATTAGTCTATTCAGATTTCCTATTTCTTCCCAGTTTTGTCTTAGAAGATTAAACAGTTCTAAGAATGCATGTATTTCTTCTAGGGTGTCCAATTTGTTGGTATATAATTGTTCATCACAGTCTCTAATGATCCTTTGTATATCTGTGGTATCAGTTGTAACTTCTCTTTTATTTCTGATTTTATTTGAGTTTTTCTCTTTTTTCTTGGTGAGTCTAGCTGTTTGCCAATTTTGTTTATCTTTTCAAAGAAACAACTCTTAGTTTCATTGATCTTTTTCTATTGTCTTTTTAGTCTTGATTTCATTATTTATATTCTGATCTTTATTATTTCCTTCTTTCTACTAATTCTGGGCTTCATTTGTCCTTTTTATTCCAGTTCCTTTAGTTGTAGAGTTTAGTTGTAGAGTTTGATTTTTTTCTTGACACAGACCTATATCACTATGCACTTCCTTCTTAAGAACTACTTTTGTTACATCCCATAGATTTTGGTATGGAATTTTGATTTTCATTTGTTTCTAGGTATTTTTTAATTTCTCCTTTGATTTTTTTGTTGACCCAGTAATTTTTCAGTAGTATGTTGTTAAATTTTCACGTATTGTGGATTTTTTTAGTTTTCTTCTTGTAATTGATTTCAGGTTTCAGATTTTTTTTTTTTTCAACGTTTTATTTATTTTTGGGACAGAGAGAGACAGAGCATGAACGGGGGAGGGGCAGAGAGAGAGGGAGACACAGAATCGGAAACAGGCTCCAGGCTCTGAGCCATCAGCCCAGAGCCTGACGCGGGGCCCGAACTCACGGACCGCGAGATCGTGACCTGGCTGAAGTCGGACGCCTAACCGACTGCGCCACCCAGGCGCCCCTTGATTTCAGGTTTCATACTACTGTGGTTGGAAAAGATGCTTGATATGATTTCAATCTTGATTTTATTGAGACTCATATGGTGGTCTAATGTGACATATCCTGGAGAATGTTCCATGTGTATTTGAGAAGAATGTATATTTTGATGCTTTTGGATGGACTGTTCAGTATATATTAAGTCCATCTGATCTAATGTGTCATTTAAGGCCAATGCTTCCTTATTGGTTTTCTGTCTGGGTAATCTATCCATTGATAACAAGTGGAATGCTAAAGTCCCCCTCTATTACTGTATTGCTGTCAATTCTTTCTTCAGATCTGTTAATATTTGCTTTATATATTTTGGTGCTCCTATGCTGTATGCATATATATTTACAAATGTTTTATCTTCTTGTTGGACTCTTTTTTTCATTATGTAATGCCCTTCTTTATCTTTTATTACAGTCTTTGTTATAGAGTCTATTTTGTCTGATATGAGCATAGCTACCCAGCTTTCTTTTCATTTACATTTACATGGAGTATCTTTTTCTGTCCCTTCACTTTCCATCTATGTGTGTCCTTACAACTGAAGTGAGTCTTTTGTAGGCAGCATATAGATGGGTCTTGTTTTTAATCCATTCAGCCATTCTATGTCTTCTGATTGGTTAATTTAATCCATTTACATTTAAACTAATTATTGATAGGTATGTACTAATTGCCATTTTATTAACTGTTTTGTAGCTGTTTTTGTAGTTGCTCTCTTTTCCTTTCTTCTATTCCTCTTTACCTTGTGGTTTGATGGCCTTCTTTAGTGTTATTTTTAGATTCTTCTCTCATTTTCTTTTCTGTATCCACTGTAGGTTTTGCTTTGTGGTTACCATGAGGTTCACATATAACATCCTGTATATGTAACATTTTATTTTAAGTTGATAGCAACTTAAATTTCCTTAACTAATTATTGTAGTGTTAGATAATTTTATTACTTTTGTCTTTTAACTTCATTCTAGTTTTATAAGTGATTGAGCCACTATCTGTACTGTACCTTTGCCAGTGAGATTTTTACTTTCATATATTTTCTTGTTATTAATTAGTACCACTTCTTTTCAGCTTAAAAAAGTCCCTTTAGCATTTCTTGTAAGGCCAGTTAAGTGGTAATGAACTCCTTTAGCATTTGCTTGTCTGGACAATCTTTATCTCTCCTTCAGTTCTGAATGATAATCTTGCCTGGTAAAGTATTCTTGGTTGGAAGTTTTTGCCTTTCAGCACTTGGAATATATCATACCACTCCTTCTGGCCTGCAAAGTTTCTGCTGAAAAATCCGCTAATATTCTTATAGGGGTTCTCTTGTATGAAACAAGTTGTTTTTCTCTTTTTGCTTTTAAGATTCTTTCTTTAACTTTTGACATTTTAATTAAACATGTCTTGGTGTTGCTCTTTGGGTTCATCTTATTTGGAATTTTCTGTGCTTCTGGGACCTGAATGTCTGTTTCCTTTTGTAGGTTAGGGAAGTTTTTAGCCATTACTTCTTCAAATATGTTTTCTGTCCTTTTTGCTTTCTTTTCCTCCTGGGACCCCTATAATGTGATGTTATTCTGTTTGATGTCACATAGGTCCCTTGAGCTAACTTCATTTTTTAAAATTCTTTTTTCTTTTTGCTGCTATGTTAGGGTGAGTTCCATTGATCTGTCCACCAGATTGTTGGTCTGTTCTTCTGCTTCATCTAGTCTGATGTTGAATCCCTCTAGTATATTTTTCAGTTCAGTTATTGTGTTCTTCAGCTTTGGGGCTTCGTTTTGGTAGTTTCTTACATTTTCTGTCTCTTTGTTGAAGTTCTCACTGTGTTTCTTTATTCTTCTACTGAGTTAGGTAAGCATTTTTATGACTGTTACTTGGAATTCTTTATCAGGTAGATTACTTATATCTGTGCATTAAGGTATTTTTCTGAGGTTTTATCTTGTTCTTTTATTGGGAACATAATCTTTTATTTCCTCATTGTTTTGACTCTCTGTGTTTGTTTCTCTGTATTTAGACAAAACTGCTACCTCTCCCAGTCTTAAAGGAGCAGCCTTGTGTAGGTGATGAAACATCTTTCAACCTTGCCCTAGCACTTGGTTGTCTCTTGAACCTTTGTGACTGCTTGCATAGCCTGATTTATTCTGAACAGGTCTCTGATGTTGAGGGTGGGCCAAGATTTGACAGTGATTTGAAGGGAAGGATCTTATTTAGCACCTAGTTTCAGGCTGATTCGAAGCCAAACCTTCAAACAGCAGATTTTTTTTTTTTAATGTTTATTTATTTATTTTTGAGAGAGTGAGAGATTGTAAGCCGGGTAGGGGCAGAGAGGGAGGGAGACAGAATCCCAAGCAGGGTCAACACTGTCACCATAGAACCCAATACAGGGCTCAAACTCATGAACCATGAGGTCATGATCTGAGCTGAAATCAGGAGTCAGATAGGCTGTTAACCAACTGAGCCACCCAGGTGCCCCTTCAAACAGCAGCTTTTAAAGTATAAAAATATATACAGTCCTGTAGGGCCACGGTCATAAACTCTGCTGGTCTTCAGATAAGGAGATCTAGAGGTGTCCCCTGAAAAATCAGGTCTCCAAATGAGTGTATATGCTTCTTTCTGGGAGGAAGTATTATCAAGCCGTGGTGAGGCCAAGGAAGTACACAAGGGTGGTGTCTGCCTGAGCGCATCTGTACGCTTTAGATGTGTGGAAAATCTGAAGCCTATTCCTCATGTTGAAGATCTAGGACAAGTAAATAGGCCTTTTTCACAGGACAGTTTTTAATCTGCTGTCTCTGCCATGCCCTGGAAGTAATTGTCTGCCAGGACTGTCTTTCTGATTGTTCTAGTCCTATGGAGCCCAGAAATGCAAGCCCCCTTGGCCGTTAGGGCTAGGCAGTCAAGGGGCATCCCCTGTGTGGATTGCTGGTGCCTACTAGTGTTAGTGAGACAACTGGAGAATATAGGGGGTGGAGCACACTTGCTAACTTCAGCAAGGCAGTGGGAAAATGCCTTGACTGCATGTGCCAGCAGTTTCAGTTAAATAGTGGGATAGTGCTTTGTCTCTGTGCACCTGCCAGCCCTAGCAAGGGAGTGGGAGAATGCCCAGCCCACTTGCATTGGTTGGCCTCAGCCAGGAAGAAGGGGTGTGCTGCAACTCCCCCTTGCTAGCTTTAACAAGGGAGCAGGAGCATGCCATGACTGTTAATGCTTGCCAGCCCCAGCCAGGGAATAGGGTAGTGCTGTAACCTTTCACCCCACTGGATTTAGCAAGGCAGTGGGAGGGTGCTGCATCTGCATGTGCCTGTCTGTGGTAGGAGGATAGAGTACAAAAATGGCATCTACCAGGACCTGTGTTTTTGGAGAGTCCCAACTGTCTCCTGCCTCTCTAGCAGATGCTTTAAGATTAGCAAACGGATCTCCTCACACAATGTCTAGGTACTATTCAAACTGTTGCTTTTGTACTGAGTCCTGAGGTGAGTGAGACTGCATGCAAGCCCTTTAAAAGGAGAATCTCAGTTACCTAGAGTCCTTTTGGTCCCTTAAATGCAAGCCCTTTTGGTTTTCTAAGCCGGATAGTTTGGGGGATTGGCTCTGTGGTACAGGTTCCAAGGATACCTGATGCAGAGATAAACCCCTGGCTCCTCTAGGAGAACCTCTGTATTTTTGAGATCTCTTTATTGTGGGTTGCTGCAGAGAGGATAGGGCTTTGGGCAAGACTGTCTCTCTGCTTCTCCTACCCCTCTTATTGGTCCTTTTATCATTTGTTGTGGAAAAGTGGTTAACCTAGTTTTCAGTACTTTTTCAGAAGGAATTGTTTCATATATATCTGTAGGTTTGGTGTATCTGTGGAAGGAGATAAATTCAGAATCTTCCTACACCACCGTCTTGGACCACTGCCACTTCCAACTCATTTAATCCAGATTCCCAGATTATTATTCTATATGTCTGGAAAGGAGCCCTGGAATCTGCATTTTAATTAGCACCAAAGGGATTATGATGCAGGGTTCTGTGGGCTACTCTTTGAGAATCATTGTGTTTCCCAACTGCTCACCTGATTAAAAAAAAAAATTCTTTTATCTTAAATTCTAGATATAGGTTTCTCTTCCCTGTCATCATTCCTGGACCAAAGTTTTGTAAATGTAATCATTGTAGTCTTTGTTCTTTCATCTTTCTTTTTTCCTTCTTCCTCTTCCTCCTCCTTCCTTCTTTTTCTTCTCTCTGTTCTAGTCATTCATTAAGTCCTGTTATCTTCTGTTGCACAGTCTTCATTCATGTTACATTTCATTCTTATGGCCACTCCTCCAAAACCCCCACCCTCACCAACTTGCACCTGGACTATCCAAAAGGCTTCTAGCTTCTCTCTTTCTTCTTTAATCCTTCTTTCACATAGTGGACTATTATTTTGTACAAACATCATTTTTACCATGCCAGTCACCTACTCAAGAATAAGTAGTGATTCTCTATCTTCTTTACCAGGACTAAACTTCTCGTCCTAATATTTTGTATTATCTACCAACTACACTCCTCATTATTGCAAATTATGTATTTTTAGTCTCTGAACTAGTGCCTCCAGTCCATTATTTAGAGAGAGGTTTTACTCTTCCCTTTGAGTATATATTCTTAAAATATATTTGTTATAAACTTCCATGGACAGAGAACTACTTTGTTAAAAGGGAATGTTGATATATTGACTACATTATTATAAATCCCTTCCCATACAGAAGGACTGGGGAGGAAAACAAGTGGACTGATGGACTGTTTGGATGAGGACTCTACATTTTATTTTTTCACAGATGTAATCTTCTCTTTGCTGGTTTCCTTTGATTAAATTGGGTTTGTCTTGCTCAATGATCTTTTAGAAGAGGTAGAGTACTTTTCATATGTTACCTATTGGTAAAATTCCCCTAAAGGTGGCCAAAATTTAATTTAATTTATTTTTTGTTTTGTTTTGCACAATGTAAGTTTTTATTGCCCAGACTATAGCCACCACGGGTGCAAGAAACTGTCTAAGGGATCTGTCCTCCATGCAGTGGCTCAGCATGGATGGCCAAAAATTTAAGTCAATATATTGATTGTTTTGAACACCTTAAAAAATATTTCCTTTTTTTGAGCACTTGTATATTTAGTTTAACTGAATCTACTAAGACAAGGCTCTGACATGTTTTAAAATTAGAAACTGTTATCCAGAAATTCAGGAGAGAGAGCTGGTCACTATCCTGAGATCTTTTGCTCTGCGTATTCCAGCCCTTTGGTGTCTCTGGTAGCCGTAGAGAAGCTCATGTTTGAGATGGTTTAAATTCTTGATAAGTTAACATATGTTTCTTTTCAGAGCACATATTGTTGAGGTTGACCCCTTGAGAAAGACTTTCAGTTCTCTCTTTTAACCACAGCATCACACCCCTAAGGGAGACCTTATACACCCTCTTTCCCACAGTAACAGAGATGTACTAAATCAGTTTTCAAAAGATCCCTCCCTTTTCTCCTCTCTGGGTAATATGAGCAGTGTATGTATTATTTGAAAAAGTTCCTCAGGTGCTTCTGAAACTCCCACCCATTTTCCATTGGGAATCACAGCTTTCAAATCTCCTACTTGTACCTTGATTAATATAACTAACATTTATTGGCTTGATTTATCAGTTTCTGAAAGATTTACCTCTGTATTTATAGTTCTGAAAAAGTATCCATTGTAATTCTATCACTTTTGCTTTATATAATTATGTGCTTACGTGTCCAAGATTGTTATATCTTTTCAGGGTGTACTTTATCTCTGTTAATGCCACTGCATTAGCTTTTATATTGTTTGATATTAATATTGCTAAGTATGCTTTCTTTGGTTAATATTTGCTTGGTATATCTTTATCTCTTCATTTTCATACCTTTGATATGATTTTTTAAAATGATGCTTTCTGGGGTGCCTGGGTGGCTCAGTCAGTTAAGCGTCTGACTTCAGCTCAGGTCATGATCTCGTGGTCCGTGGGTTCGAGCCCTGCGTCAGGCTCTGTGCTGACAGGTCAGAGCCTGGAGCTTGTTTCAGATTCTATGTCTCCCTCTTTCTCTGACCCTCCCCTGTTCATGCTCTCTCTCTCTCTCTGTCTCAAAAATAAATGTTAAAAAAAATAAAATAAAATGATGCTTTCTCATAAATAGCATTATTTGAATCTTTAAAAATTGACCTATATTCTTATCCCATTTTCTAATAAGTGGTTTTAATCCAGGGATTTGCAACATTTTCCTATAAAGGAACAGACAGTAAATATTTTTGGCTTTGTGGGCTGTATATATCTGTCATAACTACTCAAAAATAGCCACTGACAGTACATGAATGAATGCACATGGCTGTAACTGGCCTGGGAGACATAGCTTGCCAACCTCTGGGCTTAATCCATTTACATTTTTGTGATTGATAATACTACACTTGATCTTAGTCAAAAGGCCAAGAAACGATTGTGATTGATAATATATCTGGATTTCTTTCTGTTATCTTATTTTGTGTTTTTTGTTTACCATCTATATTACTTAAGGTAGTGCTACCTGAGGTTACAGATGAACCAAAAGTAATTATTATTTTTATGGTTAAGGATTAAGTATACCATTATTATATTTTTGTCAGTTTCTGTATTCGTTGTCCTGGATTCTTTCTTGCTGAAGTGCATTCTTTAGTTTTTGTTTGTTTCTTCAGTGAGAGGCTCTGGTTGGTAAGCTCCCTTAGTCTATTATACCTGAATAGCTGGGTATGGAATTCAAAGTGGATGCTTATTTTCTCTTAGTATGTGGAAGATGTTACTCAATTTTCTTTTGGCATTTATTGTTGCTGACAATGCATCTATTGTCAGTTTAATTGTCATTGCTTCATAGGAATCTGTCTTTTCTCTCTAGTAACTTTTATAATGCTCTGTAGTTTGACCACACACTATGATTGTGGGTTTATGTTTGTTGAATCACATTGCCTCTCAGAGTCCTTTTTCAAACTGTGACTCTTTTCTTCAGCTCTTGAAAATTATTAGCCATTAACTATTTGAATATTGCTTGTCTTCCATTAACTCTCTGTTCTTGTAGAACTGATTAGATGTATTTTGAAGCTTCTTAATGTATTCACCAGGTCTCTTAACTACACTTTCATAATTTTTTTTCTCTTTCTCCACAGTTTGTTTTCAGTGCAATTTTTCAATTTCCTAACTTTCTTTTGAATGCGTATAGACTGCAGGTGATCCCATGTATTAAGTTTTTAGTTTCTTTATTTTTCATTTATTATATGTTTCATCTACCTCCTGTAATTTCATCTGTGCCTTTTTTTGTTTGAGTTTATTTTTTTATTTTTAGAGAGAGAGCACAAGTGGGGGAGGACAGAAGGAAAGAGAGAATCTCGAACAGGCTCCACACTCAGCATGGAGCCCAATGCGGGGCTCAGTCCCATGATTCTGGGATCATGACCTGAATTGAAATTAAGAGTTGGATGCTCAACTGACTGAGTCACCCAGGTGCCCCTGTTTGATATTTATTACTATTTTTTTTTTAATGTAAGGAAAGTCTTCTTCTTCTTTTTTTTTTAATTTATTTATTTTGAGAGAGAGCAAGTAGGATCAAGGGAGGGGCAGAGAGAGAAGGAGAGGGAATCCCAAGCAGGGTCAGTGCTGTCAGCATGGTGCCCATTGTGGGGCTTGAACTCACAAACCGTGAGATGATGACCTGAGCTGAAACCACGAATCAGATACTTAACCAACTGAGCCACCCAGGAACGCCTGTTTGAGGTTCTGTTTATTTATTTATTTAAAGGTTTTTTTTAATATTTATTTTTGAGAAAGAGACAGAGAGAGAGAGAGAGAGAGAGAGCACCAGTGCAAGCGGGGAAAGGGCAGAAAGAGAGGGGGACAGAGGAACAGAAGTAACTCCACACTGACAGCAGTGAGCCCAATGTGGGGCTCAAGCCCATGAACAATGAGATCATGACCTGAGCCAAAGTTGGACACTCAACTGACTGAGCCACCCAGGTTCCCCCCCGTTTGAGTTTTTAAGTGAATGTTCTTCCTTCCTTGACTTCTGTGATGATTCTGAAAATACATAAACACTTTTTAGAGTATTCTATTATTTTATTTTTTTAAATTTTATTTAAGTTTTATTTATTAAAGTAATCTCTACATGCAACATGGAGCTTCAGACTTACAACCCCAAGATCAAGAGTTGCATGCTCTTCCAACTGAGCCAGCCAGGCACCACTATTCTATTATTTTCATTTGCAAAGTTGACTGATTTTCCTTGGTTGTCTTTTTTTATTGACAGATTGTCACTTTATTTTTCCTTTTTTTCTTCACTCATCCTTTCCTCAATGGTTGTCTCTACCCCAAATCCCTTGGGACCCCTGTTCAGAACCAGGTATGGTATAGGTGGTTGGAACATCCTGCCCTATGTGTTACTGAGTTAGTCATAGGTCCATTCCCTGCATTTGTGGGCAGCCTTGATTGGGTCCTTGCTCATGTCAGCTCATTTTCAGGATTGTGCTGGTTTCCTCCTGTCTCCTTAGGTTTGTAGCTTTGCAGGAGGCTTAACCTCAGGCAGCAGCTGCAGAACTTCTCCTGTCATGGGTAGGGGGCATGGGCGACACTGGTCCAACCCTGGTTTCCTGCAGTGAGCCTGGCTCAGGGCACCTGCCATTTGTGGAGCATCTTTAGTCTCCATGAATTCCCAAGGGCTAAATTCATTTGCATAGTAAACATACCTATTTATTTGGAGAAGTGGGAGGAGTGGTATGCTCCTGTTCCTTTTCTTTTAGGAACAAATCACCCTAATTTAAGAGCTTTCCCCTATTGCTTTTGATTCTTTCATGAGTGATCATACTGCTCAGCCCATTTTTCATACCTCACATCACTACTGAGTCCCCACTTGCACTCAGAGCAAGTGAACATGAATTGTTCTTGATAATTTTTCTCAGAGACAGAGGGTGGTGGTTGGACTTGGTAACACGAGTGAGTTGGGTCTCAAGGGCTGTATCTAAGTGAGGTTAGGACATGGCTGGCTTGGCTGTGAATTCTGGCAGGGTCACCATGTTCCCTGTATCCATACTGCTCGTAACATCTCTGTCCTCAGCTAGCCTGGCACAGACTGATGTCCCGGTGCACAGAGGGGTGTGAGAAGGCTGTCTTTGGTTTGGGCTGATGCAGACTTGACACCTGTCACCTTTTCTGACACTCTGTCTTGAGCCTAATTATTTTTATCCCCTAAGCTATAGAATGGGGAAGCTCTGTGTGGCTGTTTGTTGCAGCACTGTGCCTGAGCACAGAAAGCACCAAGGGATGAAATCATGCCCATGTTCCAGCCAAGCTGTGCATCCACAGAGCTGTGTTCACCCAGAGTGAGGGCCTTCTAATTTATACATACACTGTGGTGGCCATACAAGGATGCATCGATAAGTTTCTTATTTCCTCAGATAAGATGGTCAGGCTTTAAACCTCTCATTTGCCACTCTTATAGACAGATGTTGCTGAACCCCATAAAGGGGATACTTTTACTGGGGCATGATGAAGGGGGAGGGTTAGGGCCTGGGGCCAGGTTGTTGTGCTACACAACTAGCTGCTGGAAGAAGCTCCACAGGCTGGGCTTCCTGACATTAGTGTAGAGCTGGCAGGTGAGGTACCAGGCTTCCCCTTTTATCTGGGTAAGCCTCAGACCTTTTCTCCAACTAGTGACACCCTCAAACTTCCAAGTGGCCAAAGAAGTTCCCAGCCTTTCTTCCTTCCAGGGGCCAGCTTTTTTGTGCACAGTGCCACTGATACCTTTGGCCTGGATCTAATTCCCCCCTCCCTACCCTGCCACCTCACCAAGTTGTGCAGCTATTTCTGGCCATAAAGCTATAGGAAATTGGCCCCAGGGAAGGAGTTGCTGGAAATCCAGCCCTTGGTATAAGAAAGCCATGGCAAATGTCACCTTGCAGTGCTGCTGAGATACTTCCTCTTAATTAATATTATAGCTTGACTCCTTCTCAAGGGACACTTCTGTGCTAGTGCCTAAGATAGCATAGAAGCATATAGTTTCTAGAGCAAATGAATACTTTCTTTAGTTTCTCCTTTCCCCTCTCCCCCTCCTCCTCTCCTCCCCACTCCCCTTCTCCCTCCTTTTCCTCCTCCCCCTTCCTCCTCCTCCTCCTCCTCCTCTTCTGGTTTGACTGGTCCTCAATATCCTTTCTACTTATAATTGATACAATTTGCCATAGAATTCCTTCAGAGAAGCTCAGGAGATGACACAAGGAAAGAGAGGCTCATTTGTAATAGGAAGAAAAAGCAGCAATTATGAACAGGATATAGAAAGTGAGAGAAAGAACCAACTCACGGACTGCAAGATCATGACCTGAGCCAAAGTCAGACGCTTAACTGACTGAGCCACCCAGGTGCCTCTGTTTCACTTTTCTATCTACTTAGGCATCCACTTCTTTTCTCTTACCCCAACCATTTTACCACTTACAGTAATCCTTCCTACGATCATCAAGAAAGTTCCTGCCTAATAAAGAAAAGAGACTGGGAACAAATTCAGTCCAAGAGTTTCATGTGATTGGTAGAGTTGGGTTGGAAGTCTCATTCTCAAGAATGTCTTGTGCTAGCCAGCATTCCTGAAGCCAGTTAGTAGGGACAAGGGAATGGGATTAAGGAACCATGAAGAATCTGTCTTACAGCTGGGGTATGTGAGCCAGGGAGTCAGCCTAGCAAAGTTTACCCTTAGAATTATGCAGGCTTTTAATGAACTACTCTTCTAGGAAGTATTTTACTAGGCTGGGCAGAGTTTACCAACGCAGGAGGGCAGAAGGCCAGCATTTAGAACAGGGCAGTTCTTCCTTGTGTGAGAAGCTGTTTCAGTGAGGCACTGTGAGCCTTTGGAAGCCTGTATATGCCTTCCATGATTGCCATGAAAAAATATCAACCAGGGGCCCTTGAACAAGGTAGAGCAGAAATAGATAAAATTCTTAGAGAATGAAATGGGCATGGATTCTAACATCATGAAATTTAACAAATTATCTATAAAACGGGTAGCTGTTTTACAGACAAGAGAGATCAAATGTAGAGATGTGATTGTCATGGGCACCATGGGAGATACGTAGGACTTACACTTAAGAACAAATGAACAAAGTATGTTCTTATGATTGCAGCTTTCAGAGAGTAGGAAGCAGAAGTTTGTAGGAGAATTATAGATGTGTAATGAACTTGAGACCCATTGGAAAATCAGGTTTCCAGCAGTGTAGCCATTTGGGATACTGGGAAACCAGAGTCTGGGAGAACTTTCCTACATTGTGCTCATGGTTTATTCCATATCTGTTTCACTTTTCTTTTTTTTTTAATGTTTATTTATTTTTTTGAGAGAGACAGAGACAGAGCTCCAGTGGGAGCAGAGAGAGAGGGAGACACAGAACCCAGAGCAGGCTTCAGACTTTGAGCTGTCAGTTCTGAACTATTGGGTGCTTAATCGACTGAGCCACTGGGTATCCCTGTTTGACTTTTCTATCTACTTAGGCATCTACTTCTTCTCTCTTACTCCAGCCATTTTGCCACTTACAATAATCCTTCCTACCACCATCAAAAGAGTTCGTGCATAATAAGATACCTAGGAATAACCAAAGAGGTAAAAGGTCTGTACTCTGAAGACTATAGAGTATTTATGAAAGAAATTGAAGGGGATACAAAAAAATTAAAAAACATTCCATGCTCATGGATTGGAAGAAGAAACATTGTTAAAATATCCATGCTACCCAACGCAGTCTCACATTTTATGTAACCTCTATCAAAATACCACCAGCATTTTTCACAGAACTAGAACAAACAATCCTAAAATTTGTATGGAACCACAAGGGATTCTGAATAGCCAAAGCAATTGGCTGAAAAAAGAATAGCAATCCTGAAGAAGAATAGCAAAGCTGGAGGCATGACGATTCCAGACTTTAAGTTGTATTACAAAGCTATAGTTATCAAGATAGTATGGTACTGGCACAAAAACAGACACATAGTTCAATGAAACAAAACAGAAAACTAGAAATGGACCCACAACTTTATGGCCAACTAATCTTCAACAAAGGAGGAAAGAATATCCAATGGAGAAAAGACAGTCTCTTCGGAAACTGGTGTTGGGAAAACTGGACAGCAACATGCAGAAGAATGAAACTTGACCACTTTCTTACACCACACACAAAAATAAACCAAAATTGATGAAAGCCCTAAATGTGAGATAGGAAACCATCAAAATTCTAGAGAAGAACACAGGCAACAACCTCTTTCATCTCGGCCAGAGCAACTTCTTACTAGACATGTCACTGGAAACAAGGGAAATAAAAGCAAACATGAACTATTGGGACCTCATCAAGATTAAAAGCTTCTGTACCATGAAGGAAACATCAGCAAAACTAAAAGGCAACCAACAGAATGGGAGAAGATATTTGCAAATGACATATCTGATAAAGGGTTAGTATCCAAAATCTATAAAGAACTTATCAAACTCAACCCCCCCAAACAAATAATCCAGTGAAGAAATGGAAGAAGACACGAATAGATACTTTTCCAAAGAAGATATTCAGATGACTAACAGACACATGAAAAGATGCTCAACATCACTCATCATCAGGATAATACAAATCCAAATCATGATGAGAGACTACCTCACACCTCTCAGAATCAGAATGGCTAAAATTAACAACACAAGAAACATCAAGTGTTGGTGAGGGTGGGGAGAAGGAAAACACTTTTGCACCATTGGTGGGAATGCAAACTGGTGTAGCCACCCTGGAAAATAGTACGGAGTTTCCTTAAAAATTTAAAAATAGAACTACCCTATGACCCAGCAATTGCACTACTAGGTATTTACCCAGGGATACAAAAATACAAATTCAAACAGCTACATACACCCTGATATTTATAGCATTATCAACAGTAGCCAAACTATGGAGAGAGCCCAAATGTCCATTAATTGATGAATGGATAAAGAAGATATGCTGTATATATATATATATACACACAATGGAATATTATTCAGCCATAAGAAGGAATGAAATATTTCCATTTGCAACAATGTGGGTGGAGCTAGAGTGTATTATGCTAGGTGAAATAAGGCAGGCAGAGAAAGACAAATACAGTATGATTTTACTCATATGTAGATTTTAAGAAACCAAACAGATGAACATATGGGAAGGGGGAAGAAAAGAGAGAGAGTGAAACAAACCATAAGAGTCTCTTCATGATAGAGAACAAACTGAAGGTTGGTGGAAGATGGGTGGAGTATGGGTGATGGGTATTAAAGAGGGCAGTTGCTGTGTTGATTACTGGGTGTTATATGTAAGTGATGAATAACTAAATTCTACTTCTTAAAACAATATTACAGTACATGTTAATTAGCTAGAATTGAAATAAAAATTTGAAAAGAAAAAAAGAGACTTCCTGCAATGCTACTTGCTCACCTACTGGAAAAAAAATAAGAGTTCCTATAATGTTGTGGGCTTTGTGCACGTCACATGCATCATCTAATTTCATGGTCCCAGCAATCCCATGAGGTACTTATGAGGGAGCTTTCAGAAGACATCCAAAGGGGGTTTAAGATCCCTGGGTCTGCCTTTGTAAAGGTGTTTCCATCCTATAGAAACAGAGAGTACTAGTGAATTGTGACCACTGTTTTTAAATGCGATTGACAAAAGTCATTACAAGAAGATCCTGCAACCTCTTCTTTGACTAAAGAAAAATGAGTAACAGATGCTTTGTTTAGCTTCTTTTAAGTAAGCAAACATGTCTGGAGTCCAGTTGGAATCAATGAGTATCAGTAGCAAGTTAAGGAATATTGTAACCTTTCTAGGCAGATGTAATGAAATAATGTTTTTTGCCAAGGAGGATCAAGGGTTGAAATTGTATTGCTGAGTCTCTTGAACACACACTGGTTCAGGAGAGACATGGAAGGCTGAGTAATGGATTTCTCATTGGTGGACCTGAGCTGGCCAATTTGTAAAAAACTAATTTACTCAAACCCTGTTTTCCAACTAAAGACAGATGAACCTTTGATCTGAGATGTTTCGTTCATCATCCAAGCTAAGCCAGTTACTGTGAGCAGAGACCGTTTTTGATTGCTAGAAATCACCTTGATGAAGTTATGTAATCCAGAGCATCTGATTCAGGGAAAGATGGGAGCAGTGAGGGAGCATAGAGATCCGAGGGGCTTCTGTCAAGGGTGTTAGAAGAGAAGTAGTGAGACATGGGAATAGGAGATAGAATGAACATTTGCTACCATTCACATGGAGCTGATGGGAGAAAGAAATTATCCCTGACCAAATAATTAAATCAGAGTTTGAGGAATGGGTAGAACTTAAACAAATGAACCCCTCATTGTGCAGATGAGAAACTGAGACCCTAGGAGATTTTCCAAGGCCATACAGTTGAGAATGGTTAGAATGGAATTCCAATCCATGTCTTCAGACTCTAACTTTCCATCACACTATGTGGAGTTGAATTTATTTTTTTATGGTTCCTAACATAGGAACCTTAGGAGGAAATGTGTCTCTTGTTTCCTTTTATGAAGACAGAGGCTATAGATCTGCTATTATTTCCTTATTAGCAATGATGCCTGAAGCTCATAAGAAGTTCACACACTTGATAATAAACTCCCTCTCATAGTCTGAGAGAAAGGTTGAAAAGAATTTACATGAAAAATATCAAAATCCCAAACTCATTAATGGATCCAATTCCTACTAATATTCCTCTTTAGTCCTACTTGCCTTTATTTTTGTGATGGTTTTGGGCTTCCTGAAGTGAGTGATTTATCTTGAACAATATAATTTGTTCTTGAATCCTGCTGGTGTAAATGCTACCCTAAATAAATAGAAATAGATACAAGTCCACAAATAAATCAAACTCCCTGCTTAAAAAGCAAGCACAAAATTCAGTTCTTTCTTTCTGGAAGATAAAAATCCACAAAGCTAAGAGTCCATTGCCTTGCCCATGTATACGACCTCATTCAAGCTATTTGTTGACTTATTTATTTGTAGTAAGACTGGGATTTTTTCCTCCCTTGCTTCCTTCTTTCTTTCTCTTCACTATCATTCCTTCTTGGAGGGGTCTTTGGTAAGGCAGCAAAAAGGGACAGCACAAAATATATGTTGTCAGCACAACATATATGTCAGCACAAAAATATATGAAAAACTATAAAAGGTGGTGAATATTAGCAAGGAAAGGTATGTTAGAAATGGTGTCCCTCTGAGACTCTGAAGGAATTAAAATAATCAGGAGTCATAGAACACAGAGAAGCTGATTCGCACTCCCCTCTCCCAAGGGTTGAGATAAGACACTTGAGGGAAACAGAGGGATGGAAGAAATAATGGAGACACAGGTAAAGAGATCAAAAGGGAGACCGGAGAGAAAAGAGCCTCACAGAGTCCACCAAAGACAGGCTCTTCAAGGACTGAGGAGTACTTGATGGAAAAAAGTGAGGGGCCCTCTGTGTGTTTGTGATCATCTAATTAGTGGAAAACATTCCTTTTGGTGATAGAGTATATAGCTAAGGTAAAATGTAGTTTGTTATCCAAACTGACACCTTTTTGCAAGTGAAAGGGGGTATTAACTGATTATGCTGACTCAACAGGTGTAAACTGGGACTACGAGGCAAATCTGGACCAAATATGGTCACAGAATCCACCTGTAACCCCTCCAGACTTCATGGCCATAACTAAGAGGTTAGACCCAATCATAGCACGGTTGTTAAACACTGATGTGTCCAGCACTGTGCTTGGCACTGAAGATACAAAACCGAGCTCTTCCGTTTCTATACCAGATGAGTTGTTTTTTTCTGTGGCCAAGACTTTCATGACACTAAAGAGCAAGGCAAAACCTTCACAGTCCAGTTCCCCAATTATGATACTTGTTAGCAGGGATTGTGTACACGACTTCCACCTGGTCTCGCCTGCAAGGTGGTGGCTGTGCACCCTGCGGCCTGATGAGTCAGAGCAGTGTAATTTTGTTCTGCTTCTGCCCCACATATGCTGATTTTAATCAAATGAATGCCTAATCCTGTAGTGAATTTTATTAAACCCTTTGCCCTTCCCCATTCCATCTGTTACGTGTCTTATTCTCTATCCTGGAATAAGTTGTATTTTTTCTGACTTTTTTTTCCTTCCGTGTTAGATGTCTTTCAGAAATAGGCCTGGAGTCAAGAATTACAATCATATTGAAGTGGGTCTGACTGAGGATTTGCAGTATCTGAGTTACTTTCTCTAATGCAACGCTTCTCTTATCAGCAAAGCCTCCAATTTTGATGGCGTGTAATGCAGTGTACTGGGGCGCTCTGCAGTTGGTTTCACAGACCTTCCTGTTAGGCCTGCAATTACTGTCTCCCCAGGCTCTAAAAGACCCTAGAGGCATACAGTTATGTGGCATCCACTTGGATCAGGATATCTGGGCTGTGAAGCCCAAATGCCTGCTGGTGGATACCTCATAATCTTGCTTCAGTGGGCCTTTCTAATTCTTTTGATTTATTCAGCTATTTTACTATATTATTGACCATATCTTCACATACATAAAAACCAACTCAACTTGAAAACAGACTTTAGGGCATGTTGTGTCCTGGGAATAGCAAAAGAATATAAACAAATCTTCCCCAAGGAGTTTATTTCTGTTTACTATAGTTTCTCTCCTTGGCAGGTATGATAAGGTTTTAGTTTAGAGGAATGAAAATGTTTTAAAAGATGTTGATGGTATGGCCAACTACAAATTTGGTTCTCTTTGAGGAAGCACAAGCCCAGATATCTGGGTTCTGTTCCTCATTTATTTCATGTCTGTGTCAGCTTCCCCTATTTTTAAGCTCCTTTGAGAGGAAGCTTCCTGTATCTCTCATCTTTCACGGCCTTCTTCACCCTACTCTACTACCCTCTAGAGCTAAACTCATTTTTTTCCACAGAGAAGGTATTTGATAGATGTTTCTAAACTCAATATATATGTTTGGCCTGGAAATCAGTAATTCCCTTATTTGATGCTGACTGAAAGACTCACTGCCAGGTTCTTGGAGGGAATGCATGGGTTAATGTCCTTTGAGTAACAAGGCCATGCCAAAGGTGTGGAAAATATGAAAGTCCCTCCATGCACACTCCATGCCACTCCATGTGGGGGAGGTTTTGCTACCACAGTGGCTGAATCTTCAGGTCTCTAGAGATGTAGGTAAAACATAGGGTTGATACTACATCCAATTTTTTAACTCTCTTGCTTACTGCTAGTGCTGTTTGACCTACACTCACAAACCTACTTTGTGATAGGGTGGAAGGAAAGGTGTCTTAAACCTAGGAACACTCAGCTAAATTAAAGCCCAGGGCCTGCCTTAAAAGAAGCACCTGCCCCCCCAAAAGAAGCACCCAGAATCCTCACTTGCTTCCCAAACCAGATTCAAGTAGGATGTGCCCTACCTTGAAATAGGCAGGAATCAAACCAGCCTAAAAAACCAAAGGGATTAAGACATATGACAAAAGGCCGCTTGATTCTCTACATCCTATTCCTTACTTTTTTTAGTGTTTCATCCCAGCGGTAGTGTGCTTGTGCTGTCTACCCTATTTGACATTTTCATGTTGCTTGTCTCTTGATAGTCATTGGGTTTCTGGTCAGTTAGGGATGATGATGCTTTATTACTACCTCTGGGTAAAACTCTGGTTTCCAGGAATTCTGTTTGTGTTATATGTGCTAACAGTCCAAATTTCTGCCTCATTGAGGGTGGGGAAGGTGGGCCAGGACTGGCCATTATGAACAGATGATGAAAGTTCAAGGCATTGGGGAACTTCACATGAGTTTCCAAGTAGAGAGGAAGTATGCAAGTGTTTTATAGTAACTTTCTCTGTTTGGTAAGTAGATGCCTTCTTGTTCAGGGCTGAGTGGTGAGAAACAGGAGAAGGTGTCTTCCATTTATGTTGTGATAGCCATGACTTTAGAAGGCAAAGAGGTGTCACACAGGGCCTATACAAAGTCTGCCTTTAGTTGTGAGGAAGCGGTGATATTTTGTCATTTGTTTGCTCAGAGAAGATACCTTTTTGCAACTCTAGTAATACAAAGTCTTATAGTCATCTGCCTACCAAGAAGAAGGAACAGTATGATCAGTATTGTGTCTCCAACATCAAATTACATTCCTAACTCAGTGAAGACCTAGAATATAGTCTTTTGATTCTAGATAGGTGTTTTTGCCTAGTTCCATCATTTTGCTCTGTGTATGACCAGGGCTAATCAGAAATGCAGGGTATTAAATTTCTTCAGGATGGCTCTTCCCTCCATACCTTTTCTGAGGCCCATTATTTTAAACTTAAAAATCTAACACCACACATAACTACTAAGTGTAGGGTTTCTGGCTACTGAGAATACTTGCTGGTTAATATCAGTTGGAGTGCCTTAAGCAACCGCTGAAAAATCCAACAGAAACTTAAAGTTTTGTAATTTAGGCATTAACAACCAGTTGGTGCTTCTTTGAAATGGAGAGATAGGGAGAAGATTTGTGGGTCCTGGTTTGGTAGAGAAGGGGGTAAAATATTCTGTTAAAAGTGAATATAGGCACAAGCCAATTGTGTCAGGGACAGATAGTTTCTTTGTGTGGCTTGAACTTACATTTGAGGAAAGGAACTAAACTTCAGAAACTTGAACTTTTAAACTCAAGTTTAAGAGAAGCTATGAAATTACAAGTTCCATAGGCATGGACTATGTCTTACACAGTAAGTGTTTTTGTAACTGGCAAGGTATTGTTTTACTCTTGGTGGACACCCAATGAGTGTTCATTGAATTGTATTGAATTTTCTGAAGATATGGATGAAGTTGGTGGAAAGCCCTGATTTGGGTATTTTTCAGTCTGTTTTCTCTGTGTAATTCTGGGATTTCAGGAAGGCTAAGAGGCAAGAGAGAAAGCATTACTTTTGAAGATCAAAGAGATTCATTGCAGCTGGAACATGAAATGTGAAGGAATTCTGGTGAGAGATGAGGCTGGAAAGGTCTATGGAAGACAAGTCATGCAGAGTCTCTTCAGTTGGTTAAGGCATTTGGACATCATCCCAAAAGCAGAGTGGAGCCGCAGAAGGATTTTTAGTGAGGGGAATGACATGCTTAGATATACATATTGAAAAATCACTAGGTATAAAATACAAAATGGATAAGAAGAGCTCAAGTAGGGACAGGAAAACCAGTTGGTAGACATCTCAAATTTGAGAAATGATTATTTTAACCTGAACTAGGCTAGTAGGAGTGAGAGGGGAGAAAAGTGAATGGATTTAAGAGAGGGAATTGACAGTTCTTGAAATGGACTAGATGTGGAGGAGCAAAGGGTGACAGATGATTCCAGGGTCTCTGATTTCGGCAATGATAGAAGGTGGTGCTATCAACATGACAGAGAACAGAGCAAAAGAGAGGAGCGTGGAGAGGAGATAGAGAAGATGATGAGTTCAGTTTTCTACATGTCTGAGGAGCTTGTGGGACATCCTAGAGATGTGTAGTTGGCAGTTGAATGAATGAGTTTCAAGTTCTGAAGAGAGATATCCATCGAAGTACAGATTTGAGAATGATGTAGACATGGGAGTAGATGAATTTGTTCAGGGAAATACCAACATGTAAAGGCTGGACAGAGTTAGAAGGGTGCATAAAGAAACCTAACCATGAGTGGTTAGAGGGATAGGAGGCAAACAGAGGTGTGCACAGTGGATGAGAGAATTTAAAGAAGGAATGGTCCACCTTCTTTACCTTTAAGTCATCCAATCTCTAGGTTCCCAAATATTTCACATTACTTTGGTCAGTAAATCCTAGATGAAGAAGAAAGAAAGAAAGAAAGAAAGAAAGAAAGAAAGAAAGAAAGAAAGAAAGAAAGGGAAAGAAAGAAAGAAAGAAAGAAAGAAAGAAAGAAAGAAAGAAAGAAAAAGAAAGAAATCATATCCAACCACTACTGTGTGAATAAGGTAGCCCAAGGTCATTGGTCTGTTTTATTTAAACATCTCTAGGTCCTGCTCCCTGTGAGGATTTTATCTATAGCAGAGAGAAAAAGAAGAAATCCTCTTCATACCCTGTACAGCTTCACTGAAAGTAGCCAGCAGGGAGATTGGCCTATAAATACTATGAGCACATTAAGGTAAGTACATTTTAAAAAAGTTATGTCTTCTGGCTATGATTTAATGTGATGATTGGTGGAAGTGGAATTGAAGAGTGACAGGAAAATATTAATGGAAGGTAACACACAGTCCTTTGGCCTTAGAAAGAGCAGTGGGCTATATCTGTTTCCAGAGGGAAAGTTTGATGACTAATGATCTTAATATACACTTTAAACATTCTGACAGTGATGCAATGGGTGCTGCTTTTACTCTTAGGATAGCAGATTCTCCTATGCTCTGGTGGGGTCTCTTACTTCAAGTCTGTTTAGAGGACTACCTAAGGGTACAATGGCAGAAGCATCACGACTCCTATATTCCTATTCGAGGCTGTGGGTGCTGTAAAAGACCTACTATAAAAGGCTGTAGGTGGGTGCTGTTTTCCCTGCAGAGGAAAGGGAGCAAATCCAAGGTCCCAAGAAGGCTTGCTTTCCCAAAATATCGCACTCCCCAGGTTGCTGATTAAGAGCTGGTGATTCACATTTAGATGCCCCTCTGCCCTCACCCCCATCTTAACAACACAAAATTTGAGTCAAGCTTGAACCTTGCTAAGAAAACAGTGTTGCTCTTTTTAGTCTTAGCAGCACTAGCATCTAAAGACAGCCTCCGTGGGAAGGCAGAACCTTAGTTACCTCCTCCCCAAGCTGTTGCAGGAATTTCAGACCTCTGCCTGCCAAAGCACTTTTATAGAGCTTAGGATTTTTTCTTTTCTTTTCTTTTTTTGGTGGGGTGAGGGAATGCCTTCAGTGACTCACTCAACTTCTCTCTCTAGGCCTCAGTTTTTTCCTCCTGAGGGGTCTGGATTAGGAGATCCTTGAGGTCCCCCAGGCCTAGTCTGTGTCTCCACCAGTGGGGCCCAGCAGCAGAGAGCTTGTTCTCAGCCAGGCCTTTCCCTGGTGAGCTCAACTGGCTTCTAGAGGACTGCTCTATATTTGAACAAGGCAAGTCATGAAATGTCAGTCTGCAGAAAGGGAGCTTGTTTGGAGTGGGAACTCACAGGAAGAGGCTTCTGCATTGAAAATGCACATGCCCCTGTGGGGGCTAGGAGGAAGATAAAGAGCCCTAGTTTCTCTAAGGGATCTGGAAATCAGAACAGTTGGATTCTGCCTGGCTTGCTCCTGCTTTGCCTGATTTCTTGGCCTTGTAAGTTTGTCTTCACCTGTGAAGAGGCTCCTGGTTTAGAGAAAGGGTATTGGAAGCAGACAAACCTAGTTCTGTTCCTTGGCTGATGTGTAACTGAGTGAGTTATTGGACTTTCTACACCTCATTTTCTTTATCTGTTAAATGAGGATGTCTTATAGGCCTGTCATGAAGATTAAATGAGAACACACATATAAAACAACAGTGTACAGTCTGGCCTGGGGACACAGTGCTGTTGCCTCCCTCCATCCCCAGTCCCTCTCTGTACTTTTACCTTTTCTCGCATTATTCTCCCTGCCTGTATCGTTCTCTCTACCGCTCTCTCACTTGCAGTGCTCAGTGAGGTCCTCCTGTCCTTACAGTGCTTGAGTCCTCTTGCTGTCCCAAGCGTGCCTCACCTGGCTTCACACTCTGTTCACTACCTTCTTTCTATAATATTGTTTTCTTGATTCTTCCCACCTGGATTGCTGACCTTTGATAGAAGGAATCTGTCAAATACTTGTTATCTTTCTACAGTACCTGGTAAGATGTCAGGTGCATAGAAGAGGCCTAAGCAATATGTGAATGAGTGGATGCAGAAAGTTACAAGGAAAATGAGGGCACAGTGTATGGTTAAGGCCTGAATGCTAAATAGCCTGCCTCAGTTTGAATCCTGGTGCTACCAATTATGGACTTTGAAACTTTACAAATTGTTGAATCTCTGTTCCTCAGTTTTCTTATCTGCTCAGTGATGGCGATGGTAAAAACAGTACCTTCTCCTTGAGTTGTTGTGAGAATTAAATAAGTTAGATTTGAAGAATGTAGACAGCAATGCCTGGCGCATAGTACTATGTAAGGACATTATTATTATTTTAAAGAACATGAGTTTAAGATTAGACAAATCTGATTTCAAAGCCTGCTCTACTGCTGACTAATTATGTGACCTTGGACAGAAGTTATTCATTTTCTTTATGCTCTAATTTCTTTATCTATAAAATAGAGATAATATAAATTGTTGTGAAGACAAAATTGAGGTAAGAGCCCAGCACACAGTATGTGCTTGATAATCCATTGGTGACTAGATGCCTGCTTCAGTCTTCCAGAAGCAAGAATTTGAAGTGCCTGTATGCAAATCATTGTGGTGGCTCAGGCCCCATTAAGGAAACTGAAAATAGGTTTGCCCTGACTGGAAAGGATTGAGAAAAGAGTGGAAACAGGGGTTGTGGTGTATTGCAGGAAGGACTGGGAAGTTACTTTGTGCTGGTTGCTAACTGTATCACCAAAATTCTGACCAAATTAAGTCATTAAAAATACATTTGGAAGGAGCTAGAGACTTTTGCCTGTGTGAAATCCCAACACAGGTCCACAAGTCACCTTTCTGTGTATCTTTGATTATGTAACGTGTTTCTTGTGCTTTGTCCTGACATAGCCAGCTGTGTTACTATCATGGTGATGTTGTAGGTGTGGGCTAGTGGACACATGCCATCCTCTGCCGGCCAAGTGCATCTGTGATTCTCGGCTTCCAAGAAGGTGAAATATGCCAGCTCGGAGCATGGGTATCTGAAGGGTGCCACTTGGCCTCTTCTTCTGAAGCCAAGCTGGGACTCAGAGAGTCCTAATTTCTAGGGTTCAGTCTATTGATTCTCATAACCAAGATCGCATTTGGTGCTGAGCAATGTTTTCTTTTTATTTTTTTAATTTCTTTTTATTTTTGAGAGAGAGGATAGCGAGTGGTAGAAGGGTAGAGAGAGGGAAAGAGAGAATCCCAAGGAGACTCCATGCTGTACGCACCAAACCGAATGCAGGGCTTGATTCTAGGGACTGTGAGATCACATGACCTGAGCTGAACTCAAGAGTCAGACACTTAACTGACTGAGCCATCCAGGTGCCCCAGTGCTGAGTGATGCTTTAGGCCCCAACAGGAGCTATGTCCCCTTATTCTCTGCTAGCACTGAGGGGCCAAATGTTTTCTGCCATTCCGGGCAGAGGGGATCTGAGTGGTTTCAGTCAGGAGCCCCACTAGGTCCATTGTCCTTACAGTGGGGAGTTGGGAGGGGGAGCAAAGGAGAGGCAGGCAGGGTGGCCTTGACACTGATTACTTCTTTCCCAGTTGTCTTTGCTGTGTTTGAACCATAGGAATAGGGATTTAAACCTCTCCACCACCATCTGGATCTGTGTTTAGACTTTTCATGGTGCAAGCTTCTCATGTCCCTTTTTTCTGTCTTTATGTTGCTTCTTTGTTTGAATTTAGTGCTAAGTCTGCAATGCAATAAATTCTTTGGAAAATAAAAGTAATACGTGTCTACCTCAAATTACAAATTTGCTGCATATTTGCAGTGTCATCTCACCATCTCATCAACATCTTGTGGCTTCACCGTTAGCAGCGCCAACAATTGGTTTCAAATATCAAGATAAAAGTACCTACTTTCTTTTTTCATTACCACAAAATTCTTTATTATTATAGTCTTATTTTCACTATATTCAGATGGGAGGACTCTTGATTAACTTCATTTTGCAGAGTAAATTTCAGATATGGGAAAGTTTAAAGAAGACTGTTAATTACATTCAGGTAGTGGGCCTGGCTACACCAGTTCAGTAGTATCAACCTGGCTGTGCACCTGAGGAGTTTAAAGAAACATGATGCCTAGGTCTCACCCGAGCCAATGAAAAATGACAGTCCATTGAGGAGGTGTCAAGTCAAGGAGATTTCAGTCTTTTCGGGTGAATCTCATGGGCAAACATAGCTGAGATTACTGCTGAACTTACTAAGAAGGCAAGATGTCATTTTCACTGTTGGAATTAAGAAATTACAGGAATGACTGTAAAATGACTGTATATTAAAAAAAATGTAACTGATAATGTTAAATTAAAACTTGCTTAATGCTATTACTTTTCAAACCAATTAGCATTTTGTTTGTGAAGGTTTTTGGATAGCAACAGGTACAAGCGTTTGAATTTGTATTTTTTGTTTTAAAGAATAAAACTCCAGGGTATTAGGACCAGAAATGCTGACTCATTGTTTATCAGGACCTTATTGACTATAGTGAGTGTATCTCCGTGCTCTCCCCTACTCTCCCCTGCTCCCAGGCTTGTAGTCATTGGCTTATGACTGTGCTATCCTTAGTGATTTCCAATGAGGTTTTGAGCAGAGTGCCCCTAGGGGGCTATTCAGAATTGCTTTCTCAGAGTAAGGCTTTTTGAAACTATACCCTACAGTCACATCCTTCAACCTCCCCATTCTGATCTGTTCCCTAAGGGTCCTAGTTAAGTAATACTGTAGCAGTCACCCTTGATAATTGATAGGAGTGTATCTTTTGGCTATGTGAGAACAGAAATTAGGTTGAGAGCCACTTTTCTTAAAAGTGTCCCCAACACTATTTAAAGTATGATATATTTACCCTTGACTTTAGAGGTTTATATGGAAATGTCAGGATAGTTGTCGCAAAAAACCTGGGATTGGATATTTTTTGCCTTTCATCTGAAAGTTTGATGCATCTGTAGTTGGGATTCTGTCCCTTTTAGGAATAGAGTTCAGAGCAAAAAGTAAACCATTCTGTGGAACATTTGCCCTAAAATGGCACCTCATGCTGTCTGAGTCCCTCTTGAACCACGAAAGGGATTCTTCAAGTTTCTAGCTTGGCTGGGTTGCTTTGGGAGCCAAAGAGAGTTCTAGTCATTAGCATTGGTGAGTTGTTGCTCATTAGCATTTGTGTGAACCAACAAAGGGTGTGAAACCCTAGCTTGTGGTGGGGGGGAGCGTGAGAGGGATTGTTTCTCCTTGGATTAATACCAGGGTTATTTCCCTTGGTGCAGAGCCATTCTTCTCTGTGTGGGAATGTTTAATGTTCATACTGTTAGGTGAGAGTCTCGTTCAAAGAACTTATTTTAAATACACATTTTTCTCAATTTATATTAAAGAACCTACAAACCCAACAAAATACTCTTTGTCATGATGGTTTGTTCAGAAATTTGAAAAGGCATTCTGCTGTCTGAGAGTTTTCCTGCAGTGCAGGTCCAACAGTCATTCAAGCAAAGGGTTAATTGAGGCCAGAGAGGCTTCTCTGGCAGCCTGCAAGCTTTGTGCAATAGCCAAGCTGGGGGCTGGGAGAGGCTGATATTCATTTGTTTGTGTATAAGGCTTTCATTCCCAAAGTCTTAGACATCGCATACCAGGAAAGATGATTGTGAAAAGCAGGGACAAACTCAAGTGGTTCCTGGCTGTCCTGGTTGCCTCTGATACATTTAATTCTGCCTGACAGTGTTTGCCACTTGGTTGTCTAAACAGAATTTTCTTCTCCAGTGGTGAGTGAAGGTTAATTGTTAATGTCCAGTAGTCAATGATGAGTATTGGAGTAAAACTTTTAGTTTGGAGATCTTCAGCCCTCCCTTTCCATTGCACTACGTTTAAGCTTTACCCTGGATTTGTTATGCTTGATGAGGTGTAATGGTCTTTGACTCTGAGAAACTGTGCAGAGGGGTTATGCAAGAGACCCAGCTAGAAATGTCTCCCAGGACCCCGAAAACTCTGTCACTTCCTTTTCCTCCAGGTTTCCAAGCTCCTGGGATCTGGATATAGCAACAGCGCCCCCTAGTGTATGATAGGGTGACAATGGGCTCCTGGTGAACTCCAGGAGGAAGTGTTCTGCCTTTACACAGTGAGTGAACTGTGAGAAACAGGCAGCTTGCATTTATTTAACACTATGGCTGAGACTAAATACGCAACGGCAGTGTGTCTTCTAGGTTTTGATAACTGAGAAAGGAAGATAGAAACAGCAGGAAGACAGTGGTTTAGATGATTGTACAAAGATGTGAAAGCTAAGGAGAGCCACAAAAGCGAATCAGGAGATCACTAGGGAAAGGAGCTGTTCCTATGAACAATTTGCCATTACAACAAAGAATTCAAAGCTGGGCCTCCTGCATGGAGAGGAGGATGGATAGGGCCTGGCCACAAAGGCTTTCCATTGCTGACTGAGACAGGGCCTGCAACCGGGCCAAAGCCTTCTTTTAGAGTAAAACTGAAATTACAGACACTGCAAGCAGCAGCTTAAAGGCCACTAACATATAAATGATTGATAAACATTACCTGCCAACAGAATTTTGATCAAAGGAACTAGACTTAAGTACAACAGGGAGCAAAAGGAGGGTAGAGACAGACTACAGAGAGAAGGGAAGAGGGATACTTCCTTCCCTCATTTTGTTCATCCAATAAATATTTATTGTTGAGCAGTTATTCAGTGCCAGATTTTGTTTTAGGGATTGGGGATACATAAGTGACTAGAACAGAGTCCCTTCCCTCTTGGAACTTATATTCTTTACATTTGCTAAGGGGCAGGTCACCACAGCTCAGTGATTTATTTCCAGGTAGAATGTGATTTGAGGACATGGAAAGTACCTACCGCTCAAAACTGTGTCTGCCCCAAAGCAGTCTTTTCTGAAATTTCTAAACTGGAGCCCCTTGTTTATCAAAGATGTGTTCTCTGAGAGAACTAATAATGAAGCCAGAGACTTTGGCTCCATACCTACTGTCTGGTGAAAATGAACAACCTAACAAGACTTAGAGGGATGAGGATACTGAGGGGTAGAGTTATAATGCTGGCACTGGCAAGTTGTGGCCTTGAGGAATTTATTTTTCAGGACCAAGTTTTCCTCATCTGGAGAAGCAGCTATGTTAATTCCTCCGTCAGATCCTTTCTAGCTCTAACATTCTTTTTTGCGTGGCAGGTAGCATCCAGGAAAGCACAGAGCCTGGAGCACCCCTGAGAACACTGGATAACTGTTTGGGAGTGGGAGTGGGACCAGATTAGACACTGAAAAAAAAGAGAGGGAGTATGGAGAAGGAGTGTGATTTGACCATTAAATCTGGGCTATTTAAAGAATGTTTCTGGGGCATTTATTCCTGGGTCCAATTTCTGACTAGAAAATGCCCCAAAGGGAAAGTGGTGGTGTGGATATGGTTGCTGCAGATTTGGGAGGAAGCCCAATTACTTATACTTTTATAGGTCAAATAATAATTATTTACAGAGCTCCTGGTTCTAGATCATACACCTGAGCTGCAGCTGCTTTAAAGAGCTTTGTGGGGTGGATATTCTTGTTGTGTAGTGTTTTTCCTTTCACACTCCTGTTCAGGATAGAAATGGAGTACCATAGGCTGATATTCTTTGAATCCTAGAGAGCAAGTGACCTACTTTACTATTGTGCCTGAAATATTCAATTAGAGTGTATTTTAGGAAACACTTTTTCAGCTTGAAATATGATTTTTGCTTTTGTGAAAACACACTGCAGTAGAGAGATACCCTTTTGGTTTTCTTGGCCGTTCTCGTGACATATTGTATAACTCTGGATACTTACATGACTTCTGTCCTTGGAAAGAGGCAGTGTAAAATCCATGGGTTTCTTTAGAAAAGATAATATATAACTGTACCTTTATAAACACATGTGATGAAGATTAATGAAAACTTTGATTGGGTTTAGAAATTTAAAAAATGCACAAGTTATATGCTGGACTCTCTAACAGCTAGATGTTGATCCTGGTCTTTGTAGTTCATTGGTTAGGCTCTGTCTTAAAAAAAAAAAAAAATATATATATATATATATATATATATTATATATATTATATATATGTATATATAATATATGCATATATAATATACATTAAATGTATATGTACATATACACATATGCATATATATATTTATATTTTTAATGTTTATTTATTTATTTTATTTTATTTTTTTAATTTTTTTTTCAACGTTTATTTATTTTTGGGACAGAGAGAGACAGAGCATGAAGGGGGGAGGGGCAGAGAGAGAGGGAGTCACAGAATCGGAAGCAGGCTCCAGGCTCTGAGCCATCAGCCCAGAGCCTGACGCGGGGCTCGAACTCACGGACCGCGAGATCGTGACCTGGCTGAAGTCAGACGCTTAACCGACTGCGCCACCCAGGCGCCCCATAATGTTTATTTATTTTTGAGAGAGGGAGAGAGAGAGTAAAACAGAGTGCAAGTGGGGGGAGGGGCAGAGAGAGGGGGAGACACAGAATCTGATGCAGGCTCCAGGCTGAGCTGTCAGCACAGAGCCCTACATGGGGTTCAAACCCAAGAACCTTGAGATCATGACCTGAACCCTACTGAGCCACCCAGGTGCCCTGGTTAGGCTTTCTTGACTTTGCGGTCCTTTTTCTTTGTGAAGAGTTTTCAGCGTCTCTGTGAAGAACACAGTACTGTATAAACAGGATTTAGGGATGGAATGTGGGTGGAGCTTTTTATTTGCAAAATTTCTTCTTATACATGGCCAAGTTTTAAAGAAATCAGGCCAAGGACCAAATGAGAGGCAGAAACCTTGGGTGGCTTTGGAGTTTTCTATGTGTGTGTTCTGCCATCTGCTGGAAAAGGATCACCAAGCTTGGAAAGCTGACTGGCAGAGTGGAAGAGTGTGAGCACGCCTGGCACCTCCATCTCTCCCAGGGCTGGACAGAGAACAGCAGAGCTCATAAAATTCCATGATGCACTTGGATTTCTGTTGGATGACCTTAATTCACAACTAGAGTTGTATCCCCCAGGGACTTCCCCACCAGTTGTTGAGCTCAGGGCCAGATGCCTCAGGCTCAGGCTGCTTTGGGAGCCTGTATCACAACTTCCTCTGGATACCCAGTGTGTTGACCAGGATTGCCTTGCAGTATTTTTCATTGGCTTTAAGTGGAAACAAAACAAAATTTTAGATCCAAAATAGGGGCCAGGGTGGCTGACTTTGTTGTAATATCAATATAAGAGGGCCTATTGACCTAGTGAGGAAAGGAATGCAATACCCTTTTTTTCTGAGATTATAATCTCTTTACTTTTTGGTGTTAAAAGCCCTTTTACAAAATGATGATATTGGTTGTGAGTTATCACTTTAAGCATGTATTTGCTTGACAAAAGAAAAGGCTACTGTAAGTCAGTTCCCTAATTCTTTCAAAACCTTCTCTTGTTTCTGAAATCCCAAAGTCTGGGCAGATGTGGTGTGCCACTCCCTGTGGTCTCACCTTTCCCTGCATGTGACAACTTGAGTGGAAAAGTGGGGTCAATAATTTCCATATTTTCCCTGGAAAATTCTCCGTGGATTTTTCTGTGCTGTGACCCACATAGAAATGCAAATGTAATAGTGTGGTAGAATGAGGATAATATCTCTTCATTAACTGGGTCGCTACTTTATAGATGAGTTTTGGTCTGTAGTGAATGCTTGGCCTGGTTTCGCACCCCTTTGGATCATTTTCTTCCTCTGGAGTTCTGGATGGAATGTGACCTTCCTGGCTGGATATGTATGTGGAACTCTCATGGGAAAAACTTAGATTTTTGGCACTCTGACCCTCCAGGCAACTAGGACAGGATGTGGACATCCAGCCTCTCTGTTTCTTACAATTTCTCAGAGGTATACAGTACTTTTGAAAGATTTTTAAATGGGAACATGACATTTAAAGTCTATGATTAGTTAGGGGCACTTGGGTGGCTCAGTTGGTTAAGTGTCCGACTTCAGCTGTCATGCTCTGTGCTGACAGCTCAGAGCCTGGAGCCTGATTCAGATTCTGTGTCTCCCTCTCTGCCCCTTCCCCACTCATGTTCTGTCTCTCTCCCTCTCCAAAATAAATAAACATTTAAAAAAGTTAAAATTAAATCTATGATTACTTAAAAAATTCTAGTAAGTAAACTAATGGAATAGACTTTCTTTTTTATTAAAGGTTATAATTACAGAAGAGTAATTTTTTTCCCAAATTTTTAAAAGTTTTAATTCAAATAAAATTATAAAGCTAAAAGAAAACAATGAAAGTGGAGCTACTCTGATTGAGGTAGGGTTGGTATTTGATTCTGTGGAACCTGAACTGAAAATTGCTAGTGTAGAAAAACCGAACTGAAATTTGTTTTTGAGAAGATATTTTGTTAAGAGGGCAGATTGTTGAGATCTAAGTAGGTGGAGGCCGAGAAAATTAGTTTGTACTGAAGCCAGAACACGTTCTGTCTTCATTGGAAATAGATATTCCCACAGAAAAAACTTTTTTTGTATATTTACCTGTTGATAACAACTGCTTCTGAACAAGCAAGGACATTCAGAATTGCAGGTTGTGAGTTTCATATGGACACACACAGAGGCTTATGACCTAAAGGCCATGTGAAGAAGGCAGAAAAATCCAACCTAGTTAAATTATCATGGGCCAGATTGTTAGAAATATGTCCAAGAAGTGATTTCATAAAACTTTGGAAACTTGGCTGAAAACACTGGCAGATCTGTATCATCTGGTAAATATTTAGGATTTTGTATATATTATCCTCAAGGAAAGGCAGTACACTGTATAAATTATTTTTTTTCAACAAAAACAACAAAATACTGTAAGATTGTTTGCTTTTTAAGCTAATAGGAATTTTGGTAAGAGAATAAGTTTTTTTTCTAGAGATGGGATGGGGAAGAGGTCTTATTTCTGACAAAATTAGTTCAATTAAAATTCTCTTTCATTGAAGGTAAGCAGATTGAAGTTTGCTATGATTTTGCTTGTTAACTCAGCAAAGTCTGGACATATGGTAGCTTCATTTTTCATCACCTGGTGTTTTTGTTTGTTTGTTTGTTTTTGTTTTCTTGCCTGAAAGACCTATGAGATTTCATCATTACCTGCATCTTAAAATCTTAGTGTGTAACTGAATGGCAGTTGAAAATGTGAATTCTCCTATGTCTTAGGAGACTTGGAAAGCAAAAAGATGGAGTTCAGGGATAATACTCCCCAAAGGGAGCAATCAAACATTAAGGCCACATCCTGGTTTCCTCAAGTCATAGCCTTCTCTTAATGACACCCTCTTGTATTTCATTCCCATTGGGGTTCACACCTGTCATCTCATTTGTCTTTCAAATATCCATTAATGTAAATGGATATAGTAACCACGCACCTGTTATACAACTTGGGAAACAGAGTCACAGATGAGGAGTTACTTTCCTGTCTCCCTTTTCTGCAATTCATTGTTCTATTGGTAATAAGGATAATAATTCACTAATTATGTCAACCATTCACTAAATGCCCAGCACTTTACATGTATTATCTCATAATTTCTTGTGAGGTAGGTATTTACCTCAGATGAGGAAATAGTGGCTTATAGAGATCAAAAACCTTGCTGGAATTTACACAGCTAGTAAGTGGCAGAACTAGAGCCAACCCAGGTCAAATTCATGACCCATGCCTGAAACCATTACACCGTACTACCTCTCCAGTCATATGCTACTGGGAAAGCAGCTTCCGCAGCCCATTTGAACTCAGCTGTCTATGTCTGGGCTCTCAGCCCAGTTACCCTCCTTTACGTCCGGCATACAGAAAAGTTAAGGAGTTCATTTGGACCTCCTAGGAAAGGGTTCTGGAGAGGCAGCAGGGTCCTGCTCTCTAGCTAGGGATAGCTGTCACTCTTAAGACCCTCTCTAAGATGTTCTAACAAAGTACAACAGAGACTCTGTAGATGAATATATGGTCTATGTAAAGACTCAGTAAACAGCTACTCAGTAATTTCTCAAGGCCTAAGCAGGCAAGCAGGAGGCCTCAAACTGGACATGCCTAGCCAGTGTGTAGGCAGACACTATCTCAGTCTTTATTCCCATCTGGGCCTCTTCCCCTTTCTGCTGACTTGGGCAGAGTCCCAACTTTTCCTTACAAAGGATCAAAACTAAAACTTCTTGGCTGCCCAAATCAGATCGTCACTAAGGTTTGGCCGTCTCTCAGAAAAGACAGGCTGGGTTGGCCTGAACTTTCCTCCCTTGCATTCCAGGAAATTAAAACTCCACAGAAGGAACTTAAAACCAACAACTGTCTCCTTCATACCATAGTTTTGGCTTTGACTCAAAAACTGAATGTATCTGATTGCTAAGTAAATGGCAACTTTGGGGATACTGTCCAGACTCCCTAGCTTTTAACTCATTTATCTTTAGAAACCTAACCCTTCTCTTTCGGCCCCCAGGCCTGTATAAATGAAATTGTTTTGGGTACAGTTTATGGTAAAATAACTTTTTGGACTGTTACCGTTTTAAAATCCTAATAGTTACCTTTGTTACTTTGTTGATTATGAGTTTTCTAGAAGAAATATTTTTGTAGAACATATGTTCTTTGGATCCTGTTTGTACAAAATTTACCTAAGGAAGGTGCCTTAAATGCCTGAGTGTACTATTTGTTTTAGAAGAAGAGATATGTAAGCTCTCCATTTCTCTCTCTCTGTTTTTGTTTTTGGTTCTGTGAGCTAGTGAGATGTAACTTCAATTTCTCCCATTCCTCAAAAATTCAAATATCTCAGCTACCCACCACAATAAAATATCACAAGTGCTTTAGGAATTTTAGAGGAGTAAGGGTGTGGTCAGAATCCTGCCTTCTTTCTCCTAAACACAAACATCTATTTACTTTCTAATTCACCATAGAAAATGTGACCTTCATTTTAGCCTCTGCATATTAAGAACATGATTTCTGACATTCCATTCATTACAGCAAAAGTTCATTATTTTAAATATCTGATCTCAGATGTTCATTATAATGCTTTGTTTCCTCTTCTGTTTCCCGAGAGGGAAGCAGTGTCCCTGCATCTGGCAAATGGGAAAGAGTTAAATAGATAAACTGTGACTCATCAAGCAACTCAGCCCTGGCCCCAGGCAGCAGGTGGTTCTTTTGATCTCTCACTAAACTCAGACTTTTACAGGAAACTGCCCTTGAGGAAGGCAGTTGAAGAGATTTGGCAGTTTTGTAAGCAGCAAACAGGTGAGCAAGATAATCCTTTTGCACTCCAGAGACCTTATAAAATAGCTGGAAACAGATGTATAGGGGGCCCCAAACATGGCCCAAACATGCAGTTTCTGTAAGGCACGTATTGTCCAATCATGAACCATAGAAGTATAGTTAATGATGTCTTACCTATGTCTTAAATCCCAAACTAAAAGAGAATGTGAGACCCTGCTTTTAGCAGGTTTTCATATGATATCAAAGAAAGCTCTGTCTCTTGGCAGAGTGCACTTCCTTTTGGAAGAGGACCTCTAACCCTGCAGAGCCTAGAGTAATGAGGATAGGAAATACAAAGATCCACTGTGGGGTCATTGGAAATGATAATAAGGCAGGGGGCACTCCTGTTTCTGCTTCTTGGTTCCCAGACCCATGAATTCTTCCTTCTGAAACACAGGGCCATATATATTTGTTACCTATATTGCATCTTGAAGAATGGCACCTTATCCTTGTAGAGGATTGCTTCCAAGCTTGTATCTCAACTCTTCCTTCAACCAGGACATTCCAGGGCTCTATCAGGCCAGTGGCTTCTGGCAGGTACGGTATGTGATATAACCAATGCATTACATGGTCATGGACCCACTCCACATGTCCTTCACTGTAGAATTAGTTCCTTGGTTGCATGCTGTGTTTTGTGGGATTCCATGTCTGTGGAATGGGCACCCTATGATCCCTGGATAGTGGTGCTGTTTGAGGCTCTGCAGATAATAAAGCAAACTCACACTCAGAATAGGTGTCTATATAGCAGGATTCTCGCACAGAGAGACAGGACACTGAGGCTTTCTTTGTCCAGGAAGCAACTTTATTCATCGTGCCAGCACGGGCTCAGTGGGTTTGTACCCTAAAAACTGAGCCCTGAGCACAGGGCAGTGTAGCCTTTTATGCAATTTCTATTTCTTTGTGTCCCTTATATGGTGATACATATAGTCTGATTGGGCACAGTCCAAGTTACAGAGTCATATCAGAGCTATGCATACATGTATAGAAGTTGATTGGGCCAAGTTGCCTTTCTTTGTTCTGAGAAGGCCTCCACCGCATTCCTTAGGGAGGGGCTTTACCACACCTACTCCTATGAGAGTGAATCACTGATCCTTGAAGAGGTATAATGTCAACTTACCACCAAGTGACCAGTTAGTCTCCTTGAGGATTAGTGCCATATAGGATGCAGAGTATTAATCTCTGAGGTTGGAATTTCAGAAATGGAAGTAGCTAGATTGGCCATGGTAACTGGGAATCATGCTTTGGACCCCAGTATTGCCTTCGTCTCTGCCACTGTGGGTATGCACCCATCTTATATGTTTCAGGGTGGTTAATGATAAAGGCTGACTCATGTCAACTGCTAAGTCATTTTGCCTATTGTTCAGTGCCTGTTCCAGGTTCTGATGGGCATCAACATGTAACCCAGAAATCTTCACACTTCATGCTCACAACTATAAATCTATTCATATGGATTTTTTTGTCCCTGATTTTCTGGTATCTTTTCCTTCTAGTCCCTGACCAGCCAATTGCCTTCTAGCAGTTGCAGTAATTTTGTTCTTCCAGCTTGTGTGCTGTCTATTGCTCTCTATTGCTCTGGGGACCCATCAGCCTATGACTATCAACAAGCTAAGTTTTGTGACTGCCTCTGGTACCATAGGCTCTGGCCTATAGAGCACAGCCACCACTGAAATTCTTAGTGATGCTGTTCCCTTTCTCACTAGCAAATTCCTGACAGCATTTGTAAATGAAGTGTCCTCTTGGCTCCTCCATGAAATATAATCCTCTGGTGGGTCATTTGGCCAAACGTGATGCAGAGGTGGCCTACCACTGCTTGGTAGGAGCTAGCACATCCCCCATGCAGGGAGACACCACAGAGAGCCTGTCTGCCATTGGGAGCACATGCTACCTAGATGAATGGTGCTGCTTCCCTCCAGTATACCTGTTTCCCTTAGCCTCTTTATCCCTTCTTCTGCTGCCTGCTGTGGCAACCCAAGCATTTCCACTTTCCTTAGCACAGGCTATCATTTTCTCCAGGCTTCTAGGGGTCACATTGCTTGCAAGTTTGCTCCTTTCCTGGAGTCCTTGCCAGAATGTTAAATCTCATGTCTCAAGAGAGTGGCCCAAATAATTTATTCTTGCTTATACAGTTTTATATTCCCTCTTCATGGATCAAAATCCAGCCACAGAGGTCTTTCTCTGGGCTGTCAGGACATGCTGACTAATACAGCATCTCTCTTATCAGTCCTAGTTTGTCACTCCAGATTATCCTGGAATTTATCCCTAGCTAGTAGTTTGGCAGTGAGGTGACAAGGTGGGGCTATTCCTGAAGGTGGCATATGCTGCCTGTGGCAGAGAGGCCTCTGCAGGGTCTTTCTGCATGGGGGATGTGCTAGCTCCTAACCAAGAGTGGTCATCTATCTCTGCAGGGAAGTCTGTACAGCCATAATCCTCAGGTGCTTTAACCCACATGCCCCCATATGGGTCCCAGGTTTTTTGCATAATAGACTAATCTTGATTAAGCATTTAAATGTTTCTGAAGCTTTGCAACTATTCAGCCCTAGGTTTCCTCCTCAGTTGTAGCTACTCTTTCAGTATGGGAGACAAGGTCCTCTTTGTAATCTACCCAAAAGATTTTCTGATTTTTATATTTTAGTCTTTAACTATTATCAGGTGCTGTCAATTTGTTCATTTTCCCTGTGCTGGACAATATAACTTAACAATAACTAATTCCACTGTCCTTTTTATGCACTGTTCCCTCCTTACCTTTCAAATGTCTAAATCTTACTGGCAAAGGCATTCCCCCCCACTGAGATGTGTTACCACATTACTACCAGTAAAGTCTTCAGTGGCTTTCCCACTACCTTGTGCCAGGGACTATCCATGGCCCACAACCACTTGGGATGTGCTCTTCTTTGTCAAATGAGAGGTGGATGGTCCAGTCCCCAAATCCTACCTTGCTGCCTGATTCCTCAGCCCAGTCTTGTCAGTTCATGTTCTCTGGATGTAGATACCAAGATGGAATTAGGAGTACAAAGGACTTAAGAGGGAGAGATACTTGTGAAAGATATAGGGTTGTGAGAGCAGGAGACTTTGGATGGCACCGTCAGTCTGAAAACCGTGAAGGGAGAGAAGAAAGAAAAGAGGAAAGGAGAGGAAGAGCCTGAGACCCAGCATAGCTCTGAGAATTTCAAAAGGCAGGGAAGGAACTAAAGCAAAGATTACCCTTAGAGGCATCCTGCCCTATCAGGAATGGCCCCACTCTAGAACCCCTGCTGGGTACAGTCACTGGCTGAGTGTGATGCAGGGAGCTCATGGCCTTGGCCTGAAGGATACCTTGAAGCCTAGAGGTGTATCTGCTGGAGATTGGCAGCTAACTACATGCTGTGCATCAGGGAGATCTGAATGGCATTCCTCCATGACTGCCTCCCTGCCCGCCCCCACCCCCCCCATCTTCTCTGTCTTTAGTATTCCCTATCTTAAGGGCAACAACTCCTATTCGTAGGTCAAAATCATGAACTCCACATTTATTCTTTTCTTTTTTTTTCTTTTTAAGTTTATTTATTTATTTTGAAAGAGAGTGGGGGGGGGGACAAGCAAGGGAGGGGAAAAGAGAGAGAAAGAGAGAGAGAGAATCCTAAGCAGGCTCCACACTGCCAGCACAGAGCCTGATGAGGGGCTTGAACCCTATTCTTTTCTTTTTTATATTCCCCACATTAAGTCTGTCATCATAACCTGTGACCAAACCTTCAAACCCTATCTAGAATCTGACCACCTCTCCTTACCTTCTCCACTCTCCTTGATGTGAAGAGACACAGGGAGAGGATGGCCATCTACAAGGCAGAGAACACTTGAAGCTACTAGGAGTTAAGAGACAGGCCTGGAACAGACCCTTGCCTAGGGCCTTCAGAGGGAGCATGGCCCTGCTAACACCTTGATTCCAGATTTCTGGCCTCCAGAACTGTGAGCCAACAAGTTCCTTTTGGTTAAGCCACCCAGTCTGTGGCAGCCCTAGGAAATGGATACAGATATCATCTTTCATTTGGATTACCACAAGAGCCTCCCTGTTGATCTGTTTGCTTTCACCCTCTTCCTACAGAGCAGTAAGGATCTTGTTTAATGTAAGTCAGACTATGTCACTCCTCAGATCAAAAATCATCCAGAGGATTTCTGTTTTAGAATAGAAGCCAGAGTGTTTACACAGGTCCAGATGACATGTGTCCCACCCCCTGCCCCTTTCTCTGACCTCCTTTTTTCTTGCCCACCCTGCTCTGCCTGCCTACCTTTAATCTTCAAGCAGGTCAAGCTTTTGCCCCCACAAGGGCCTTTGCATAAGCTGTCTCGAAATGCCCACATAGGCTTGTTCTCTTACTTTTTCCAAGGTGAGAGGAGGTGGAGGAAGCCTACTCTGACCATCCTGCTTAAAACCACAATCACTCCCCCTGTGTACCTGATCCCTTTTAACCTACCCTATTTTGTTCTTTTTCATAGTACTTATTACTTAATGTAGGATATAAATTATTATAATTATTCCTTATTATCTGTCTCCTTCCACTAGAATGTTAGGCTGTGAGGGGAAGGATTTTTGTTGTATTTTCTGATGTATCCCAAGAAATATAACAGTGCCTGGTTCCTAGAAGATGCTTAATGTTTGCTGGGTGAAGGAATTGGCTTTCCAGGATAGGAAACAGAATAGAATATTAAACTCTATAGCTTGCTAGCACAAAAATATCCCTTCCTAATTTAGCATCTGGTTTTAATCTTGTACCCAGAACTACCAATCTTTATTCACTTAAGAAATCTCAAAAACATTCTGTTGTCAGGCACTGGGTTGAAAAGGAACCAAGTTTGGTCTGTGTCTTTAAGAACTCTGAGTCTTGTGGCTGGAGGCAGGCAAATGCATGTCATAGATTTTCTTTTTGTCATCCCTCCCCCTTTTCCTATATAGAATTAAGGCAAGGGGTGCTTGGAGATATTGACAGGGCCAGATAGATTTATTGTGCTTCATTTAATCCAAGCAGGCTTTTTTTTTTTTTTTGATGGGAAGTTGAACCCTCTGTCAGGTATCATATGTAGATTTAAAATCTTCCCAACTCTACCCTGTATCTAACCAAACCGTATAGATTTCTCATGAAAAAGATGTCATTTTGTGACATGTGACAACATAATGATTAACTTATTGTGAAATGCAGTGATGTGTCTATTAACGAAAAATTATGGTCATTATGCATGTTTCTGACTAATCCTAACTACCTCCAGGTCATTTTCATGAAAACTTGTAAATAAAATGTGCTGCTGGCAGATTTATGCAAAAAGAAGACTTTAAATTGTCTTCATCTAAGGCTGCTGAATGCAGTGAAAGATAAAAATAAATTAGGTAGTAACCTATTCATAGTCTTATGTAAGAAAATAGGTATTTTTAGTCTTTTTTGACTTTAATTCTCTCAAACTACTTTTTGTGATCTGTCAAAATATATACCATTAAAAAATGGATCTATGTCTGAGAAGTTTTGAGTTTTGTTTAACTGAATTTAAAAAAATTTTTGTCTTTGATGTGACTTAGAAATCTTAAGTGCTGTCTCAAGGGAAAAACAGTACTTAAAAAAATTTTTTTTTTAATGTTTATTTTTTTGAAGGAGAGAGAGACAGAGTGTGAGTTGGGGCGGGGGGAGGGCAGACAGAGTGGGACACACAGAATCCGAAGCAGGCTCCAGGCTCTGAGCTGTCAGCACAGAGCCCAATGTGGGGCTCAAATCCACAAACTGCGAGATCATGACCTGAGCTGAAGTTGGACACTCAGCTGACTGAGCCACCCAGGCGCCCCAGGGAAAAACAGTATTTTGAGTGCATGTCTGTATTTCTATTGTCATGTCCTCATTTATTCAATGTTTGTTGAGTGCCTACTACATACATACTAGTCTAGATTTGAAAATGAATATTTTCTCTATTTTATGGAGATAAGAGTTCTCTGATATCTCCTGAACAGGGCAGAAATATAAGGAATTGTCCATTCTGTATTAATTGCAGTGACTTTGAGGGAAATAGTTGTATACCTCTTTTGGCTAAAAATTCTTCTGCAAGAGGGAAAAAGCCTTGTATGTAATTGGATGAAGATAAGAATAAACGTTGTCAGGAGTTCAGGGTTTAAGAAAAACACCTTTATTTCCACCTGTAAGTGACATTTATTGTTTGCTTTAAAATATCAATTTCTCCATTTTTATTAATCTCTAATTTTTCAAAAGAAGAATGGCTACTTTCTTCCTTAACGTGATAATTTTCATTGATGTTCTTTTCCTCTCTTCAAGATAGTTTTTCAAAATGTTTTCTTCATATATGATATTTTCTTCTCTTAACATTTTGTGACATTTCCACATGTATTTTCTATTTTCTTAGTAGCTTTTAAAAAGCTCTAAAAGCTCACCTCAACATTAACTTGAGTAAATCAAATTATTCTCAGATTATACCCTATTCCTTAGCCTTTTTTTTTTTTTTTTTTTTTTTTTTTTTTTTTGTCTTTGGCCTTTCTCTTCAAAGACATCATCTTATTGTTACTTTTCTTTCTTCTCTTTGCAATACTGTTGGCCTACCTCTGTTTTGAAATTTTTGGTCT
This sequence comes from Herpailurus yagouaroundi, assembly GCF_014898765.1. Classification (NCBI taxonomy): domain Eukaryota; kingdom Metazoa; phylum Chordata; class Mammalia; order Carnivora; family Felidae; genus Herpailurus; species Herpailurus yagouaroundi. The sequence goes on from NW_024412396.1 coordinate 10,919,751, forward strand.
CATTGATTTTCTGTATTTGAGAAATCTTTCAATAGATTTCAAAGAGCTGTTCAGTTCATATTACATGCTAAAATAAGATTCTTTACTCAGAAAACTTTCCTCTTTCACATTTCTGGATGTTTCTTTTATTTTAGTTCTATCTTGTTCTCCTTTGTCCTTTTTGTCTTCTTCTTGGAAGACACCAAATCTCCTTCTTTCTGAATTATCTTTGGTTTACTGACAGAGTGATTTCAAGACAAAATGTCAGAGATTTTCCCTTTTATTCTAGAAAGTTTCTCCCAACATGCTTTCTTTCAGGGCCTGTGGTAGGTTCATTTTTGTTTATCTTTGTGAGTAAACAGTCACTTCTGTGATTTTCCAATGTTTGCTTCCTCTTTTGGGGGTACTAGATGGCTCAGTCCATATTCTTATGTTAGACAGGCTCACTTATTTAAGTTCCACATTCAAGGGCTGCCTGGCTGGCTCAGTTGATAAAACATGTGACTCTTGATCCTAGGGTCGTGAGTTTGAGCCCTTCATTGGGCATAGAGATTACTTAAAAATTGAGTACCACATTCAAAATGTCAAAATCAGGTGGTCTTGGGTTGTTTACTTTTATTCCATTAATTTATCTGAATTAGACAACACACCTTCTTCCAGTTACACTTAATCTGTTAGGCTTCCTCAGATATTTATTTTTTTTTAAGTTTTTATTCAATTCCCAGTTAGTTAACATATAGTGTAATATTAGATTCAAGTTTACAATATAGTGATTCAACACTTCTGTACAACACCCAGTGCTCATTACAAGTACAGTCCTTGATCCCCATCATCTATTTAACCCATCCCCCCCACCCACCTCCCCTCTGTTAACTATCAGTTCTCTATAGTTAAGAGTCTGTTTCTTAACTTTGAGAGAGTTTGTCTCTCTTTTTTCCTTTGTTTGTTTTGTTTTTTAAGTTCTACATATAAGTGAAATATATGATATTTGTCTTTCTGTGCCCGACTTATTTCACTTAGCATAATACTCTCTAGCTCTATCCATGTCATTGCAAATGGTAAGATTTTATTCTTTTTATGGCCAAGTAATATCCATTCATCAGTAGATGGATACTTTGGCTGTTTCCATAATTTGGCTATTGTAGATAACGCTGCTATACACATCAGAGTGCATGTATCCCTTTGAATTAGTACTTTTGTGTTCTTTGGGTAAATACTAGTACAATTGCTGTATTACGGGGTAGTTATATTTTTAACTTTTTGAGGAACCTCAAACCTATTGTTTTCCTAAATGTTTAATTAGAAATTTCTCTTAAGGGGTGCCTGGGTGGCTCAGTTGGTTAAGCATCTGACTTTGGCTCAGGTCATGATCTCATGGGATGGCTAGCATAAAAAAGATAATAAAAAGTGTTAGTGTGGATATGGAGAAATTGTAGTTCTACACCCTGGTGGCAGGAATGTAAAATGATGCAGCCATTTGGAAAAATAGTCTCATAGTTCCTCAAAAATTTAAATATAGAGTTACCGTATAATTCAACAATTTCACATGTAGGCATATACCCAGATGTTCATAGCAACAGTATTTATAAGAACCAAAAGGTGGAAGCAATGCCACTGCCTTTCAACTGATGAATAGATAAATAAATAAATGTGGTATATCTTAAATGGAATATTATTTGGCCGTAAAAAGGAATGAAGTACTAATAATGCAATAACATGGACGAACCATGAAAGAGACAGACACAAAAGAACACATATTGCATGATTCCATTTATATTAAATGCTCACAATAGGTAAATCCAGAGAACAGAAGGCAGATTAGTGGCTGCCTAAGGGTGGCAGTTGGGGGTGGCGCAGGGATGGGGAATCACTGCTAATGGGTATGGGGCTTCTTTGTGGGATGATAAGAATATTTTAAAGCCTTCTGTGATAATAGTTGTACATATCTGAATATACTGAAAACCAATGAATTGTACATTTTAAATGGGCAAATTGTGTGGTAAATGAATTATATATCAAATCTGTTATGAAAGTAAACGTAATTTAAAAATGGATTGACTTTCCGGTGATCAATAACACTTCTTCATGAAATGTTTATTTATAAGAAATGTTCTTGTGTTGTCTTGACCTACATTTTTCCCCTTCTTCTCAGAAGTCAGTCTTATTCTTCTGATAATTGCATTTTGTCATGATAGAATCTGTTCTGCTTCCTGTAAGTTTCAAAATAAATCCAGATTGTGCTTTCTTCTTATGAGGGATAAAGCTAAGTCTTTACCATTTTGAAACAGTAAATGTTGTAAGTTTAGGTCGTTCAGTTTTACAGTGCACAGTTAAATTTATGATTTTTAACTACGCATCTCAAATATATACAAAAATAGGATAGTTTAATGAAACCCAGCATTCCCATCACTTAGTTTCAGTAATTACCAATTCACAGACAATCTTATTTCATGTAGACTCTACCTACTTCCATCCCTGCCATCTCAGTAATTATTTTGAAACAAATCTTACATATTTATTTCATCTGTAAAGATTTCCACATTAAGCTTTTTTTAAAGAAAATAAACATAACACCAATATCATACCTAAAACTAGTTATAGTAACAATAATTAATAAAATTAAAAATAGTAGTCAATACTGTCTAATATCTCATGTTCACATATTTCCTTGACTGATTATATATAGCACTTTGTTACAATCAGGATCCAAATAAAGTTTAATCATTGCAGTTAGATTTCTTAAATTTCTTTTAATTTATGGCTTTACTTTCTTTTTCCGTTTCAATCTTCTTTGTTGTTGAAGTAATCGGGAGTTTCCCACAGTCTTTATTTTGCTGATTGCCTTTTTATGGTGTTGATAAATGTGTCTCTCTGCACCCTGTTTTTCCTATAAATTCAGGGTTAAATTTAGTGGTTGATCAGATTAAATACTTGATAGGTTGTTGTGTTGAGTACTCTACTAGGAGGTACATAATGGCTGGTATTCTCCCTGTGGAGAGGTTAGCAACCACTGATGATTATTTTCTAGATACATTAATTCATAAAGCATTCCAAAGGGGGATATTCTATTTTTACTTCTTCCTTTATTAGTTGGAATACTTCCATCTTACAGAAAATCTTTCCCTCAGCAACCACTAGGGTTCTCTGAGGTTTGGTTCATAAAGGAAAGGTGGGAAAGGTGCTTGATTTTTTTTCCCTTTGTAGGAAGTGGTTCCCTAGCATGCTCCAGTGATGACTAGTGCTTTTTATTATCATTGTAAACTTAAGGATTTTTTTTTTTTTAATGTTTATTTTTGAGACAGAGAGAGACAGAGAATGAACGGGGGAGGGTCAGAGAGAGAGGGAGACACAGAATCCGAAGCAGGCTCCAGGCTCTGAGCTGTCAGCACAGAGCCCGACGCGGGGCTTGAACTCACAGACCGTGAGATCATGACCTGAGCCGAAGTCGGACGCTTAACCGACTGAGCCACCCAGGTGCCCCTGTAAACTTATGGATTTAAACACATGTGATATATTTAATCCATTGCAGGTATTTTCCTTATTGGCACCTAATATTTTCCATTATTTGGCCAGTGGGAGCATTCAAGTTGGCTCCTGGGTCCTCTAGATGCAACTCTGATAGTGTTTGATGACTTCTTTTTGGTCATAACAGACTGTTCCAGGCTCATCTTTTACATTTCCTGCTCTAGAACTGATTCTGCCATTTCTCCAGAAGCCCTGAGGTATTTTAGAGATAACTACCAGAGTACTACAGGTGCATAGTGTTTCCACTTTGATCATTATTTCTAGGTGTTTTCAATGGACAGATACAGGAAATATTTAAGATAAAATAAAATTTGAATTAATACTGATACTTCTGATTTTAAAATTTGGGTTTTTACTTAATTTAATTGATCTTACATCCAGGCCTCCTTTCTCCTACATCAAGATCTTGGTCCTTAACGCCATTGTAATTACTCATTTCCCTTGTTCCACACTAAGCACACCTAAGCAATATGATTAATTTGCAGCTGTTTTTATCAGAAGTGTATATTGCCAAAAGAATGACCAGACACATTATTGTGTTTTAAAGTCACTTGGAATGATTTGTTGTGGTGGTTATACAATCAACTGGACATACATTCAAGTCTTCTGGCTTTTTATTATTAAAGATTTTATATACTTCTTTTTATTAAAGTATAATTTATATACTGCAAAATCCATCCTTTTTAAAAAAATCCTCTTTATTAATGTATAGTTCTGCATATTTTGACAAAAGAGTACAATCTTGTACCCTGCACTAAAACTGAGATAAAGAACAGTTCCATCACACCCCACAATTGCCCTGAACATTCCTAGCAACCCCAGATTTGTTTTCTGTACCTGTGGTTTTGCTTTTATCCAGAATGTCATATAAATGGAATCATACAGTATAACAGCTTTTTGAGTATGGACTCTTAGCCTAAGCTTAAAAGGATTGCTTTTTAAAATTTAATTTTGTTTTATAATGATATAAAATATTTACACGATTCTACAGTCAAATCAACAAAAGTATATGAAAAGAAATCCAGCTTCTATCTTTGTCCTCTCCACTTTATTTCTTTCCTCCTGCTATAGATACCCATTTTCTGTTTTTTGTTTTGTTTTGTTTTTTAAGATTTGAATTTAAAGTAATCTCCATACCCAATGTAGGGCTCACATGCACAACCCTGAGATCAAGAGTTGCACACTCCATTGACTGAGCCAGCCAGGCTCTCCCCCCCCCCCACTCCTGTTTTGATATCTATCTATTTCATATCTTCCTTTCCTGTCTTAAACAGTTAACATAGTATGCACACTTTCTCAGGTGGTATAATTTAAATTACTTTTAGAAAGTCAGAATTAAAAGGGCCTAAGCATAATATATTTGGTTAACCTATAGTGTTATTTATTTTTTAATGTTTATTTTTGAGAGAGAGCATGTGTGCAGGGGAGGTGCAGAGAGAGAGGCGGATAGAGGAGTTGAAGCGGGCTCCATGCTGACAGCAGAGAGCCCTATGCAGGGCTTGAACTCATGAACCATGAGATCGTGACCTGAGCTAAAGTCAAGTCACTTACCCACTGAGTCACCCAGGTGCCCCTGATTAACCCATAGTTTAAATAGTAACTGTAGGTTTGATAAAAAGGAGTAAATCACCCCCTTTCTTATTCTTCCCTCCTTTTCTTATTTTCAGATGTTATGAAATGGTGGTGGCAATGTATCCACTGTTAAGGACTGGCAGGATGGTGTTTGTCCTGTAGTTTAGGGTTGGCTAGGATTTCCTGAGTCCTCAGTGTCAAAGTGGGTGTTATGCAAGTTTATATTACAAAGAATAGCGATTATTATCCAGTAACTACTTGTGCAGGTCAAATGCGATATATGGGAGACAAGATTAGGAATAAGCCAGACGCTTTCCTGACCTCAGGATCTTGCAGTTCTCTGAGAAAGGAAGAGAAAAAGGTGAGGAATGTCTGTAAGAGATGTGAGAAGGTGGGGTTTCCTATTTGCTGGTGCAACAGCCACAGCTTTCCACAAGAGTAGCCAGACTAGGCAGCCACTTATGTTAAGTCCCCCTTTACCTTAAAATATCTCCTTCCCAATCTGAGGACTGAAATGTTCATTTCTGCAGAATTCATTCCTTTGGGTTACCATTATTCTCAGAAACACTTGTTTAAATGTATAAGGTAGGGGTGGCACATTAATTTATTAGATCTCATTCCATTCTTGTCCAATGCCTTTCTAGAAGATAGAAGGCCCCCAAGGAGTATTAATAAGAAAGGGTTGGAAAGGACAGTTAGGGGTTAGATTGTAGCTATAATGGGTGCACCTGGGTGGCTCAGTTGTTAAGCTTACGACTCTTGATTTCAGCTCCCATGATGATCTCACAGTTTGTGAGTTTCAGCCACTGCATCGGGCTGGCTCTCCACTCTCAGTGCAGAGCCCGCTTCTGACCTCTGTCTCCCTCTCTATCTGCCCCTCCCCTGCTTGCATGCACTCTCTCTCTCTCTCAAAAATAAATAAGACATTAAAAAAAAAGATTGTAGCTCTAATGAAGCTTAGAAAGATAATATACAGAATGGCAGATAATCAAAATGCTCTCCATAGGTTGGGAGGATGGGCCTATTTCAACAGGATGAAATAATATATGGATAAAAGTAACATTTGGAATTCTTCATCACAGAGCTAAACACACACACACACACCTGGCCCCAGAGTTGGAGAAGCTAAAGCAAGATCCAGGGGAAAGTAGAGCAAGTTTTAGGCCCAGCTCCTGCCTAATGATAATGAGTTGAGCCAGCAAAGATAAATAGTCTGTGGGAGCTACAGATTGCTGCTGATGATTTCTGCCCACCAAATCTCCCACAGGAATCTTTCCTATGGCCAGCCCTAATTGGGAATATATAGGAAAGGGAATTCTGGAAAGTGTAGTTCAGTTTAGCCAAGTTGTGCATGGGTATATAGTATAGTGATTTTTTGGTGGCATGTAAGACTCCAGTTAAAATTAGCTAAGGAAAAAATAACTTTCAAGATAACAAGGGTTACTCAAGTAACCCAGAGCAAGAGTGTAGCTAGGCCTTTGGAGGGCCTAGAATCAGTCATGGCACACTATCTTGATGCTTTTGTTGCTACCTCTTCGTGTGGCTGCTTCATTCTGTCCATAGACCTATTTCCTCTGCCCCTTTGATCATAAGATGGACAGCCCACATGTCCAAAGGCTGTTTTCATTGTAACTGGATGAGGCATCACAATAGACTAAGCCAGTCTGTCTCTTTCCATTCTTCCTTTGCCACTATTTCAGTTCAAATATTAGCAAATGAGGGGTGCCTAGGTCGCTTAGTCAGCTAAGTGTCTGACTCTTGATTTTGGCTCAGGTCATGATCTCACAGTTCATGGGATTGAGCCCCACATTGGGCTCTGTACTGACAATGCAGAGCCTGCTTGGGATTCTCTTTCTCTCTCTCTCTCTGTCCTTCCCTGCTCATGATTGCATGCATTCTCTCTCTCTCAAAATAAATAAATAAACAAATATTAAGAAATGAATTCTAACTGGTCCAGCTTAGACCTCATGTCTATCCTTGGTTCCATCAGGGGAACAGAGTCACACTCTACAAAATGGCTCTGGAACCAAGACCTGACACTGTGAGGGGAAGTGGAAACCAAGGAGAATTCATTCAATGAGTTTCTAGAATTTGTTCATTAGTTAAATTTGTTCTAGAATTTGTTCCTCAGCAAGCTGTGACACCATGGGAGTTGCCTAGAGTTTCCTGTAGTTCTGAATAGTGCAAGATGTCTTTGTTTTTCCACCTTTCAGTCTTTTCTCCTTTCCCCCTTGCAGTGCTCAGAGGTCTGATGCCCCAGTACCTCCAAGCCTAAGGAAAGCAGTCAATGTATGACCTCCTCACTCTTACTCTGAACTAGACTATCTCTGTTTTTAGAGAGAAATAGGAGAGGGCAATGTAGTATTTCATCTAAGGGAATTAAGCATAATTTCTTGACCCAAAACAACAACAGCAAAACCTAACCAACCAACCAACCCACCCCCAAAAGCCTTTGTAGTAGCCACTTATTTTGATTCTGAGGTAGACAAGCCTTGGATTTCAGAGAAACCAAAAAGGCAGAGCAAGCTTGGAGGCTGAGCCAGCCAAGAAACCAGCATTGTCATTTGGTTTAGGCCAGATGGCAGTGTTGAAAAGGCTCCTAGCATTGGGGCAAATACAAAGATACTATTCAACCTCATCACCACCAAGACTACTTGTTAGGCAACTCATTGTTTTATCTTTAAGAGAGGATTGCACAGAATGAATAGCTAGAAAGGATGTGACCACTGTTTTGAAACCACCTGTGGAGCAATAAATTCTGTTGCTTTCTGTGAATTGTGAAACACTAGAGTGAGAATAATCAGTTGCACTGCCTGGATGTTAAGTACTTATTCGTGATAATTGGGCTGATAGTGTTTTCAGGCCAGAAATACCTATCAAAGCATTGCCAACATAGGGAAGCTGTGGAGGGATGAATTTTGCAGTCTGTGACCTATGCCTCCAAGCCTACCTCACTCAGTCATTCAACAAATATTTATTGAGTGCTGACTATAGGGTAGGTACCATGCTACTCTCCAAAAACTCTCACTTAAAAAGTCAATAGAGAGGCACCTGTGTGGTTCATTCAGTTAAGTGACCAACTCTTGATTTAGACTCAAGTCATGATCTCACGGTTGTGATTCTTTGGTGTTGGGCTCTGCACTGGGCATGGAGCCTGCTTGGGATTCTATCTCTCCCTCTGCACATCCCCCACATCTACTCTCATCTGCTCTTTTTCTCTATCTCAAAAACAAGAAACAAAAACCAAAAAATCAATAGGTCCTTAGATTTAGAAGGGATTTTGTTGTTTTAAATGTTTATTTTGAGAGGGAGCGAGTGCAGGGCAGAGAGAGAAAGAGGGAGAGAGTCTCAAGCAGGCTCTGGGCTGACAATGCAGAGGCTGATGTGGAATTTGATCTCATGATCATTAGATCATGACCTGAACTGAAATCAAGAATTGGATACTTAGCTGACTGAGCCACCCAGGTGCCCCTAGAAGGGATTTTAGAAGAGAATTGAGACCCACTCTAGCTAGGAATGTCCTTCAATGACATCAAGTGTTCTTATTCAAAGGCAGCACCTTCCAACAGTGGTCATCTCTGAATGGAAAAAACTCTTCCATATATTGTGATGAAACCTCATTCCTCTATTTCTACCTATTGGTCTAATCTATACCATGGAGAACACAGTCTTATTCCCACTTACACATGACAACTGCATAAAGGTTTGCAGATATTATCACTTTCCTTTAGGTCTCCTCCAAGGTGAGCATCCTCAGGGCTCTTGGCTGTTCTTGTGCTGTCACATGGGCACTCTAGTTGCAGATGTTCCTCTTCAAACGTGATGCTCGGAATTGGACATAATGATATATAAGTGCAGAGCTTAGTGGCTGTGTTATACTTGGATACTAATGTAGTCCACATTGACTTGAGTAATTATTTTGAACATAGTAAGTTTGGATCAACTAAGACTCCAGGGGGAAGCCAGATCTCTTTTACCTTCTACTCCTGCCATTGATTTCTTGAATTCAGGTATATCAGCATTATAATCAAAGTGCTGTATTAGTTTCTTATCATTTCTGAAACAAATTAGTACAAATCTAGTGGCTTAAAACAACACAAATCTATTGTCTTACAGTTCTGTAGGTGAGACAGCTCATATGGATCTCTCTGCCTAAAAACCATATGTCATCAGGGTTTTGTTCCTTTCTGGAGGTTCTAGGGGAGAATCTATTTCCCTACCTCTCTGGCAACCAGAGGCTACCCACATTTCTGGGCTTGTGACTTCCTTTCTCCATCTTCTAAACCAGTAATATCGCATCTCTCTGTGCCTTTCTTCTCTAGTATGACTCATCTCTTCAGCCTTTCTCTTTTATTTTTAACGACTCTTGTGATTACACTGCCCCCAGCCCCTCCCTGGATAAACCAGGGTAATCTTTCTGTTTTAAGGTCAACTGATTAGTAATCTTAACTCTAGGCTAGAAAGGAGGGCTTCTCTTCTTTATGTTCCCTTTTAAGGAGAGGGAAAAATTTCCTAAAGCCTCCTTGCCTGCAATAGACATCCCCAATCATCTTAGTGGCTAGAATTGTGTCACTTGCCCATTCCTAACCTAACCATTGGCAAGAGAAAGAAGTGACCATGATTGGCTTTGGCTAATCAAAATGTTTTCCATGAGGCTGAGGAGGGCCCAGCATCCCAGGAGGAGGCAGGTAGACCACTGACACCTGAATCAATTGAGCTTCTGGTAATAAGAAAGACATGGAATATTGCTTTTGGGTATAATTTATTCTATAATTTCACCCTGATAAGGCCTAATAACCTGAAGGAGAGAGAGGGTAAGAGCATGAGAGCATGAGAAAGGTATTTTAAAATTATTTTTGCTTTTTTCTCTCCCACTTTGAAAAGAGCAAAGAGATTTGAGATATCTAGAGAAAAGAAAGGAAAGTATCAATATATTTTAAGTATATGGGTGTTAGGTTTCAGAGAAATATATATATTATATAAATATTTCGATTATATAAACATATATGGATATATATAAACCCCTAGTTCTCACAGTTAGGTAAGGTCACATCCATGTAACAATTTCCTTGATATACATGTATATACGTATGTATAGATACACACATCCACACACAAAGGGATGTGTTACAGGAATGTGACCTTATGTAATTTTGGGAGCTGGTCAGGCAGTCTTTGAAAGGCTGTCATCTTCACATGTGATGCTGGAATGTGTGGACACAGGTCAGGCAGGGAAGCGAACATGCCCCTAAAGTGCTAAGTGCAGAAGAACAAGAATGAGCTGGAACCACAAGCACAAGCAGGATCCCACAAGGATGGACTGAAATCTCAAAAATTCTTGTCTCTGGTCTTTCTTTAAAGTTGAGTGAATCTTATTCGGATTCTAGTATTTAATTTACTCAAGATTTATTGCTATTCCTGGATTTTCCTCCCTATATTTGAACTTTTCCAGTTTAGGGACACTGGCAAATTTAAACATTAGAATTGGTGATGTCCCTTGATTAGGGGCCTTTACTTTAAGGGCTCCACTTTCTGTCAGCAGAATAAGGAAAAGGGAAAGGGCTAGTTTAACAATTGGTATTTCATGTATCCTTTTGTTTACTTTCCTTTGCTGTGCTGTCTAAGGCTTATGAGTGATTTACAAACTCCTGAGACATTTGTTTCTCTTTAATAAACAGGAGTCATATATTATCCTTTAATAATCCTCCTTACATTCCATTTTAGGTTTGGCATTGCTTTCTGGTCACTAGATTTTTTTTTTTTTTTTTTAAGTAAACTCTACTCCCAACATGGGGCTCAAACTCACAACCCGGAGATCAACAGTCACATGATCTATGGACTGAGTCAGCCAGTCACCCCTTTGGTCACTAAATTGAAAGATGATCGGATACAAAACTCCTTCTGTCTAAATTCTCTTGGTTAATAAATGCCAATTATAGTGTTTAAGGTGAAGTGGCTATATCCTTAACTCAGAGTAATGGTCTCATAAGGCAAATATTAGCAAAAGAAATTTTAAATCATGCTTTTTGGCATTATTATTTTTCAAAATATTTATTTATTTTTGAGAGAGAGCGAGCATGAGCAAGGGACGGTAGAGAGAGAAGGGGGCAGAGGATCTGAAGAGGGCTCATTGCTGACAGCAGAAAGCCCAACATGGGGCTTGAACCCACAAACCATGAGATCATAGCCTGATTTGAAGTTGGCCACTCAGCTGACTGAGCCACCCAGGGGCCTCAACTTTTTGGCATTATTAACTGCAGTCATTTGTTTATTAATAGTGTCATGTACATCTTAGAAACATTTGTGCATAAATCACTCATGTTTGAATTAAAGGGAAGCGGATTAAATTTATTGAATGCCCAGAATTTATGTGCTGCATGCTGGGTGTCCTCAAATCACTAATTCACATTATAACCCTATGGGGAGTAGCTTTCCAATTTACAGTGAAGGAAACCATGCCTTAGAGTTGTCACTCATTTGTTTCCTCAACTTTGCACAGTGGAGCCAGGATTTAAATATGGTTCTATGTGATTCCAAAGCCCATTATTTTTGTTGTTGCCATTTAATTAAAAAAAATTAAGACTGGTCCTAGTAAGATTGGGTTTCCTTAGTAGTGTTTGTTATAGATACACTATAAGATAATGCACTTGATGACACTGACTTGAAGTAAAATGGTAGGGTGTATGTGTATGCTCATACACATATGCTCATGTACACTCACACTCACACACTTTCCTGTTAGGAAGAGGGATTATCTAATATGACTCTACATTCAAAATATGAATTCTACATTAAATAGGCATGTTGGTAGGATGGTACTTTTTTTCTTTTAAAGGGAATTTTTGGGGTGCCTGGGTGGCGCAGTCGGTTAAGCGTCCAACTTCAACCAGGTCACGATCTCACGGTCCGTGAGTTCAAGCCCCACATCGGGCTCTGGGCTGATGGCTCAGAGCCTGGAGCCTGTTTCCGATTCTGTGTCTCCCTCTCTCTCTGCCCCTCCCCCATTCATGCTCTGTCTCTCTCTGTCCCAAAAATAAATAAACGTTGAAAAAAAAATTAAAAAAAAAATAAAGGGAATTATTAGTAAGGTGTATATTTATATATGTAACTATAATATTCATATTTTAAATTTAACTATTGTAATAAACCATGATTATCAGCATTCTTGTATAATTCTTTTTTTTTAAGCTTGTTTATTTATTGTGAGAGACAGAGAAAGCTGGGGAGAGACAGAGAGAGGAAGAGAGAGAATCCTAAGCAAGCTCTGGCTGTCATCCCAGAGCTTGATGTGGAGCTCGATCTCACAAACTATGAGATCATGACTTGAGCCGAAATCAAGAGTTGGATGCTTAACCAAGTGAACCATCCATGAACCCCTCTTGTATAATTCTTATATCACCTACAAGAAGCGACTTAATTCTTTGTATCATATTTCTAATTTGAAAATGAAGAAAAGAATTGACTACCCAAATCATCTTATTCAAAACCAGTTTATCCATTCTTGGAAGTTTCCTTTCCTTATCTTTCTCTTTGACTTTTTGTTTTATTATCTTCAATTAATACAGAGTTTTAATACATTTAGGCATTCTTAATTTATTTTTAAAAATTTATATCCAAATTAGTTAGCCTATAGTGAAACAGTGATTTCAGGAGTAGATTCCTTAATGCCCTTTACCCATTTAGCCCATCCCCCCTCCCACAACCCCTCCCATAACCCTCAGTTTGTTCTCCATATTTATGAGTCTCTTCTGTTTTGTCCCCCTCCCTGTTTTTATATTATTTTTGTTTCCCTTCCCTTATGTTCATCTGTTTTATCTTTTAAAGTCCTTATATGAATGAAGTCATATGATTTTTATCTTTTTCTGACTAATTTCACTTAGCATAATACCCTCCAGTTCCATCCATGTAGTCGCAAATGGCAAGATTTCATTCTTTTTGATTGCTGAGTAATACTCCATTGTGTATATATACCACATCTTCTTTATCCATTCATCCATCGATGGACATTTGGACGCTTTCCATACTTTGGCTATTGTTGATAGTGCTGCTATAAACATGGGGGTGCATGTGTCTCTTCGAAACAGCACACCTGTATCCCGTGGATAAATGCCTAGTAGTGCAGTTGCTGGGTCGTAGGGTGGTTCTATTTTTAGTTTTTTGAGGAACTTCCGTACAGTTTTCAAAGGTAGCTGCACCAGCTTGCACTCCCACCAACAATGCAGAAGAGATCCTCTTTCTCCGCATCCTCCCCAGCATCTGTGGTTGCCTGAGTTGTTCATGTTAGCCATTCTGACAGGTGTGAGGTGGTATCTCATTGTGGTTTTGATTTGTATTTCCCTGATGATGAATGATGTGGAGCATTTTTTCATGTGTCAGTAGCCACCTGGATGTCTTCTTTGGAGAAGTGTCTATTCATGTCTTTTGCCCATTTCTTCACTGGATTATTTGTTTTTTGGGTGTTGAGTTTGATAAATTCTTTATAGATTTTGGATACTAACCCTTTATCTGATATGTCATTTGCAGATATCTTCTCCCATTCCGTCAGTTGCCTTTTCGTTTTGCTGATTGTTTCCTTCACTGTGCAGAAGCTTTTTATTTTGATGAGGTCCCAGTAGTTCATTTTTGCTTTTGTTTCCCTTGCCTCCGGAGATGTGTTGAGTAAGAAGTTGCTGCGGCCAAGATCAAAGAGGTTTTTGCCTGCTTTCTCCTCTAGGATTTTGATGGCTTCCTGTCTTACATTGAGGTCTTTCATCCATTTTGAGTTTCTTTTTGTGTATGGTATAAGAAAGTGGTCCAGCTTCATTCTTCTGCATGTCATTGTCCAGTTTTCCCAGCATCATTTGCTGAAGAGACTGTCTTCATTCCATAGGATATTCTTTCCTTCTTTGTCAAAGATTAGTTGGCCATATGTTTGTGGGTCCATTTCTGGGTTCTCTATTCTGTCCATTGATCTGAGTGTCTGTTCTTGTGCCAGTACCACACTGTCTTGATGATTACAGCTTTGTAGTATAGCTTGAAGTCTGGGATTGTGATGCCTCCTGCTTTGGTTTTCTTTTTCAAGATTTCTTTGGCTATTTGGGGTCTTTTCTGGTTCCATACAAATTTTAGGATTATTTGTTCTAGCTCTGTGAAGAATGCTCGTGTTACTTTGATAGGGATTGCATTGAATATGTAGATTGCTTTGTGTAGTATCGACATTTTAACAATATTTGTTCTTCCAATCCAGGAGCATAGAATATTTTTCCATTTTTTTGTGTCTTCTTCAATTTCTTTCATAAGCTTTCTATAGTTTTTAGTATATAGATTTTTTACCTCTTTGGTTAGATTTATTCCTAGGTATTTTATGGTGTTTGGTGGAATTTTAAATGGGATTGATTCCTTGATTTCTCTTTCTATCACTTCATTGTTGGTGTTTAGGAATGCAACCAATTTCTGTGCATTGATTTTATATCCTGCAATTTTGCTGAATTCACGAATCAATTCTAGTAGTTTTTTTGTGGAATCTTTTGGGTTTTCCATATACAGTATCATGACATCTGTGAAGAGTGAAAGTTTGACCTTCTCCAGGCCAATTTGGATGCCTTTTATTTCTTTGTGTTGTCTGATTGCAGAAGCTAAGACTTCCAATACTATGTTAAATAACAGTGGCGAGAGTGGACATCCCTGTCTTGTTCCTGACCTTAGGGGGAAAGCTCTCAGTTTTTCCCCATTGAGGATGATATTAGTGTTGGGTCGTTCATATATGGCTTTTATGATCTCGAGGTGTGCTCCTTCTTTTTTTTTTTTTTTTTTATTTATATATGAAATTTATTGTCAAATTGGTTTCCATACAACACCCAGTGCTCATCCCAAAAGGTGCCCTCCTCAATACCCGTCACCCACCCTCTCCTCCCTCCCACCCCCCATCAACCCTCAGTTTGCTCTCAGTTCTCAACAGTCTCTTATGCTTTCGCTCTCTCCCACTCTAACCTCTTTTTTTTTTTTTTCCTTCCCCTCCCCCATGGGTTCCTGTTAAGTTTCTCAGGATCCACATAAGAGTGAAACCATATGGTATCTGTCTTTCTCTGTATGGCTTATTTCACTTAGCATCACACTCTCCAGTTCCATCCACGTTGCTACAAAAGGCCATAGTTCATTTTTTCTCATTGCCACGTAGTATTCCATAGTGTATATAAACCACAATTTCTTTATCCATTCATCAGTTGATGGACATTTAGGCTCTTTCCATAATTTGGCTATTGTTGAGAGTGCTGCTATGAACATTGGGGTACAAGTGCCCCTATGCATCAGTACTCCTGTGTCCCTTGGATAAATTCCTAGCAGTGCTATTGCTGGGTCATAGGATAGGTCTATTTTTAATTTTCTGAGGAACCTCCACACTGCTTTCCAGAGCGGCTGCACCAATTTGCATTCCCACCAACAGTGCAAGAGGGTTCCTGTTTCTCCACATCCTCTCCAGCATCTATAGTCTCCCGATTTGTTCATTTTGGCCACTCTGACTGGCGTGAGGTGATATCTGAGTGTGGTTTTGATTTGTATTTCCCTGATAAGGAGCGACGCTGAACATCTTTTCATGTGCCTGTTGGCCATCCGGATGTCTTCTTTAGAGAAGTGTCTATTCATGTTTTCTGCCCATTTCTTCACTGGGTTATTTGCTTTTCGGGTGTGGAGTTTGGTGAGCTCTTTATAGATTTTGGAGACTAGCCCTTTGTCCGATATGTCATTTGCAAATATCTTTTCCCATTCTGTTGGTTGCCTTTTAGTTTTGTTGGTTGTTTCCTTTGCTGTGCAGAAGCTTTTTATCTTCATAAGGTCCCAGTAATTCACTTTTGCTTTTAATTCCCTTGCCTTTGGGGATGTGTCGAGTAAGAGATTGCTACGGCTGAGGTCAGAGAGGTCTTTTCCTGCTTTCTCCTCTAAGGTTTTGATGGTTTCCTGTCTCACATTCAGGTCCTTGATCCATTTTGAGTTTATTTTTGTGAATGGTGTGAGAAAGTGGTCTAGTTTCAACCTTCTGCATGTTGCTGTCCAGTTCTCCCAGCACCATTTGTTAAAGAGACTGTCTTTTTTCCATTGGATGTTCTTTCCTGCTTTGTCAAAGATGAGTTGGCCATACGTTTGTGGGTCTAGTTCTGGGGTTTCTATTCTATTCCATTGGTCTATGTGTCTGTTTTTGTGCCAATACCATGCTGTCTTGATGATGACAGCTTTGTAGTAGAGGCTAAAGTCTGGGATTGTGATGCCTCCTGCTTTGGTCTTCTTCTTCAAAATTACTTTGGCTATTCGGGGCCTTTTGTGGTTCCATATGAATTTTAGGATTGCTTGTTCTAGTTTCGAGAAGAATGCTGGTGCAATTTTGATTGGGATTGCATTGAATGTGTAGATAGCTTTGGGTAGTATTGACATTTTGACAATATTTATTCTTCCAATCCATGAGCAGGGAATGTCTTTCCATTTCTTTAAATCTTCTTCAATTACCTTCATAAGCTTTCTATAGTTTTCAGCATACAGATCCTTTACATCTTTGGTTAGATTTATCCCTAGGTATTTTATGCTTCTTGGTGCAATTGTGAACGGGATCAGTTTCTTTATTTGTCTTTCTGTTGCTTCATTGTTAGTGTATAAGAATGCAACTGATTTCTGTACATTGATTTTGTATCCTGCAACTTTGCTGAATTCATGGATCAGTTCTAGCAGACTTTTGGTGGAGTCTGTCGGATTTTCCATGTATAATATCATGTCATCTGCAAAAAGCGAAAGCTTGACTTCATCTTTGCCAATTTTGATGCCTTTGATTTCCTTTTGTTGTCTGATTGCTGATGCTAGAACTTCCAGCACTATGTTAAACAACAGCGGTGAGAGTGGGCATCCCTGTCGTGTTCCTGATCTCAGGGAAAAAGCTCTCAGTTTTTCCCCGTTGAGGATGATGTTAGCTGTGGGCTTTTCATAAATGGCTTTTATGATCTTTAGGTATGTTCCTTCTATCCCGACTTTCTCAAGGGTTTTTATTAAGAAAGGGTGCTGGATTTTGTCAAAGGCCTTTTCTGCATCGATTGACAGGATCATATGGTTCTTCTCTTTTTTTTTTTGTTAATGTGATGTATCACGTTGATTGATTTGCGAATGTTGAACCAGCCCTGCATCCCAGGAATGAATCCCACTTGATCATGGTGAACAATTCTTTTTATATGCCGTTGAATTCTATTTGCTAGTATCTTATTGAGAATTTTGGCATCCGTATTCATTAGGGATATTGGCCTGTAGTTCTCTTTTTTGACTGGGTCTCTGTCTGGTTTAGGAATCAAAGTAATACTGGCTTCATAGAATGAGTCTGGAAGTTTTCCTTCCCTTTCTATTTCTTGGAATAGCTTGAGAAGGATAGGTATTATCTCTGCTTTAAACGTCTGGTAGAACTCCCCTGGGAAGCCATCTGGTCCTGGACTCTTATTTGTTGGGAGATTTTTGATAACCGATTCAATTTCTTCGCTGGTGATGGGTCTGTTCAAGCTTTCTATTTCCTCCTGATTGAGTTTTGGAAGAGTGTGGGTGTTCAGGAATTTGTCCATTTCTTCCAGGTTGTCCAATTTGTTGCCATATAATTTTTTATAGTATTCCCTGATAATTGTTTGTATCTCTGAGGGATTGGTTGTAATCATTCCATTTTCATTCATGATTTTATCTATTTGGGTCATCTCCCGTTTCTTTTTGAGAAGCCTGGCTAGAGGTTTGTCAATTTTGTTTATTTTTTCAAAAAACCAACTCTTGGTTTCGTTGATCTGCTCTACAGTTTTTTTAGATTCTATATTGTTTATTTCTGCTCTGATCTTTATTATTTCTCTTCTTCTGCTGGGTTTAGGCTGCCTTTGCTGTTCTGCTTCTATTTCCTTTAGGTGTGCTGTTAGATTTTGTATTTGGGATTTTTCTTGTTTCTGGAGATAGGCCTGGATTGCAATGTATTTTCCTCTCAGGACTGCCTTCGCTGCGTCCCAAAGCGTTTGGATTGTTGTATTTTCATTTTCGTTTGTTTCCATATATTTTTTAATTTCTTCTCGAATTGCCTGGTTGACCCACTCATTCGTTAGTAGGGTGTTCTTTAACCTCCATGCTTTTGGAGGTTTTCCAGACTTTTTTCTGTGGTTGATTTCAAGCTTCATAGCATTGTGGTCTGAAAGTATGCATGGTATGATTTCAATTCTTGTAAACTTATGAAGGGCTGTTTTGTGACCCAGTATATGATCTATCTTGGAGAATGTTCCATGTGCACTCGAGAAGAAAGTATATTCTGTTGCTTTGGGATGCAGAGTTCTAAATATATCTGTCAAGTCCATCTGATCCAATGTCTCATTCAGGGCCCTTGTTTCTTTATTGACCGTGTGTCTAGATGATCTATCCATTTCTGTAAGTGGGGTGTTAAAGTCCCCTGCAATTACCACATTCTTCTCAATAAGGTTGCTGATGTTTATGAGTAATCGTTTTCTATATTTGGGCGCTCCGGTATTCGGCGCATAGACATTTATAATTGTTAGCTCTTCCTGATGGATAGACCCTGTCACTATTATATAATGTCCTTCTTCATCTCTTGTTACAGCCTTTAATTTAAAGTCTAGTTTGTCTGATAGAAGTATGGCTACTCCAGCTTTCTTTTGGCTTCCAGTAGCATGATAAATAGTTCTCCATCCCCTCACTCTCAATCTAAAGGTGTCCTCAGGTCTAAAATGAGTCTCTTGTAGACAGCAAATAGATGGGTCTTGTTTTTTTATCCATTCTGATACCCTATGTCTTTTGGTTGGCGCATTTAATCCATTTACATTCAGTGTTATTATAGAAAGATATGGGTTTAGAGTCATTGTGATGTCTGTATGTTTTATGCTTGTAGTGATGTCTCTGGTACTTTGTCTCACAGGGTCCCCCTTAGGATCTCTTGTAGGGCTGGTTTAGTGGTGACAAATTCCTTCAGTTTTTGTTTGTTTGGGAAGACCTTTATCTCTCCTTCTATTCTAAATGACAGGCTTGCTGGATAAAGGATTCTCGGCTGCATATTTTTTCTGTCTAGCACACTGAAAATCTCATGCCAACTCTTTCTGGCCTGCCAAGTTTCAAAAGAGAGATCAGTCACGAGTCTTATAGGTCTCTCTTTATATGTGAGGGCACGTTTACCCCTTGCTGCTTTCAGAATTTTCTCTTTATCCTTGTATTTTGCCAGTTTCACTATGATATGTCGTGCAGAAGATCGATTCAAGTTACGTCTGAAGGGAGTTCTCTGTGCCTCTTGGATTTCAATGCCTTTTTCCTTCCCCACTTCAGGGAAGTTCTCAGCTATTATTTCTTCAAGTACCCCTTCAGCACCTTTCCCTCTCTCTTCCTCCTCTGGGATACCAATTATGCGTATATTATTTCTTTTTAGTGTATCACTTAGTTCTCTAATTTTCCCCTCATACTCCTGGATTTTTTTATCTCTCTTTTTCTCAGCTTCCTCTTTTTCCATAACTTTATCTTCTAGTTCACCTATTCTCTCCTCTGCCTCTTCAATCCGAGCCGTGGTGGTTTCCATTTTGTTATGCATTTCATTTAAAGCGTTTTTCAGCTCCTCGTGACTGTTCCTTAGTCCCTTGATCTCTGTAGCAAGAGATTCTCTGCTGTCAGCTATACTGTTTTCAAGCCCAGCGATTAATTTTATGACTATTATTCTAAATTCACTTTCTGTTATATTATTTAAATCCTTTTTGATCAGCTCATTAGCTGTTGTTATTTCCTGGAGATTCTTCTGAGGGGAATTCTTCCGCTTGGTCATTTTGGATAGTCCCTGGCGTGGTGAGGACCTGCAGGGCACTTCCCCTGTGCTGTGGTGTATAACTGGAGTTGGTGGGCGGAGCCGCAGTCAGACCTGATGTCTGCCCCCAGCCCACCGCTGGGGCCACAGTCAGACTGGTGCGTGCCTTCTCTTCCCCTCTCCTAGGGGCAGGATTCACTGTGGGGTGGGGTGGCCTGTCTGAGCTACTTGCACACTGCCAGGCTTGTGATGCTGGGGATCTGGCATCTTAGCTGGGGTGGGTAGGCAAGGTGCACAGGGGCAGGAGGGGCAGGCTTAGCTTGCTTCTCCTTAGGTGATCCACTTCAGGAGGGGCCCTGTGGCAGCAGCAGGGAGTCAGATCCGCTGCCGGAGGTTTGGCTCCGCAGAAGCGCAGAGTTGGGTGTTTGCGCGGAGCGAGCTAGTTCCCTGGCAGGAACTGGTTCTCTTTGGGATTTTGGCTGGGGGATGGGCGGGGAAGATGGCGCTGGCGAGCGCCTTTGTTCCCCACCAAACTGAGCTCTGTCGTCCGGGGGCTTAGCAGCTTTCCTTCCCTTTGTCCTCCAGCCTTCCCGCTTTCTGAGCAGAGCTGTTAACTTATGACCTCCCAGCCGCTAAGTCGCGCTTGCTGTCGGAACACAGTCCGTCAGGCCCCTCCGCTTTTTGCAAGCCAGACTCGGGGGCTCTGCTTGGCCGGCGAGCCGCCCCTCTGCCCCGGCTCCCTCCCGCCAGTCCGTGGAGCGCGCACCGCCTCGCCGCCCTTCCTACCCTCTTCCGTGGGCCTCTCGTCTGCGCTTGGCTCCGGCGACTCCGTTCTGCTAATCCTCTGGTGGTTTTCTGGGTTATTTAGGCAGGTGTAGGTGGAATCTAAGTGATCAGCAGGACGCGCGGTGAGCCCAGCGTCCTCCTACGCCGCCATCTTCCCTCCCTCCGAGGTGTGCTCCTTCTATCCCTACTTTCATGAGGGTTTTTATCAAGAAAGGATGTTGGTTTTTGTCAAATGCTTTCTCTGCATCTACCGAGAGGATCATATGGTTCTTGTCCTTTTATTGATGTGATGAATCACATTGTTTTGCGGATATTGAACCAGCCCTGTGTCCCAGGTATAAATCCCATTTGGTCGTGGTGAATAATTTTTTAATGTATTGTTGGATCCAGTTGGCTAATATCTTGTTGAGGATTTTTGCATCCATGTTCATCAGGGAAATTGGCCTATAGTTCTCCTTTTTAGTGGTGTCTCTGTCTGGTTTTGGAATCAAGGTAATGCTGGCTTCATAGAAAGAGTTTGGAAATTTTCCTTCCATTTCTATTTTTTGGAACAGTTTCAAGAGGATAGGTGTTAACTCTTCCTTAAATGTTTGATAGAATTCCCCTGGAAAGCCATCTGGCCCTGGACTCTTGTGTTTTGGCAGATTTTTTTGATTACTAATTCTATTTCCTTACTCGTTATGGGTCTGTTCAAATGTTCTATTTCTTCCTGTTTCAGTTTTGGTAGTGCATATGTTTCTAGGAATTTGTCCATTTCTTCCAGATTACCCATTTTATTGGCATATAATTGCTTATAATATTCTCTTATTATTGCTTGTATTTCTGTTGTGTTGGTTGTGATCTCTCCTCTTTCATTCTGGATTTTATTTATTTGGGTCCTTTCCTTTTTCTTTTTGATCAAACTGGCTAGTGGTTTATCAATTTTGTTAATTCTTTCAAAGAACCAGCTTCTGGTTTCATTGATCTGTTCTACTGGTTTTTTGTTTTTTTTTTTTTTTTTTTTTTGGTTTTGATAGCATTAATTTCTGCTCTAATCTTTATTATTTCCTGTCTTCTTCTGGTTTTGGGTTTTATTTGTTGTTCTTTTTCCAGCTCCTTTAGGCGTAAGGTTAGGTTGTGTATCTGAGATCTTTCTTCCTTCTTCAGGAAGGCCTGGATTGCTATATATTTTCCTCTTATAACTGCCTTTGCTGCATCTCAGAGATTTTGGGTTGCGGTGTTATCATTGACTTCCATGTTCTTTTTAATTTCCTCTTTAACTGCTTAGTTAGCCCATTCATTCTTTAGTAGGATGTTCTTCAGTCTCCAAGTATTTGTTACCTTTCCAAATTTTTTCTTGTGGTTGATTTCGAATTTCATAGCGTTGTGGTCTGAAAATATGCACGGTATGATCTCGATCTTTTTGTACTTACTTAGGGCTGATTTGTGTCCCAGTATATGGTCTATTCTGGGGAATGTTCCATGTGCACTGGAGAAGAATGTATATTCTGCTGCTTTAGGATGAAATGTTCTGAATATATCTGTTAAGTCCATCTGGTCCAGTGTGTCATTCAAAGCCATTGTTTCCTTGTTGATTTTTTGATTAGATGATCTGTCCATTGCTGTGACTGGAGTGTTGAAGTCTCATACTATTATGGTATTACTATTGATGAGTTTATGTTTGTGATTAATTGATTTATATATTTGGGTGCTCTCACATTTGGTGCATAAATGTTTACAATTGTTAGGTCTTCTTGGTGGATAGACCCCTTGATTATGATATAATGCCCTTCTGCATCTCCTGATACAGTCTTTATTTTAAAGCCTAGATTGTCTTGGGGTGCCTGGGTGGCTCAGTCGTTTGAGTGTCTGACTTCAGCTCAGGTCATGATCTCACAGTCTGTGAGTTCGAGCCCCGCTTCGGGCTCTGTGCTGACAGCTCAGAGCCCGGGGCCTGCTTCGGATTCTGTGTCTCCCTCTCTCTCTGACCCTCCCCTGTTCATGCTCTGTCTCTCTCTGTCTCAAAAATAAATAAACGTTAAAAAAAATAAAAAAAAAAGTCTAGATTGTCTGATATAAGTATGGCTACTCTGGCTTTCTTTTGTTGACCATTAGCATGATAGATGGTTCTCCATCCCCTTATTTTCAATCTGAAGGCGTCTTTAGGTCTAAAATGGGTCTCTTGTAAACAGCATATGGATGGATCTTGTTTTCTTATCCATTCTGTTACCCTATGTCTTTTGATTGGAGCATTGAGTCCATTGACATTTAGAGTGAGTACTGAAAGATATAAATTTATTGCCATTATGATGCTTATAGAGTTGGAATTTCTGGTGGTGTTCTCTGGTCCTTTCTAATCTTTGTTGCTTTTGGTATCTTTTCTCCCCTCAGAAAGTCCCCCTTAAAATTTCTTGCAGGGCTGGTTTAGTGGTCACAAACTCCTTTAATTTTTGTTTGTCTGGGAAACTTTATCTCTCCTATTTTGAATGACAGCCTTGCTGGATAAAGAATTCTTGGCTACATATTTTTCTGATTCAGCACACTGAATATATCCCATCACTCCTTTCTGGCCTGCCAAGTTTCTTTGGATAGGTCTGCTACAAACCTGATCTGTCTTCCCTTGTAGGTTAGGGACTTTTTTTCCCTTGCTTCTTTCATGTTTCTGTCCTTGCCTGAGTATTTTGTGAATTTGACTATGATATGCCTTGTTGATGGTCGGTTTTTGTTGAATCTAATGGGGGTCCTCTGTGCTTCCTGGATTTTGATGTCTGTCTTTCCCCAGGTTAGGAAAGTTTTCCACCATGATTTGCTCACATAACCTATTTGTGCCCCTATTTGTACCCCTATTTCTCTCTATTTCTTCTGGGACCCCTATGATTCTGATGTTGTTCCTTTTTAATGAGTCACTGATTTCTCTGATTCTTAAATCATGCTCTTTTGCTTTAATCTCCCTCTTTTTTTCTGCTTCGTTATTCTCTATAAGTTTGTCCTCTATATTGCTGATCTTCTGTTCTGCCTCATCCATCCTTGCCACCGCTGCATCCATCTGTGATTGCAGCTCAGTTATAGCATTTTTAATTTCATTCTGGCTATTTTTTACTTCTTTTTTCTCTGCAGAAAGGGATTCTAATCTATTTTCGACTCCAGCTAGTATTCTTATTATCGTGATTCTAAATTCTGGTTCAGACATCTTGCTTGTATCTGTGTTGGTTAAATCCCTGCCTGTCGTTTCTTTGTGCTCTTTCTTTTGGGGTGAATTCCTTCGTTTTCTCATTTTGAAGGGAGAAAAGGAATTAATGAGGTAGAAAATTTGAAATTAAAAAAATTAAAATAAAAAAATTAAAATTAAAAATTAAAAATACACACACATACATAAATCGAATAGATGATGCTAGATCCTAGGTGTGTTTTGGTCTGGGTGTTGAAAGTGGTTTGACAGATTAGAGGGAAAAAAAAAGTGGGGGGGAGAAAAAAAAAAGGAAATAGTTTGAGAATTTGAAAAAATGAATACACTGAAGTAGACTAAAATGAGATGATGGG
The DNA here is from genome assembly GCF_014898765.1 of Herpailurus yagouaroundi. NCBI lineage: Eukaryota > Metazoa > Chordata > Mammalia > Carnivora > Felidae > Herpailurus > Herpailurus yagouaroundi. Next base: position 10,943,902 of record NW_024412396.1, read on the forward strand.
GGTAAAATAGAATTTGAAAAAATTTACACAAAAGTAAAGAGTATAGTAGAAAAAAATTAAAGGCAAATATTTTTTAAAAATTAAGAACAAGTATGAATTTTTTTCCTTGTATTTAAGAAAAAAGAAAAGAAACGAAAAAGAGAAAAAAAAATTAAAAAAGAAAAGAAAAGAAAAAAAAGAAATTGTTTCAAAATTTGGAAAAAGTGAATACACTGTAGTAGACTAAAATAAAATGATGGATGTAGGGGCGCCTGGGTGGCTCAGTCGGTTAAGCTGCCGACTTCGGCTCAGGTCATGATCTTGCGGTCTGTGGGTTCAAGCCCCGTGTCGGGCTCTGTGCTGACAGCTCAGAGCCTGGAACCTGTTTTGGATTCTGTGTCTCCCTCTCTCTGACCCTCCCCCATTCATGCTCTGTCTTTCTCTGTCTCAAAAATAAATAAACGTTAAAAAAAAATTAAAAAAAACTGATGGATGTAAAATAGAATTTGAAAAAATTTACATAAAAGCAAAAAAATATAGTAATAAAAATTAAATAAAAATATTTTTAATAGAAATTGAAAGTAAAAAGGAAGTTTTTCTCTTTCTGCATTCAAGAAAAAGATAAGAGGGGTGCCTGGGTGGCTCAGTCGGTTGGGCATCTGACTTTGGCTCAGGTCATGATCTCATGGTCTGTGAGTTCAAACCCCATGTTGGGCTCTGTGCTGACGGCTCAGAGCCTGGAGCCTGCTTCAGAATCTGTGTCTTCCTCTCTCTCTCTCTGCTCCTCCCCCATTCATGCTCTGTCTCTGCCTCAAAAATAAATAAACATTAAAAAAAAAGAAAAATAAAAAGAGAAGAAATGAAAAAGAATAAAAGAAAAAGAAAAAAAAGGAAATTGTTTGAAAATTTGAAAAGGTGAATACACTGAAGTAGACTAAAATAAAATGATGGAAATAGAATTTGAAAAAATTTACACAAAAGTAAAAAATATAGTTATAAAAATTAAAGAAAAATATTTTTAATAAAAATTGAAAATAAAAATGAAGTTTTTCTCTTTCTTTTGTGGCTTCTTACTCCCCAAATTCACCTCGCTGTGCCGCATACCTGCTGAATTCTGTGGTTCAGGTTGTGCAGACTGTTGTGTTAATCCTCCAATCAGTTTTCTAGGTGTTTAGGATGGTTTAGTGTTGGTCTGGCTGTATTTCAGGGACACGAGACACACAAAAAACTTCCATGCTGTTCTGCCATATTGGTTCCTCCCCAGGCATTATTAATTTTGAACCACACTTTAAAAAATTTAACTTGTGTGTAGAATAAGTAAATATTTAAGGCTACATAAATTCATTTTGTTGTTTCCCAAACATGTTCATAATACATTACCCTATTCTGTTTCCTTTTTATTCAAACACCATCTAGTGCTTTTTATGGTCTACAATGACTGAAACATGCTTGGATGAGAATGGACACACCCATTTCTTCTTCCATGTTGACATCTTGGCTCCAGTGATGTCGAAAGCTACCATGCCAACCTCTACTAGTCACACAAGCGAGTTTCGGATTGTATCCAGGTTAATGTGTATAGATAGGGGAGTGGAACTCAACAGTGACTTAGGAAAGTGAGGACACAGACCTTGTCTATTGCTTATGGAGTAAGGGAAGATGGGGAGGGAAAAAGAGCTGAATTTTGTGTGAGTTGCAGAATTATGGCCCTTAGAAGCAACAGTTCTTGGTTTCTCATGATCGTATGTTATATGCATGGGCAGAGACACTGCTCACATCTCTGTCCAGTGCCCAGGGCAGGAATATTTAGTGTCTGCATAAGAGAAGTGTTGTTGGGCCAAGGACCTTCTTCTTCATCCTGACTGCTTCATACCAATGAGCACTGTGGCACTGGATATTAGCTTCTTTCCTTATAGATTCTGTTCAATTTCTAGTTTCTGAAGTAGCTAAGACTGAATTTCTTTCTTCTTTCCTTCCTCCTTCCCTCCCTCCCTCCCTCCCACCTTCCTCCCTTCTTCCCTCCCTCCTTCCCTCCCTCCCTTCCTGCCTTCCAGCCTTCTGCTTCATGTCCAGCACGGAGTCTAATGTGTCTAACTCAGGACCCTGAGGTCAAAACCCAAGTTGAGATCAAGAGTTGGTCGCTTAACTGACTGAGCCACCCAGGTGCCCTATGACTGAATTTCTTATAGAAACATGGAGACACAAGATTTTTACTTTAAAAGAAGTTAGTATTTTGCAATTGTAAATGATATCCAGGATTAGAAATTGAATGTAAAATTGTGCAAATGATTTGTCTGTTCATGTTGTGTCTTTTTGGGTGGATTCTTGGCTTATGGTCATGCCTATTCTTTCCATAGTCACATATCTAGATTTTGAAAACAGTTAACTTACCTAGCCAGAAACTACTATGGTGGTTTTATTTCATGGCCATATCGTTCAAATAATTTTCCCTGAATTCGTTTTGGAAGCATATTGGTTAAATAAAAGCATATACTTCAAATGAAACACTGTTCAGCTGTTAAAGTAAATGATAGATCTACAGGTCACTATAGTAACTGGAATAAAGCAAGTAGCAAAAGAGTGTATAATATCAAATTTTTGTCTTAAATATCTACGTATATGTACAAACAACACATAGAGTTCTCTTTGTATGTCTGTAAAAAAAAGCTACATAAAAACACTGAATTCTTATCCCCCGGGGATGTAGGTTTATGGGGCACATTTTCTTTCTCTGTTAATGTATTTAAAAAATGTCTCAACTTTTAATAATTATCATGTGCTTGTTTTGAAATAAAAAGCATACTCCAAAAATACCCCATTCTTTTCCTCTTTGCTCCTTCAAAACAAGTCAAGAGGCCCAATCAGGGGAAGTATTGGGTCTGAGATCCTGAGGGAACTGAAAAATTAAGCACTGGGCATCCCTACTCAGTATGATATTTTATCTAAAAAATCTTATCCTGACCAAACCATCAAGCCTAATTAAAAATGGAAAATTCAGGGAAGGAGAGGCCTCTCTGCAAGCCCCAGGGGAGCCATTCTTCCCTGGCTCCCTCCTGAGTCTTCTAGTTCATTAGCTAAAAAGGAGTTAGAGTAGTTGTCTCCGGCCACAGCTGCTGCCTTCTCCAGTGTCGCTCTGATCTGGTCAGCAAACCCCTGGTGGAAAGCAGCAGGCTCTGAGTGGCCTGCCTGCCCAGGCTGTTGGCTGCCTCCAAAGCAGGCCTGCTGGCTGGGCCCACCCTCCCTCAATCTCCCCTCCTCCCTCTCCGAGCCATTGTGCTATGGATAATCATTAGGAAACATGAGAATTGAAGGGCTTTATGCTTCAAGACAGGCTGTACCAGGAGTGAGGCAATCAGAACCTGTGGCCTTACTAGGGATATCCCAGACCTGAGATCTTAGGGATGACCAGAGCCAATAATCTCACCTTATTTGGGTGAGAAAGATCATGTGCCCCATGGCAACTGTGCTTTATACAGAGGTGTATAGATTATAAAAGAAAAACTGCTCTTCTTTGCAGTTTTTCCCTGTGAACCTCCGGCCTCCTTTGTGGGATGCTTGCCCTCACCATGGCACATGAGAAGCCCAAGTAAGGACTTAAGACTGTGAACAAGGATCTCATTATTTTGACAATTGCAGGGTAAGATGAGTCACATAACAATCCCATAATGTACACCTGGATCAGGTTCTAGTGTGGTGGCAGCGTGTGTGAGAATGGAAATGGAGGAGGGGGATTGGGATGGTCCAGCAGGAGACAGAAAGTTTAGCTTTTCAAAAGGTTCCTCCTTGATCCTTAGCTCCAGAACTGTGCTCCCATAGATCACATTTCAACGCAGTTAGAAAATTGCAATTTACTTTGGTCATTTCCTGACCACTACACTAGACTTTCTTTGGCTTGATTGTCTGGCCCCCACCCCTTTTGCAGGTCTGATTATATTGAAATCAAAAGAGATGGGGCAGGCAAAACCAAACTCGTTTTGTGAAAATAGACCCTTTCTTCATTTAGGGCCTAATTATTCAACTTCCCTTATATCCTAGTAAATCTTTTGCTTTCATTCTTTAATAAGAAACAAATCTTGCATGTCTTGATTAGATAATTTTAGAGCTTTTCTTGTGTTACTGTAAAACAAAGTATTTTTAAAGACACATCTGTGGGCAGCTAATTTAAGTAGGGCAATCTCTGTATTTAGGGAGAGATAAATTTCACTAAAGAAGTTAATCTTGGGTTTCTCTTTCTTTCAAGTCAAGGAATTTGCTACTTGTGGCAGAGGCCACTGAAGGTCCAAAACTAGATGTCACTTCTCAGCCTCTCTTGCAGCTAGGTGTGGCTTTCCTTGCCGGTGAGATATGAGTGGAAGTCACTGCTCCTCTCCCAGGCCTGACTTGTAAACATCTCCTGTGGGCAAGCCCCATTCTCTTCTACATTTCTCTGTTGAATGGAGAGATTCAAAGACTTGAAAGAGATCAGAGTTAGAGGATAAAGGAAACTGAGTCCTGAGAAACTTTGTAGAGCAGAGTCCTTCTCATGACCCTCATTGGACCATGATGTGAACAAGAAATAAACTTTCAATGTACTAAGCCACTGAAATTTGTGGGTTCTTAGCTACAGCAGTAAGTCTCTATTAATTTAAATGAACTACTTTAAACTAGGATTCAGAAGTACTTTCTTTGTACCTTAACTCTTTTCAGTCATAGGAAATACTACAGAAGTATTAATGTTCTATACTGTTAGGCCTTCATTTAGAGAGAGAGAGCTAGTTCATGGCATCAATAACTCTTTCAGGCAAGCTTTTTTTTTACTAGCAATATCTTGTGGAATATTTATGGGTAAGCCCTACAGACTGTTTACACTAGAGTGCTGTTATTATCAAGGACCAAAAATTGACTTTCCATGTAGCAAGACTAAGCACAAATTAAAATGCTCACTTTCTTCACTTGCAACACAATGGTAAGGGTAAAGGAACATTGTTATTAGATCATTCCTAAGATGCCTTCCAGATATGATGTTCTGAACCTGTAAATTTGCTTGTAACAGAAGCTATTATGAAAAGAAAAAAAAAAAGAAGCTTACTGAATAGATTTGTGTAGTTCACACAATTACAGAAAATAAGATGTCACAAGTATAGAAGCCGTGGCAGCCCCAGGCATCTCAGTTAGAGGAACTCATGGAAGTCTCTTTAGTGGCCATCAGAATAACTCAGCTCCACTTATCTTCCATCTCTTCATCTCTTGCCCAGTATTCCATTTCCTTGGGGAGAGGGTCAGATGTAGATTGTTTACATGCTGACCCTTTGGCCAGGATAGGGTGTCAAAGCTGAGAGACCCAGGAGTACCATAAGGAGGGCTAGAAGAGAACATTCCCAACAGAAAGGCAGGATTCTAAAACATACCTTTAAAAACAGAAGGTGGTATCAGGAAAAGTAGAAGCAAGTTAAATGGCTTTCCCTCTTGTGTGTGTTTCTCCTCTGAAGGATCTGTGCCTTCTTTCCAGTCTCATAAATGTCTGAAATGGTGAGGCTGTGTCGACACATAGAACTTATATATCTATAGATCTATCTTCATTTATTTATTTTTATTTTTATTTTTTAAGTGTATTTATTTTGAGAGAGAGAGAGGGAGAGAGTTAAATGAGTTACCAATTATTAGAAAAATAGTAGGCAGTATCATCAAAAGCTTAAGATATATTTACTATTTTAGTTTCTTATAATATGAATGGGATTTCTGGGGATACATTCCAGAGGTGAGCTGTAATTATTATAAGCATGTGGCATTGTGGGTAATTGCACTTTTTAATACTGTTTAAATTAACAACATTAACAGGTTTAGCTGGGAAGTATCTTTGGATTGACTGCAATTTTTAAAGTCATTACTTCATTTTAGTAAGAAGCAATGTTTGGATTCATTAGTGTCTGAGGCCAAAAGGATTGTAAGTGAATCAAATTAAGCCTGTTTATTGATCCTTGAGTTACTGGATGTATATGTACTTCACCCAGCTTCTTCTAATGTTAACATTTTATGTATGCATAATTACAACCATTTTTTAGTGGTTGAGCCTGAACACAGTCATTTAGACTTAAGAGAGAGAGATGCATTTAAAGCAATGGAGTTTTGGATTCTGACAAACTTGGATTTGGGTACTATATCCCAGCCTTCCAGTTCTGGCACTTTTCTGATGCTGGGGGAAAAGATGGCCTTTTTCACCTCAGAACAAAATGTGTCCACATCACAAGCCAGGACATGGAGAAATTATAAGGAAAAAAATGAAACTGACTATAGATTGTAAACTGTGAGTGTGTGTGTGTGTGTGTGTGTGTGTGTGTTGGTGGGGGGGAGGGTAATCAGATAAAAATACAAACTATGAAAAACAATTCAAACTTCGCTGTACTTTAACCCTGGAAGGGATTTCTAGTACATGAAGCTCAAAACTCTGGATCCAAATAATCTATTTCAACCAGGTGGGACTCAGATCCTTGATGGGTTAATCTACTCTCGTCATTTACTCTGATGGATGTCCACAGGGAAGGGTAACAGTACAATACTGGCACCATTTCACCTCTCAACAAAAATCTGCTTAAAACCAGATGCCTGGTAGCCATATGACAGATGCTCCACCCAGAAGAGGGGGCTCCCCTCAGGGATCCAGGAGAGGCATGGATGATTATGCTGCATGCCTGCTTCTAAGCCTAATGGGCAGACTGGGAGGGAGAGATGGAGCCCTGAACATCTTGGAGGTGACACCCTCTGGGCCATAAGTGCTCCAAACAGGATTTAGCTTCAGCTCAGCAGCTGTCCCATGGCAGCAGCTCTTTTTGCCATATGGGGGAGCCATATTTGGCATGGAATTGGGATTCTCAGGCTGGTAGAAACCCCAACCATGTCAGAATGTGGGTCAGAGGCCCAATTTGAGAGTAAGGGAGAGAGAGAGGAGAAAAGGCACTGTCAATCTCCAGTTGCCTCTTTTTTTTTTTTTAAATAAAATTTTATTTTAAGTCAAAGACTGTTTTTGTAATGTCCAAGACATAATAGGAGAGGGGGATGTGTGTTTGTCACCACCAGAGATCATTACAAGGAAAAGACGATAATCAGGGTTAGGCTGGTAAGGAGTTTTACCAAGAGGAAATGCTTACCCATGGTGGGTTTATTTGGAAGTCCATCGGGGTCATTGGAAGTGTCGCAAAGTGAAAACATGACCATTCAGTAAAGAAAATGGAAGTCAGATGTGAGGCAAGTAGTATTTCTATAACAGCTACACACCCAGATTTTTAACAGGGCAGGAAGCAGGCTGAGGCAGGACACAGGACCAGAGGCGTCTTCTTTGCCTGAGTGATGTTGGAAGGGTGGGCAGAAGAGGGATTATTGGGAACCTAATTTGTTGTGGTTAAAGATTGAGTCATTATCATTAAAACATGTTGGCTATTTTAGCTCTACAGAGGTGGCAGAAATATAATCATTTTGACTGTGCTCAGTGTTAGGGAATATTCATGTTTATGGATAGCATATGTCACCTTTTCTTTTAGAGGTGCTGACATGTCATATCGATACAAATATATGATCTAGTGGAAAATGGTGGAGCAACAAGGAACCTGATTTACAGATTTACAGTGTACATTCTTTGGATGATTTGCATCAGTTTCTTATCTTTTCTTTTCTTTTCTTTTCTTTTTTATTTTCTTTCCCCTTCTCCTCCTCCTCCTCCTCCTCCTCCTCCTCCTCCTTCTCCTTCTTCTTCTTCTTTTGCTTCAGTTTCTTTATTCATCAATGGGAATGAAAATAGTAGCTAATACTTCATTACTATTAGCCTTATGCCAGGTACTTTCTTGTGTATAGGTACTATTATCAACCTTTTCATTCTATAATGAAGGAGCTGAGACCTGAGTTCAGTAATTTCCTGAATGTCATATGGCTAGTCAATGACAGAGCCACCATTTGACCTTAGGTTGCCTGACTCCAGAGCCTATATATTCAACTCCCACCTCATACTGTCTGCTCTGTTTACTCAGAGGGTGTGGCAAGGATGAAATTAAGTAATAGAAAGGAACTAGTCTTGAGATGGCCATTAAGTAGGAAGAGCCTACAACCCACTGGAGCCTGACAAAGGTGGATTTGAATTCTACTATCACCTTGTACCTAACTACAAATTACTTAATCTTATAATTTTTGCTCCTATCATTTTAAATAGGAATGGTAATGCCTATTTTGCTGGTTGCTAGGAGATTGGAGATGATGTGTATAAAGTGTTCAATTTGTAGTAGGAACTTGAAAATTGGTAGCTATCATTGCTTGCTCCCACTTTTATACATTAGTCTTGAGGTCCAGGACTATGCATATATTTTTGTATCCTGCTTTAGTTGTAATAGGGCTGAGCACAAAGCTGTTGCTCAGCTATTAGTAACAGTGGCTAACAGTTACTGGTTCACCATGGGCTACATGCTGTTTTAGGTTCTTTATATATACTAACTCATTTAACCACCTCAAGATGAAGAAGACACTCTTAGTGCCCTGATTTTACAGATGGGGAGCTAACTTGTTCACAAGTTGTCACAGTTTGTGACAGAGCTGGGATTTGAAGCAAGTCGTCTAGTTCTTTTATTTTTTTTTTATTTTTTAAAAATGTTTATTCATTTTTGAGAGAGAGAGAAAGAGAGAGCACAAGCGAGGGAGGGACAGAGAGAGGGGGAGACACAGAATCCGAGCCAGGTTCCAGCCTCTGAGCTGTCAGCACAGAACCTGATGTGGAGTTCGAACCCATGAGCTGTGAGATCATGGCCTGAGCCAAAGTCAGATGCTTAACTGACTGAGCCACCCAGGCGCTCCTGGTTCTTAATTACTATCTATTAGTCACAGATTCATAAGGTGATAAAGTTGGAAGAGGAAATAGAGGTTTGATAGCTCAATCTTGTGCTCTGCAGTGAGAATTACTTGCTTGATATTTCTGAGAGTTGCTTACTGAGCTTCTGTTTGTCTATATTCAGTAACAAGGTGCTTGATGGCACAATGAGGCAATGCTTTAAATTGTTGGGTAACTCTCTGTGGGAGCTTTCTAATGTTAAGCTGAAACCAGCTTTAGCTTTTCCTTCTCCATTGATCTTCTAGTTTTGAGGTGATCAGAACAAGGTTAGCTTGCTCTTCAACATTATACATATTTGCTACTTGAAAACCACTATCTCCTCTTTTCTAAGCCATCAACTTCAGTTTCCCTCAGTGGTGACTCATCATCCTGGTTGGCCCTCTATCTCTTTTTATGTGTGGTAGTGTGACACTGGACAGTTACTGTCCATCAGGAGTACGTTGTTCCTTCCTCAACATAGGTGTAAGATTGCATTAACTTTGTGGACAACCTTATCACACACAGTTTGCTTCCACTGGCTTTAGGTAACTGTAACCTCCTGTGTGTTAGTCTGCTTAGGCTTCCTTAGCAAAATATCATAGAATGGGTGGCTTAGACAACAGAAATTTATTTTCTCACAGTTCTGGACATTAGAAGTCCAAGGTTAAGGTTCTGGCTGATCTGGTTTCTAATGGGAATTCTCTTCCTGGCTTGCAGGTACATATCTGGCTATATCCTCACATGGCCTTTAGTTGGTACAGATGTGTGTGGGAGAGAGAGAGAGATCTGGTATCTCGCCCTCTTTCATAAGGACACCAGTCCCATTGGATTAGGATCCACCCTATGACCTCACTTAACCTTTATTACCTCTCTTAAGGCCCTATTTCCAAACACAGTTATATTGAGGGTTAGGGTTTCAACATGAATTTTGGGAGACAAGATTCAACTCATAGCATCTTATGACCACAGGTTTGTAGATGGGGGCTGGAGACCTGTGATGGAGAACCAAAGGAAAGGGTCATGACTGCCAAATTGTGGGCTGCAGAGTAGTGTGGGAAGACTCAAAACTGCCCCTCTGCCTTCAGGGGCTGTGCTCCTTGCCTCTCTAATCTCACTGAGCCTCTGAGCTTCCCATTCTTGGTTTTGAGTAGCTGTCATACTGACAAGATGGGGACAAAAAGGGACACAGCTGAAATCTGTTACTGCATCAATAGCTCTGAGCTTCACACCCAGTGATTTCCCTATCTATCTCACATTGGGCATTTTGCCTTCCTGCCATAGGAAACAGATGCAGGGAGGGCAGGTTGTAGGCTGCAGCCCTTAATCATAAGGGCAAAGGGAGCTCTCTCAGGACCTTCACTGCTGCCAGGATGTCTGTGGAGACCTGCCAGAGAAATCGCAGCAGCCTTTGTGGTGAAGCTTAAGGTGAGGAGACCCACTGGTCCTATGATCCAGCCTGCTTCAGCCCAGAAGAGAGTTAGGACAGGGCAAGCAGGACATCTATTTATTAAGATTTTCTTGGTTACAAGTGCTAGAAAAACAAATAAAGTGCCTTAAGTCAGGTGGGAACGTATTCACATATAGTCCAAGGCAGGCTGAGCTTCCAGTGTGGTTTGGTGCAGTGCTCAACTATTATCACAGGGATCTGTCTCTAGGCTTGTTTTGTCTGCATGTCAGCTTTACCAGCTCACTTTGTGGTTTCATATCCTCACATTACCAATTCCAGAGGAAGACCAAACATGTTTTCTTGGCTCTGACTAGTTTATGTGCCATTCTGGAACTAATCGGTGTAGACACAGGGATGGGGTATGTTGTTATTCTAAACCAGTTAGGGACTTTCCCCCTACTCCCACCTCCACCCCTGGAGCTAGAGTTGGAGTCAATTCCATGGAAACCACATGACTGAAAAATAGTGGAGGGTGGTTTCCCAAAGTAAATTTTGGATGCTCTTTCTCAAAGGAAACTTTGGATCTCCTGAAACTTTTGGAAATGGCTATTGGACAAAAACAACAGGTATTTATTACAGAGCATTCCTGACATGGTCCCCCAAACAAATCTGTAGTCAGCATTCCTGTAATGTCCTTGAGAATTGTAATAATGTGTCACTTTCTCTTCATACTCTTATTTTAGCAATTTTTGTGTCTTTATATGCTGGAGCATAAGACTATAGTGCACTTAGATTATCCTCCATTTGTTTCTGAGATTTCTCCCTTGGTCTTATCGTTTATGCCCATCCATTCAAAAACAAGTACTTATTAAGTGTCTACTGTGTACCAAGGAATGCTAGATTCTGGGAATGTTGCAACGAACAAGAGAGAGATGGTCACTCCCCTCATGGAGCTTTCAATCTATTGTTCCAGTCTCCTTATCAAGCTACTGTGCTAGTGCTTGTCCCATCTTGTCATGTGGCTCAGGCATCTCTGATCTTTGTCGGGCCATAGCTGCCCCCACTACCATACTGACCCAACTCTATTCTTTATTATGCTGTGCCACTTGGAGGGCAGGATTTTCCCTTAATCTGCACAGCATGGCAGAGACGGCTGTGTGCTCTCATATGTGCAGGATAGCAATTGTCACAATTGTCATGAATTTTCCATACATTTACTTGTTTAATATCTTTCTAGACTAGTAGAAAACTAGTGATTAAGTCTGTCTTAATCACTATCATTTTGCTTTGCCTAGTATAGTGCCTCTAGTATACTAGGCATTCAAGTACTAGAAAGATCTGCTAGACTGTTAGGATTAACAAGACTTGTTTAGGTAAAGGAATAATTAAACAGAAATACAATACCAAAGGAATCCTGAAACAGTTACTAAGTGTGTGTCTTGGTCAGGTTAGACTGCCATAATAAAATACCAATAATACCAATAATAATAAAAAAGTACCAATAATAAAATGCTGTGGCTTAAACAAAAATTTATTTCCTCACTGTTCTAGAGACTGGAAAATCCAAGATCAAGATGCTGACCACTTATGTTCCTGGTGAGAATTCTCTTCCTGGCTTGTAAACAGCCTCCTTCTTATGTGTACTTTGTGGTATTTCTTCTTATAAGGACATTAATCCTGTTCAATCAGGGCCCCACCCTTGGGACTTCTTATAACCTTAATTACATCCTTATAGGCTCTATCTCCAAATATAGTCACACTGAGGGTTATGCTTCAGTATATAAATTTTGGGGGGGGGGGCGGGGAGGACACAATTCAGTCCATAGCAGTGTTGCTAACTTCAGAATCCATAGCTCTACAGTACCTGCAGGGTCTTTCTAGTGTCCACTTCCCTAGGTCCCTCCATGCTTCTATGTGGCAAAGGCCAGCTAACCATACCCTGGAGTGCTCAGAATATGTCTACTCATAGGAGAATCTAAGCATACTTTCCCCAAGACCCAGAAAGTGAATGAGGTTCCTCTGCTACCAGTCTAAGGTTTGCTTTCTCAGTCCCTATTTTTTTGTCCAAGTCTCTGTCTCATCCAAGGATTGGGAATATCTACTCTCTTTAAGGGAACTTTATCCTTAGACGATAGCTCCTCTTTGAAAAAGCCAGGACAAAAATCTCTCTAAAGAGGGGTGCCTGGGTGGTTCAGTTGGCTAAGCATCCATCTTTGGCTTATGGTTTGTGGGTTCGAGCCCCACATTGACTCTCTGCTGTCAGCATAGAGCCCACTTCAGATCCTCTGTCTCCCTCGCTCTCTGCCCCTCCCCCACTTGCTCTGTCTCTCTCTCTCTCTTTCTCTCTTTCTCTGTCAAAAATAAACGTTATTTAAAAAAAGTCTCTGAAGACTATTTCAAGCTTAACCCAAAATGAAAATCTTTTCTACCAAACAGAATACTTATATTTTTAATTTGAAACATCTGTATCTAGATTATTTCACATTATTCTCCAAAAAAAAGTTAGTAGATATAACCAAGGGTGAGTTTGGATGTTTTTTTCAAAACAAAGGATCCGCCTACCCCAAAGGGAATTTAAGTCCTTGTATCTGGACAGATGGAATTGCTTTCAGCACTTAGATGGCAGCCTCTCTCCCACTATAACTTCCCTTCAGATTTTACCCATCAAGACTTGGAGATCTTAGGAATGGCGAGAACTCACATTATACTGACATTGCCTGAGTCTGGTACTAACTCACATACTATAATATTTTAGTCTCTGAACCTAGACCTCTGTATTTATGAACCATGATGGCTAGAATAAAGGAAAAACTAAAACTATCCTAAAACTGCCAGAAATGTGTTTTCTGTGTACATAATGAACAGAAGCAAGAATAATATTTGGAACATAGTTTTTCTTTGTTCTGACAGCCCTGTAGGTCATATAGCTGTAATTAAAAAACTGACTTGTGGTTGCTTAGAATGGCCTCAAATATTGGTAAAGTCAACCAAACACAAATACTTCAAGTTGGGTGGTATACTTGTTTTCTTCAGTAATGGGAAATATATTTCTTGAAGAGAAAGTCAAACTTGTAAAAGTATTTTTTTCCCCTGCCATCTTCATTTATTGATTGGTCTAGAATTTCTATGGAGAATATTTGACATGACTAACAAGTGTTTTGAAGTTCAATGAAGAAACTTCCTGGACCATTAATAGCTTAAAAACAACAAATAAATAAGGGACACCTGCATGGCTCAGTTGGTTGAACATCCAACTCCTGATTTCTGCTCAGGACAGGATCCCAGTATTGTGGGGATTGATCCCTACATTGGGCTCCACGATGAGCACAGAGCCTGCTTAAAGATTCTCTCTCTCTCCACCCTGCTCTGCCCCCTTTCCATGCTTATGCTCACTCTCTTTCCCTTTCTCTAAAATAAATGAAAAAAAAAATTAACAAATAAGACTAAAATCTAATTTCCAAATGGTTGAGTCTGAGTATTATCTTTTTGGTAATAATAGTAAAGATATCAAGTAACATTTATATAGTGCTTTAGAGTTTATAAAATGTTTAGTGAGTTACCACTAGGTCTATTTTAGTGATGAGCACTCAAGCCCAAGCTGGTAACTGCAAATCTCATCAAATAACTTGTGGATATTTGTAGTGGGAGTGGGGCATAGTTTTGCCTCTTCCCATCCCCAGTGTTGCCTCTGTTTCTGCTAGTTTCCTTCATTCTGTCAGCCCTGTCACTACCTGCCCCCAGTATTTCTAGGGCTTCTGCTGCCTCTGAGACCAAGGGGATGAGGGAGTCTCTGCCACCAATGAAAAAAGAGCTGACTGTGAGGATGCCCATGTTATTTGACTGAACACAAAACTACTAACTCATATCCTTGTACTTATGTATTCATCCTGGCTCACCCTCAGCCCTATTTGATAGATAATTGCTAGTACACACCCTTTTAATGCCACCAGATTATTTTTCCATTACCTAGCTGAGGCCCACAGTTGGCAAATACAGAACTTGGTGAAGGTAAGAATCTAGAATCAGGAAATCTGTTTCTGGATGAATAAAGGGAATTTTTAAGACCTGTGAGCCCTGACTGTCCTTGGGGACCTGGAAATGACAGATTTTGCTCTGAGAACACTTTCTTCCAGCATCATTGCCATATCACCAACCACATGTGTCACCTGCAGAGCAAGAGAAACCCAAGTTTTCTAACCGTTGTCTTGTCTGCTCAGAGAGTTCTGAGCAAAACTGCTCCTCCCCTTGAGGTTCAGTCAAATGGAACCTCCTTTGTGACCTCTGCATTCCTATTGCTGAGGAAAGAGGAAAACGCTGGGTTCTGGAGAGCTCATCTTAACCTGTTCAAAAGACAGGATTTCTGACTCTTCTCAGAGGGCAGGTTTTTGTTCCTCATGTGAACCTTAATAAAAATACTGTCCAATAGTGGTAAGTCAGAGTCTTCTTGATGTATCTTATTTTAATTCCTTTTAGTCATTCCATTAGGATGTTTATTTTATTGTGTGTTGTCATTTTGGTGTGCTATGTTTCTTTGGCTGTTCTGAGTCTTGTATATATGAATTTGGATAGGTGTGCTAGCATTACACATATATTTGCTAACTAGAGGATGTGTTTGCTCCTTTGGAACTGCTCTGATTGAAAGAATGTTTTTTTCAATGTGTGCTTCATGGTTAAGCTTTAGCTGTGTTTGACTCTATGTAATTGGTTTTTCTAAACATATACCCATGTATATATTATTAAGTAAACTTTCTCCTCCTTGTTCCCCATGGGAAGCCATACATAAAAAAAGAATGTAATAGAAGACGAAATTCCAGTGCCTGGGCGCTCTTTGTTACTTTCTCAGACAATGGTTAAAATCTTTACCATAGAAAGAAACTCTTGCTTGTGCAGATGGATAGAGGAACTCATAAACTGTTTTAAGTTTATTTTCATGACTTCCCTCTGGTCACTCTCCTAATATCTTTGCCATTTCCCCCATGTTACCCAGGACCAACTTGGATCTCTCAGCTAGTTATCTGGGCCTTTGTGGTCTTGCCCTGGCTCCTGAAGCATGGCATTAAACCTGAAGGATTGTAGTCTCTTAAGATTTTGGGGTTTTGAGGGTCAGAGAAGAAAGTTCTGACTTAGGTTGGAGTTTGAGATCACAAGTATCCAGAATTCTTTTCAAATATTGAATGAATTGATGTCACTGCTCTGTTCATAAAGATGCTGCATCTTATACCAGTGGAGATGACAACTTACAGGACTAGTATGGAGAAACTAGGATGGAGTATTTAACATCCATTAGCATTTGAGCTTCCTCAACTTGCAGGGTCTGCTCAATTTCTTACTGATCCAGTGCCTATAAATCAGTGCTTATTTGAATGGGAGACTTTATCTTCTTGGCATAGAGATAGATAATCCATTGTATAAGAAAGAACAGGCTAGGACAGCATGGCAATTGTTGCTACTGTTATTACTGCTGCCCTACTACTACTTGTGTTGCTGTTATTGTTGCTGCTACTTGCTTTTCTGATGATAATTACAGCTGATGCTGCTGTGGCTGCTCCTACTGCTCTTAGTACTTCTGTTGCCGTTGCTAGTCACCATTCACATGGTCAGTTCTATGCTAGATGCTGTGGGAATTAAAAAAAAAAAAACATTGTCAAAGACTTCAAGATGTTTGTAATTTACATAAGACCAACCTGAGAAATAATGGCTGGCAAACAAGCACAGTAATTACCATTTATTTAGCACCAGTATGTGCCAGATGCTTTACATAATTAGCGCATTTAGCTATCTGGCCACCTTAAGAGACAGGTCTTATTATTAACTTTTTTCAATAGATCTGGAAACTATGTTCAGGGTGGGCAAGTAATGTGCCCATGACCACACAGCTAGTGAATAACAGAGCTGGGATTTAAAGTTAGGTCTGTCGGGCTCTAAAACTTACGCCATTTTCATTAGGCTGGCTTGTCTTTTTTTTTTTTTTTTAATTTTTTTTTTTCAACGTTTATTTATTTTTGGGACAGAGAGAGACAGAGCATGAACAGGGGAGGGGCAGAGAGAGAGGGAGACACAGAATCGGAAACAGGCTCCAGGCTCTGAGCCATCAGCCCAGAGCCCGACGAGGGGCTCAAACTCGCGAACCGCGAGATCGTGACCTGGCTGAAGTCGGACGCTTAACCGACTGCGCCACCCAGGCGCCCCTAGGCTGGCTTGTCTTTAAGTGTAGAAAGCACATAGCCCTTTATTATTTGGGGGAATTTTAGAATAGTGTCCAGAAACAGCAGGGCATGTATCATGAAAAAACAGAAACACAGAGAATATAAATGACCCTCAGAGCTAGTTACCGGGACTGAGACTCATGAACCCCAATTCCTAGGTGTTGTTCTGCTTCCCTATTGAGCAACAGTGTTTTACTGATTCTATTTATAGAGCAATCCTGAAAATTACCACAGGCCCAGAGACTTTTAGGCCAGGGAGACAAAAGTTCTAGCAATTATTAAGATTGTATTTCCTTGTATACCTGCCATGTCATGTACTTGATGCAACCATATTCACTTTGATCAGCAGCATTATCTTTTTTTTTTCTTCAATGTTTATTTATTTTTGAGAGACAGAGAAAGACAGAGTATGAGCAGGGAGGGGCAGAGAGAGAGGGAGACACAATCCAAAGCACGCTCCAGGCTCTGAGCTGTCAGCACAGAGCCTGATGCAGGGCTTGAACTCACAGACTGTGAGATCATGACCTGAGCTGAAGTTGGACGCCCAACCGACTGAGCCACCCAGGCACCCTGCAGCATTGTCTTTATAGCACCTTTGCCCCCTGAACAGCATTGACGTGATAGCATTGAAATAAATGTCTGGTCTGGGGCTCAATAGTTTGGAGATGTATGTATTGTTTTGATCAACAAGAATTTATTGAAAATTCACCAGTGTCAAAATGTACCTAGTTTTTGTAGGCAAGACATTTACAGTTGGTGGCCTTTAAAATGCAAGGAATTGTTAGAAGCTGTTTAAGTTTCCTCTCCATGAACTGTACATGGCTCACATAGTGTGGATTATTGGATTGAGTGCTTCCTCTTTTTTTCCAATGCTGGTTGAATTCTGGGCTGCTACTGGGGGAACCAAGATGGTGAAGTTAGGATGCCTGGAAAGATATGTTAATGGGGGAAGGTCTGTGTTCCAGATGTAAATATAAACATTTTGAGGATTATATTTTATGTCTTGGAGGTTAAGGGTATAGGCTTTGTGGTGAGTCTACCTACCTGGCTCTGCCACTGTATAGGCAGCAAGATGTTGGGCATCTCTGGATGCCTCTGTTCCTTATTTGCAAAATGATAATGAGTACCTCTTTTCCAGGATTCCTTTTTTTTCCCTCCCAGATTAAAGATTTAAATGTGTTAATAAAGATTAAATGAGTTAATATGTACTCTAACAGTGCCTGTCACATAGTTAGCTATTATAAGCATAATTATTATTATAATTAAGTAGCTCACCTTTGACAAAAATATTTGAATGCCTTACTCTATATACCTTTGCTGTATATGCCTCCTTAGTAATTTAAGCTGAGAGTGTATTTTTAAAAGGTAGCTTTTAGAAACAATGAAAAATGGAAGAAATATACCAATTTATAGATTAATAGAAGAGCCCGTTTCTGAGAAGCCCAGATGAGCAGGAAATATTTGGAAACTCTATTAGAAGAATAGCATTTAATTTTTGCCTTTTCCTCGTTTAAATTCTGGGTGGCTCCATAACCCTCTCACCTCCTAGACTGAGGAGGTGAGTCTGAAGGCACCTCCTGTACCTTCTTTAAGGCACATTCAAGATCCTTTCATTCTGCTTCCCTGTCCAGCCTCATCTTGCATGCTCCCCCTCACCTTGTGTAAGTCAAGTGAACAGGGACAGTGTGGATCAGTACAAATATGTCAGTCTTAGTAGAAAAACTCAAATGTTTCTCTTCTAGTCATAGCAAGTTTGTAGTGCTTTTTCATGTACATTAATTATTCACTTATACTTCACATAGGGCAACACATTTACTCTCCATTTTCACATGTGAATTATTTAGTTCAGTGGTTCTCAGTTCTGACTGACCATTAGAATAATTGGGGGAGGCTTTGAAAAATACATGTAGTAGTTCAAATATTATAGTGGTTGATTTCTTTTCATTGAACAGTCCACTGTGGGTATTTCTGCTTGAAGGGCAATTCTCTCCCACTGATGATGCTCAGGGTTGTCCATCTTGGGGGCTTAGGGATGCCCAGGTCTCCCAGGTATCATCTCATTTGCCTGACATTTCTTCCCTTCCCCATCAAAGTTTACCTATTCCAGGAATTGGCAACATAGATGGGCCCTGAAGGCATTATGATAAGTGAAGTAAGCCCGAGAAAGACAGATATTACATGATCTCATATACATATGGAATCTTAAGAAAACAAACAAATCACACTCATAGATATAGAAAACAGATTGTTGATTGACAGAGGTGGGCCGTGAGAGGTGGGCAAAGAGTCAAAGGACGTCAGAAAAGTACAAACTTCCAGTTACAAAATAAGTAAGTCCTGGGGATGCAATGTATCACACTGTGACTACTGTTAATAATACTGTATTGTATATTTGAAAGTTGCTAAGACAATAGATCTTAAAAATTATCACACACACAAAATTGTCACTGTACTGTATGTGGTGATAGATTTTGGTGATTATTTTGCAATATATACATATATAGAATCATTATGTTTACACCAGAGACTAATATAATGTTATATGTCAATTACATCTCAAAAAAAATTTTGCTCTTTTGAGTTCCATTTCTCCACAGGAATGGAATCTGGCTAATCTAATTTGGGCTAATAGTAATATGTTACATTTCATAATACCTTATAGTTTATTAGTATTGAATGATAATAATAACCAACATCTATTAAGTGTCTGGTATATGCCAGGTATCATATTGGATGCTTCAATTCATATAAGAATGTAAGCTCCCAAAACACAGGGATCCTGTGTTGTCCACTGATGTATACCAAGTATCTAGAAGACTGCTCAATAAATGTTTGTTGAGTGGATGAGTATTTATTAAATGTACAAATGGATAATCTTTATAATAATAACATTGAAAAGCAGAATTATTATCCCCATTTTCCAGAATAAAATGTGAGGCTTGGAATCAGTGCTTTGCCTAAGGACACACACTTAGGTGAGTACAGAACCTAGAGAGGAATTCAGGTTCCAAAGCCTACATTCTTTTAGAACTTTGTATCTTTCTTTCCTTCCCTTTGCTTCTCCTCTTCTACTTTCCATTTCCCTCACTCTTTTTCTTTCCCATTTTTTCATTCCTCTCTCTCTTCCCTGCCTATTTTTCTCTTCCTCGTTCTCCTATCCCTTTGACTCCCCTTTCTCCCTTTTGCTTTTCCTCTTTTCTTCCATCTCTTTTCTTCTCCTTTTTCCTTCTTCCTTCCCCTTTATGCATTCTTCCTTTCCATCTTTCTTAAAGCACCTATGGCATTTTACTTCTTAGACTCTCATAACATTATTAGGTAAGCAGGGCAGTAATTCCTTATTTGCAGATGAAGAATCTGAGAGACTTTAAATGACTTGGCTGATTTCCCATGGCTAGTTAATGTTTGGGCTTCAACCTAATTGTCTTTCCACCATCCTGGTTAGTGCCTGTCTCACAGCACGCACTGCCTTGCAGGTATCAATGGTTGCTGATGGCAGATGGTGATACGTCTCCTCCAAAAAATTCATTAGCTTCCAACTGAGTGGAGTGAATCCTGAGGTAATTTAGGAGCCAGAGCGGGTGTGTGGGGGAGACCATGGGGAAGGTGGGACTTGGATTCTCCTCAGATCCCACCATCTGAGTAACATTTACTCATAAAGCTATCTCCTGCAGAAGAGGACTCCAGACTGATTGCAAAACCCACCAATGCATGGCAGCCCTACCCAGCCATTGGAAGTAGTGCCTCAGGATGGAGCCTCTTTTGGGGGTGGGTGTTACTATTTACTTTTTTTCAAAATCACCCCTTGAAGCCCCACATAGGTAAATGGTGCTGGCTCCTCTTTCCTTGGGGCATCGTCTTTTTCTTCAGTGTAGCTCATCTCATATTGTATATTAGTGGTATTTTACAGCACATCACTAGCACCTCAAAACCTTGACCACACATTGTTGTAGTGCTGACCAACCACAGTGGCTACTGTCTACAATGATGCCACACTTCCTGGGTATTTTAAAACATTAAGCCAAGGGCCAACACACCAACTAAAACAGGCCCTGAGTATTTTAATTTTACATTAGTTAGGAAAAAGGTTTATTTCTTGACCAAATTCCATACAAGATTTGGATGTCTTTTGTTGTTGTTGTCATTTTCTTTTCTCTCTCTAGCTTTACTGAGGTATTTCTGACAAATAAAATTGTAAGATATTTAAAGTGTACAATGTGATGATTTGATATATGTATACTTTGTGAAATGATTACCTATAACCTCACACAGTTACTTTTTAAACTTTTATTTTATTTGTTTTTGGTGAGAATGCTTAAGATCTACATTCTTAGCATATTTCAAGTGTACAATACAGAATTAACTATAGGCACTATACTGTACATTAGATCCTGGGAACTTATTCATCTTATAACTGAAAATTTGTACCCTTTGACTAAGTTCTTCCTCCAAGTCCCCAGCAACCACCATTCTACTCTCTGTTTCTAAGAGTTCAATGTTTTTTTTGTGTTTTTCTTTTTTCTTTTCTTTCTTTCTTTTTTTTTCAGATTCCACATGTAAGGGATACCATACAGGATTTTTCTTTCTTCATCTGGCTTTTTCTACTCAGCATAACCCCCTAGGTTCATCCATGTTGTCACAAATGGCACTTGTTCCTTCTTTTTTTATGGTTTAATAACCCTCATTTCTTTATCCATTCATCTGTTGATGGACAGGTTGTTTCTGCATCTTGGCTAACGTGAATAATGTTGCAATGAACATGAGAATGCAGGCATCTCTCTGAAAGAGAGATTTCACTTCCTTTGGATATATACTCAGAAGTAGAATTCCTGGACCATATGGTAACTCTATTTTAATTTTTTGAGGAACCTCCATACTGCTTTCCACAATGGTACC
This sequence comes from Herpailurus yagouaroundi, assembly GCF_014898765.1. Classification (NCBI taxonomy): domain Eukaryota; kingdom Metazoa; phylum Chordata; class Mammalia; order Carnivora; family Felidae; genus Herpailurus; species Herpailurus yagouaroundi. The sequence goes on from NW_024412396.1 coordinate 10,965,191, forward strand.
AGTTTACATTCCCACCAACAGTGTATAAGAGTATAAGCATTCCTATATATGAAAGACCCACCGCTAATATCATCCTCAGTGAGGAAAATTGAGAGCTTTCCCCTTAAGGTCAGGAACACAACAGTGATGTCCACTCTTGCCACTGTTATTCAACACAGTATTGGAAGTCTTAGCCTCAGCAGTCAGACAACACAAAGGAAAAAATGCATCAAAATCGGCAAGGAAGAAGTCAGACTTTCACTTTGCAGATGATATGATACTCTGTATGGAAAACCCAAAAGATTCCACCAAAAAACTGCTAGAACTGATTCATGAGTTCAACAAAGTTGCAGGATATAAAATCAATGCACAGAAATCGGTTGCATTTCTATACACCAATAATGAAACAACAGAAAAAGAAATCAAGGAATCAATCCCATTTACAATTTCACCAAAAACCATAAAATACCTAGGAATAAACCTAACCAAAGAGGTGAAAAATCTATACACTGAAAACTATAGAAAGCTTATGAAAGAAATTGAAGAAGACACAAAAAATGGAAAAATATTCCATGCTCCTGGATTGGAAGAACAAATATTGTTAAAATGTTGATACTACCCAAAGCAATCTACATTTTCAATGCAATCCCTATCAAAATAACACCAGCATTCTTCACAGAGCTAGAACAAACAATCCTAAAATTTGTATGGAACCAGAAAAGACCCCAAATAGCCAAAGCAATCCTGAAAAAGAAAACCAATGATGGAGGCATCCCAAGCTTGGACTTCAAACTGTATTACAAAGCTGTAATCATCAAGACAGTATGGTACTGACACAAAAACAGACAGATCAATGGAATAGAATGGAGACTCAGAAATGGACCCATCAATGTATGGCCAACTAATCTTTGACAGAGCAGGAAAGAATATCCAGTGGAATAGAGACAGTCTCTTCAACAAATGGTGCTGGGAAAACTGGATAGCAACATGTAGAAAAATGAACTTGGAACACTTTCTTACACCATACACAAAAATAAACTCAAAATGGATGAAAGACCTAAACCTAAGACAGGAAGCCATCAAAATCCTCAAGGAGAAAGCAGGCAAAACCTCTTTGACCTCGGCTGCAGCAATTTCTTACTCAACACGTCTCAGGAGGCAAGGGAAACAAAAGCAAAAATGAACTATTGGAATCTCATCAAATAAAAAGCTTCTGTACAGTGAAGGAAACAATCAGCAAAACTAAAAGGCAACCGATGGAAGGGGAGAAGATATTTGCAAGTGACATATCAGATAAAGGGTTAGTATTCAAAATCTATAAAGAACTTATCAAACTCAACACCCAAAAAACAAATTATCCAGCGAAGAAATGGACAAAATACATTGAATAGACACTTCTCCAAAGAAGACATCCAGAATACAAATCAAAACCACACTCAGATATCACCTCATGCCAGTCAGAGTGGCCAAAATGAACAAATCAGGAGACTATAGATGCTGGTGAGGATGTGGAGAAACGGGAACCCTCTTGCACTGTTGGTGGGAATGCAAACTGGTGCAGCCACTCTGGAAAACAGTGTGGAGGTTCCTCAAAAATTAAAAATAGACCTACCCTATGACCCAGCAGTAGCACTGCTAGGAATTTACCCAAGGGATACAGGAGTACTGATGCATAGGGGCACTTGTATCCCAATGTTTATAGCAGCACTCTCAACAATAGCCAAATTATGGAAAGAGCCTAAATGTCCATCAACTGATGAATGGATAAAGAAATTGTGGTTTATATACACAATGGAGTACTACGTGGCAATGAGAAAGAATGAAATATGGCCCTTTGTAGCAACGTGGACGGAACTGGAGACTGTGATGCTAAGTGAAATAAACCATACAGAGAAAGACAGATACCATATGGTTTCACTCTTATGTGGATCCTGAGAAACTTAACAGGAACCCATGGGGGAGGGGAAGGAAAAAAAAAAAAAAAAGAGAGGTTAGAGTGGGAGAGAGCCAAAGCATAAGAGACTCTTAAAAACTGAGAACAAACTGAGGGCTGACAGGGGGTGGGTGATGGGTATTGAAGAGGGCATCTTTTGGGATGAGCACTGGGTGTTGTATGGAAACCAATTTGACAGGAAAATTCATATATTTAAAAAAAAACAACGACATCCAGATGGCTAAAAGACACATGAAAAAAGACACATGAAAAAAGCCCTCCACATCACTCATCATCAGGGAAATACCAATCAAAACCACAATGAGATACCACCTCACACCAGTCAGAATGGCTAACATTAATAACTCAGGCAATAACAGATGATGGTGAGTACACAGAGAAAGGGGAACCTTCTTACATTGCTGGTGGGAATGCAAACTGGTGCCGCCACTCTGGAAAACAGTATGGATGTTCCTCAAAAAATTAAAAATAAAACTACCCTACAATCCACTACTGGTAGTAATTGCACTACTAGGTATTTATCCAAGGGATACCGATGTGCTGTTTTGAAGGGTCACATACACCCCAATGTTTATAGCAGTGTTATCGACAATAGCCAAAATATGGAAAGAGCCCAAATGTCCATCGATGGATGAATGGATAAAGAAGATGTGGTACATATATATACAATGGAGTATTACTCAGCAATCAGAAAGAATGAAATTTGCCATTTGCAACTACATGGATGGAACTAGAGGGTATTATGCTAAGTGAAATTAGTCAGAGAAAGACACATACCATATGTCTTCACTCATATAGGGAATTTAAAATACAAAACAGATGAACATAAGGAAAGGGAAGCAAAAATAATATAAAAACAAGGAGGGGGACAAAACATAAGAGACTCTTAAATATAGAGAACAAACTGAGAGTTGCTGGAGGGGTTGTGGGAGGGGGGATGGGCTAAATGGGTAAGGGACTTAAGGAATCTACTCCTGAAATCATTGTTGCACCATGTGCTAACTAACTTGGATACAAGTTAAAATAATTAATTAAAAAAATAAAAAACACTTCCTTGAGAAAGAAAGTATAAGGGTTCCTTTTTCTCCATATCCTTACCAACATTTGCTCTCTCATTTTTTTGTTAATAGACATCATAACAGGTGTGAAGTGATATCTCATGGTTTTGATTTGTATTTCCCTGATTAATGATGTTGAAAATCTTTTTATATTTTGCTATTTGCTATATGTGTATCTTCATTGGGAAAATGTCTCTTCAAGTCCTTTGCTCATTTAAAAATCTGGCTTCTTTTTCTATTGAGAGAATTCTGAGAGTTCCTTATATATTTGGAATGTCATTGGTTATATGGTTTGCAAACATTTTCTCTTTTATTAATTGTTTCCTTTGCTGTGCAGATACATTTTAGTGTGATATAGCCTGCTTGTTTATTTTTGCTTTTGTTGCCTATGTTTTCTGTGTCATACCACAAAGAACCATTGATGGAGCTTTTGGGTGGCTCAGTCAGTTAAGTGTCCAACTTTTGATTTTGGCTCAGGTCATGACCTAGTAGTTTTTGAGATCGAGCCCTGCATCAGGCTCTATGCTGACATTATTGGGATTCTATTTCCTTCTCTCTCTGCCCCTCCCCCAATCACACACACACACACACACACACACACACACACACACACCTCTCTCTCTCTCTCTCTCTCTCTCTCTCTCTCAAAATAAACAAATAAACTTAAAAAAAATCCTTAACAAGACCAGTATCAAAGAGGTTTTCCCCAATATTTTCTTCTAAGAGTTTTATGGTTTCAGGTCTTATCCTTAAGTCTTTAATCCATTTTGAGTTAATTTTTGTGTAAGATATGGGCCAGTTTCAGTTTTGTATGTGGGTACCCAGTTTTCCCAGTACCATTTATTGAAGAGGCTAGTTTTCCCCATTTTTTATTCTTAGTGACTTTGTTGAAAATTAGTTGACCATATATTCATGGTTTTATTTCTCTATTCTGTTTAATTGACCTATGCACCTATTTTTATGACAATACCACAATGTTTTCATTACTATATAAGATAGTTTGAAATCAGGAAGTATGATGCCTTTTCTTGCTCTCCTCTTACTGCTGAAGGTTGCTTTAGCCTTTTGTAGTATTTTATGGTTCCATGCAATTTTAGTATGGCTTTTCTATTTCTGTAAATGCATTGGAGTTTTTTTTTTAATTTTTTAAAATGTTTATTTATTATTGAGAGACAGTGAGAGATAGAGCATGAGCATGGGAGGGGCAGAGAGAGGAGGAGACACAGAATATGAAGCAGGCTCCAGGCTCTGAGCTTTCATCACAGAGCCCCACATGGGGCTGGAACCCACAAACCGTGAGACCATGACCTGAGCCAAAGTCAGATGCTTAACCGACTGAGCCACCCAGGCGCCTCTAAATGCATTGGAGTTTTGATAGAAATTGAATTGTGTCTGCAGATTGCTTTGGGCAAAATGCACATTTTAACAATATTAATGATTCTAATCCATGAATATGGGATGTCTTTCTATTTATTAGTGTCTTCTCCAATTTCTTTCATCAGTGTTTTATAGTTTTCAGTGTATAAATCTCTAGCCTCCTTGGTTAAATTTATTCCTAAGTTTTTTATTCTTTTGTGTGCTATTGTAAATGGGATTGTTTTCTACTTTCTTTTTTGGGTACTTTGTTGTTAGTATATAGAAACACAACTGATTTGTGAAGACCTGGATTTTCTTAATCTCTTTGGGATACTGAACAGAAATACAATAGATTGGGTAGTTTATTAACAGCAGACATTTATTTCTCACAGTTGTGCAGTCTGGGAAGTCAAAGATTAAGTGTCTGGTAGATTCAGTGTCTGCTGAGTGCTCACTTCCTCTTCACAGATGATACCTCTTTGCTTTGCCATCACATGGTGAAAGGGGGCAAGGGAACTTTCTCTGGCCTTTTTTATAAGGGCACCATCCCATTCAGGAGGGATCCACCTTCAAGAACTAATGACCTCTGAAAGTCTCCACCTCCTAATACCATCACCTCTGGGGTGGGTATTTCAACTTTTGAGTTTTTGGAAGGAACACAAATATTCAGTCCATAGCACTAAGCACTGTGAACATAGAGCTAGGTCAAGCAATGCTTTTATGACTTGTTTTTTCATGATGATCTCAATATATGTATTTATATATAACCCTTATAAACCCTTATGTGTTTTATGTGGTATATATTCTTTATGTGACATGTATACTTATGAATATTTTAGATTTACTTTTATGCTTATGTCTCTGTAATCCCTTTCAAAAGAATTCCATGAAGCAATATATTTTGTATTATGGTGAAATGTTTTTATAACAAGTGTGTTGATAGAATGTTTATTTCAGCAATAAATTGGTAAATTTAATAATAAAATGATGTTGCCTAGAGTAAAGGGAAAGATTGGTAATGCGTACAAAAACTCATTCCCACCCATGTTTCTGAGTCTATATGTATATGGTGTGTTTATATGCACATACATTCATAGGAAAAGAAATGACTTTTTCTAACTAAAATTATCTTGGAAAACCACATCTTTCTAGAATGTATTATGTTTATGCTGGAAGAATATTTATAAATGAGGGTTAGTTATTATATTAATAATTTTCTCAGTAAGAGGAAGAGTCTAGTTTAAAAGGTTGTGGAGGCTAAAAATGCTTTGTTAGTTATAAGACTGAGTTGTAAATAACTTGAAACAGATATCCTGACCACTATCCCCTCTATGTCTGATGGCACATAGTAGGTGTTTGCTTGCTGACTTGCTTTATCATTTTTGGTCAGATCTTCTCAGTAGTACCCTGAAGACTGTTTACTTGAATAGACAAGATTCAGACCTATGAAAAAATTAAATTCTAAAATAAGGAAGCTTCAGAAATACAGTGCAGAGTTTAAATAGCTTGTAACCCCCTGCTTCGTAAGTTGGTCCCGACTGTTTCCTTTCCCTGTGTAAAGCAGCACAACTGTGCTTCCACCAGCACATTAACGCCACTTGGTTTCATGTTAAAGGTTTGTGTTTGAAGTTAAATCTAAGTGAAGCAGTAAACCATACTCTCTATAAAGTCAGGCAAGATAAAATCTTAAATTCAGAAGGATGGCAGGGAAATGTCTCAACAGGTTGAAACCAGTTTCTATGGACAAAATCACCCCAACGTCTGCTTCAGGCTCCAAATCTACGTGTTCATTCAGGGTCTAATCTACCTTCCCTGGGCTTTTTGAGGCTTTTTGGCCTTTATTGATGGGAATTTTCCCAGGGAAAGGACATAGGAATGGGGCTCAGCTTGATAGGGGTGTGAGGTCACTGTCATCAATCCAGGAATGTCCAGGAGAAAAGATAATGCCTTACATTTTTCTTGTGGGAGAAATCTTGCCAATTCAGGCCCTGATCCTGACACTGTTAGGGTCTCATTGCTGAGGCCCAACACTTCAGAACCCAACCTTTTGCCCAGTTGCACCTTACACAATGTCTCTAATGGCTTTCTGGATCAGTTAGGTCTCTGTTTACTGTGATTGAAATCCTAAAACATACTGGGTGATGCAGAAAAATGGACCTTTTGGCTCTTATAACCTACAGAGCCAGAGTAGGGCTGATTTCTAGCTCAAGCAGTCTCTCCAGCTCAACTCAACTCTGCTCTGCTCTTTCTTTCATTGGCTTTATTCCTAGACAGGTTCTTCATTCATGAATGCAAAATGGGCGAGCAGCTTCAAATTTGACATCCTTTCACTTTTAGAACCAGGAGCCAACAATGATTTTCATTAAAATGTCTCATTGCATCTCATTGGCTTCAGTGGGGCCCCATACCCATCTCTAACTAATTAATGTCTGTAGGTCAGGGGAATGTAACAAACTGGCTGGCTTAAGACTGAGTCGCATGCTCCATTCCTTTAATTGGATTCCCACCCAAAGCATATAACCTAGGATGTTGGAAGACGTGATGTCTGGAAATAATAAATCCAAACTTCAGGTGACCACAATAATAACTGATATAACTTTTATAATTATTATTATATATATAATATATTATATATAACTTACATAAGTTATATATAATATAATATATATAATATATAACTTATATAAGTTATATATAATATAACTTTTATAATTATTATAATAATAATAACTGATATAACTTTTATATCATTATTATGGCTGAAAGTTCTATTGTGACCACCAGTGATTAATAATTTTCAGACAAGAATTTTTGCTTTATATGGATATCTAAAGAACGTAGAGAGATGCTGAGCATTCACCAATAAGAGTCACTAATGTCCACTATAGTTTGGTATTCAAGTATTTTTGGTTTCCAGATATCCTCAGAAAGTATATAAAATATACTGATTGAAGGGGCATCCATAGGCAGCTTGGGTGTGTGGTCATAAAAGCATGTGGTTGGAGTGTTTGAATGCTTGAAAATTTTATGAATGAAGGTCAATTTTGAAGCCAGAATTGGGCATTTTTGTTAGAAGATTAGCTAAACACTTTATCCTTTTGTGAAAGAATTTGACCTTTGGTTAAGCTCTGTTCTCCTGGAAATCTGAAAATGATAAAATGTCAGTAATATTTTTAGGCAACAATGCTATGGGGAAAAATGGCCCTTTGTTAGTAAAAATTACTACTGGAAAGTAGGAGAATTTCCCTGGTTTGGTCCCAACTGTGCTCTCTAAGAGGAGCTGTTTGTCCATTCTGCCTATGGCCCTAGCTTTGGGGGAATCTCTAAGAGGTCCCTTCCCTACCATCCATTATGTTATCTGGCTACATCTGCAGTGAGTGATGAGGGGCAAGTCCTTCTTAGTCTAGATTGAGATAACTGTAAATTCTGAGAGGAAGCCATAGGTTGGATATTTTCTGACTACAGTGATTCGTATAACTGGGCATAACTTTTGTGGGAACCCTGGAAATTATGTCTATGAAATTGTTACAAAGATATGGGCTCCTATGAGGAATAATGCTTTTAAGGCTGGGTGCTCTTAAACTTGCCTATGTTCTGCTCATTGCTCTTGAGCTGTCACCTAGGGGCCAGATAAAATAGCTTCTGGATACTGTGTGGGTTGCTGAACTGTTTGCCGCAAGACTCCTGCAGAAGAGTAATGCCTGATGCTGCCTTGCTGGCAAACTCTCTAGCAGACTGGTTGGCTACGATAGTCTTGTATGTCTGAATGTTCACTTGGGCTCAAGAAGACCCATTGGTGGTATTGCAGACATATATGTAAAATGTAGCCTGAAACAAGGCTCAGATTCCTGATATCATGATGTGGCAGATAACTATATATTATGCCTGTTTCCTTTTCTTCCTGGGTACAAAGCTAGATTGTATTTCCCAGTCTCTCCTACAGTATGTGTGGCTATTTGGCCAAATTTTAACCAATGGAATGTGGATGGAAGTGTAGAAAAGTACTTCCATATCTGGCCCATAAAAACCCTCCCTGTGCCATCTCCATCTGCCCAATGACTGCCAAGGACTCTAAGGTTCTAGAGGAGGGCAAAATCTCAAGATAGAGTCCCTGAATCACCATATAGAAGGTCACCTGCAATCAGAACATCCATTTAGACTTCCAGTGAACAAGAAACACACCATTGTTATATTTATTCAGGGTATTTTGGAGGCTCACCTGTGAAATCAGCTAGTACTTCCCCCAGCTAACAGTTGCTAACTAACATCTACTAGGCCTCAGATTCAGACATTTTAACATAATACACTAAGGGATGCAGGCTTGTCACATTTCCAGGAATAACTTCAGGGTTTTTTAAACTTCTAAAATGCAAACAGAAGATGTATGTTTACATCGTGAGCTGTTGATTTGGAAATAATACTCATTTACTCCTGATATGGTAAGAATTTGGGACACAACTCCTAATTGTAAGTAGGGGAAAATGGCCAGGAGGAAACATTTGTATAAATGTCGCTCTGTCTGTAATAACACCACCAATTTCTGCCTCCCAGTTCAGAATGGCAGAGAAAGGCTGCAAGTAGACTGTTGTACTAAAGATGAGAGAAGTTTCTACAGCCTTTTCTACAGCCTCCAGACTGGAACAGGGACTCAAGGGGATTCTAGCCCATTGTTGTTTACAGTCCTGTTTCCTACCTAGACTGTGGATGGACAGCCAGTGGAAAATTAGTCCATGAAAAAAGGATTCTATGGTCAAATAAATTAGGGAAATACTACATAGTATATTCTCCCCATGAGGGATCTCAATGCATATAAGCAAATTAAAGACTCTGAGAAACTCTGTAATAAGGAATCCTGTTTTTAACTCTGTAAGTTTTTAGTAAGTAACAGTATAAATATTATAATTTTATTATATGTTATTATATTTTATTAAATTATTTAATTTATATTTTTTTAATTGCTATAATTTTATTTATAATTAGATAATACATGTATAATAAACTACCCCCAAATCTGTTCAATACAGTAAAAGTTTATTTCTCACTCATTGGAGTTCCATGTGAGTCAGTGGGTGATTGGGAGAGCATGGCTATACCCCAGGTCATTGGGGCCAGAGACTCAGGCTCCATTCACAGTGTGGGGCTGTTATCTTCTAGGGCTTCAGAATTTTCCACTAGATTCTTTGCATCCAGCTAGCAGAGAGGGAAGTATGGGAAAGGCACACATGCTCCTAACTAACTTTAGAGATGTTTCTTTTTAGTTCCACTCACATTCCATTGGTGGGAACCAATTCTAAGGTCCACCTACAGGTAAGGGCACTGGGAATGTACCTGGAGGAAGAGGAGACACATGGATATTGGTGAGCAGTCTGAGTAGCTGTCACAAGTTGTCCTGCTGATTTCCAAATATTGTTTTCTCCTTTTTGCCCTATGACAAGCATATTCAAACCCCGCGGAAGCTACCTAAATTCCCATCTAGTCATGAAATTTAGCTGAAAATCCAGGAGTTTTTAGTGATACAGAGTCGTCTCTGTCAGAGGCAAAAAGGAAGACACATAGTGGTCCCTAACCCACAACCGTTCTGAAATCCTTCTCATCATTCAGGTCTGAAGCTTCCTGCCTCATTTCACTGATCTGGCCTTGATTCTCCTCTGCAGAAGAAATTCATTTATTCTTTGTTGTCCATGGCCCTGGCTCTGCACCCTGAGAGGATCTCCTGTCCATTATCTTCCTTGAACTCATCTGAAGTGAGTGGTAAGGAGTAAGCCCTCCTTAGTAGCAGATCTTACAAGCCATTTCCTAACCATCTTAGTCCAGGGTTCAGAATCTGGCTGGATGTACAAATGAGAGCTACAGAGCCTCCCCTGATTGGGGTGAGTGGGCTATTAATGACAGTAGTAATAAGGCTTGACATTTCTATGATGCTGGTTTCCAAATGCTTTTATATACATTATTGTATGCAGTCCTCAAAATAAACTCATGAGGTGGGGATGTTTAACAGTGAGAAAGGCCACTGGGAAGTCTAAAGTTAACTATTATAGGCCCATTCGCAAGGCAAGAAAACACTTTGTGACTTGCTTCTGTTTTTTGGGTCCCCCCCCACCTTTTTTTTTTTTTACCTGATCTGAGCCATTTTTGGGGTTAGTTATTCAGCCATATCAGGTTGTTAAGCGTCTGACCTCAGATTTGATGAGCCACCATCCATCTCTTCCCAGTGAACAAAGACTTGCTTTTGGTAAAGGAGACTGACAAGGTTCTTCTCATTCTGAGAAACCATATTCAAATAGGAAATACCTGATTCCGCCCTGCTCTCTCCTCTTTATAGAACCATGGGATTTCAGTTCTAGAAAGGCCAGTAATATTGTTCTAGAGCCATGACTCATTCCATCTTCCTCAGAGACTGAAGGGTTCTTCAGAAGTGTTTTCATGGGTCAGTTCAGAGCAGATGAGGTAGGGGGAGTGGGGGTTGAGAAAGGCTCATCAGTTTTGGTTCTGGGCTTATCACCCCTCAATCAGGGCAGCTTAACTTTGGACTGTAGCATTAGAATAAAGCATTCAAGTACCAACAAAACTTGAAGACCATGGTTATTAGTGAAATACATTATCTCTGCAGATGAAAAACTTGAAGTCCAGAGAGGTTAATTGGCCTGAATGCACACAGATGCTCACTGGAAAAACTGGCATTAACACTATGTTTCCTGAATCCCAGATAAGTGTTTGCTCTGGAGTGGTTGCCTGTTATTTCTCTTGGTATATAGCATGTGGTCTAAGATTAAGGATGGGAGTCAAGCTCTGCCCGTGACTGAAGCATGGGTAGCTTGGGCAGGCAACTTCGACCTCTTGCTCTTGGTCTCACAAGTACTCATTAGGTGAAACAGGAACAATCCTAGCTTCCCATCCAGGGCAGGGCTGTTCTCTGAATGGCTGATGATGCACACTGCTAGAATCCTGGCATCTCTCCGGCATTTTGTCAGCCCCTATTTACCAAGGCACTGCCTGAATTTCTTCTGCCATTCTGTCTCTTCATCCCCCATGCAGTTAGCCAACAATGCCATTTACAATCTCAAGTTAGAGAGGACAACATAATTGTCTTGTTAGATTTTGGGCCTTTAGAATATTGTTCTTCTCCAGAGTTTGAGGATAGAGTGGAGGGAGGTCAGCTTGATTCTGTCTCAACCCATGGTCTAAGAGTATTAAATATGCAAAAAATGGCTGCGCTGTTCGTATCTTCTCCTCCCCATACCCCTTCCCACCACATAATATTTGTTTATGCATAGGAATAGAAAAGAGTGATTACTTTAAATTTGCATTTCTTTCAACAATTGGGGAAATACCTTACTGTATCTTGTTTAAATGTGGCTTTTCAGGGGCACCTGGGTGTCCCAGTTGGTTGAGCGTCCAACTCTTGATTTTGACTCAGGTCATGATCCCAGGGCTGTGGGACTGAACCTCATGTTGAACTGTGTGGCCATGGAACCTGCTTAGGATTCTCTCTTTCTCTCCCTCTCTTTCTAAAATTAAAAAATTAAAAAAAAAATGTGACTTTTCACACAATTCCAGCTTTTGTGGGGGGAGAGGTGCAAGTAATTTCCTGCCATGTCTTATTGTCCCCAGGGAAGGAAAACAGAGCTCCAATATTTGGGGCGTCAGTGACTGTGGAGGTTGGTTACTTGTTCCAACCACCAGGTTTGTTCCCAAAAAAGATTTGCATTTGCCTGTGAGCAGGAGAGGTCCTCTGCAGGCCAAGGGATTGGGCCCTAGAATTGAGAGTGATGTGTTATGCCCTATAGATCATCCTTGCATGTGCCTGTCAATGCTCAACTGAGAGCTGGGGCTGTACTACATTAAGAAGGTCCTGAGGGTTGGTTTCCATCAGGGGAAATGATCAGGGCAGAGTTCATTGGTGGGAGTTTGCTCATGTTTTGAGAATTAAAACTTATTTATTTCAGAGTTAGAGTCACTTTCTCAGCTGTTTATATTCCATTTTTCATTTTTTTCCTGCTCCCTGCTTTGTTCTTTCAGTTTGTGACAAGTGAACAAAAATTCTTTTTAATAACTTTTAAAAAGATGTCATCATGCTGTCCAGAGAGGAATAAGTGATCAAACTGCCTAACAGAGAAACACTGTGCATTTGTTTTTATTTGCTCAGTATTAAATCTATATCTCCCCCAACCTCATTCTTTTCTAAATGTGTAACAACAAAGTAGGAGATAATTTTTATTTTTTTCCAATGTGCCTTCAGGGAAATCCCTTTTAAATCTATGGATTTTAGTCCAATGAGGGATCCTCTCCCTTTAGTCTACATTTTGCATATCGTCTGTTTCTTACAGGGCTTCCGTATTGTCTCAGGCTCCACTGGAAATGCAGCAAGGATTCCTAGCACATCCCAGTTGCCATAGCAACAGCAGTCTTTCCCATAATGAGCTGCATCATCTGAACTGATGTCACAGCATCATGCAGCAGGTCAAACAAGGCATCTCCTAGTATTGCATCCTACAGATGTGCTGTAAACATCAAAAGGAGACGGTGGGAGCGGGAGATGGTAAGTGTTGAATGTCCGGGCCTTAATTGCACGGCTGTTTTGTTGGTTAGTCGGTGTCTGCTAAGGCGGAGATGGGGGGATGTTGTCTGCTTAAAATGGACTAGGGAAAGAGGAGCTGTTTTACCTAAATCTGTTTTTCAGGCTGCTGGGTTAAGACAAAGGCCTGTAAGAGTCATACTGGAATCATAGTACATAGAATTATCCTTGCTCCATCTCTGCCTCTTATTTTTGGTGTTCTCATAGAATTTTTCATAAGCATAAGATAATTTTCTATTGCAAAATCCCAAATAGGCTCTGAAATGAGCAGTTCACAGCATTTCAGCATTGTGAAGATATATATTTCTTTTATTTGTTGGGCAGAGCTAATTGGTCCCCTATTTGCTCTTGTGATTTTTGAAATATTTAGTGATTTACAGTATGAAATTTAGTATCTACCTTGATTGGGTTTCAGTTTCTTCATGGCAAGGAGCGAATGCTGAATAAGCATTTGACATAACCCTGATGTGAAAGGGGATCTCTTGCCTGTTCACGACGGAATTTATTAAAAGCATGAAGACCTAAACCAAATGAAATTACTTGAGCCTTTTGATTTATATGGTCGTCCTTCAACCCACGTCCTTCATAGTTAGTTGAAAGCCTGCCACGATATTTTTCCATCTCCAGACAGTCTCTAAAATAGCTGGAGTTGTTTGCAGGCGGACTTGTAACAAGTCTGTTCTCTGCGGCAGTTGCAATGAAGGGTAACGCTGAAGAGAGCCTCTGGAAGTGCCAGTGGGTGCTGCTGTTAACTTTAGCCAGAATCTGGTAAGACGAATAAATAGCAGAGTTCCCAGGGACTGTGGTGAATACAGATCTCTGGGCTCAGTCATAACCTCAACTTAATTCTAAACTACAGTAAACGTACCATGTTCATTTCAACTCTTAGCTATGTCTTTAGGCATCTTCGTTGCCTATATAT